>NW_027186296.1:93384447-93448764 GCF_028583685.1 Petaurus breviceps papuanus | reverse complement strand
CTGTCTCTCTGTCTCTCTGTCTCTCTCTGTCTCTCTCTCTCTCTCTGTCTCTCTCTCTCTCTCTCCCTCTCCTGTCTTTTCCTGTTTTCTGCAGGGGTCTTAGCCTTGGGGAACACTTAACTTCATCCCTGGTACCTAGGGTATCCTGGTGAGGTGGCATATTAGGGCCTGTGGGCCACTATCTTTTTCTCCCATAGCTTTGGGAGGCATTGTGATATAATGGAAAAATATGTTAAATTTGTAAAAAGAGTCCCATCATTCAAATCCTGATTCTACCATTTATTGTCAATGTCACATGTGTGACATTGGACAAGCCACTTAATCTCTAGGAGATTCATTTTCCTAAAATGCAAAATGAGATTGGGAGCACTTTGGTGTAATGGAAAGAATGCTGCATTTGGAGCTCCAATTATCTCATCTGTAAGATGGAGGGAGAGGGTAACAAACTATAGGACCCTCTGAAGTTTCTTCTAGTTCAGATTTATGATTTACAACTTGATGACCTTGAAGGTTTCTTCCATCTCTAAATCTATCACCCCATGATTTTATGACAGTGGATGCAGCACAGCAATTGTTATTTTATGCATTATTTTGTTGCTTAAGATTTATTTGTTTTTTGTGAAAGTGTAAAATTTTAAAAAATTTTTATTTGAATAAAATTCAAATTAAGAAAAGTATTTTTGTAGATTATTTTTGATAGATGGGAATATGTGACTTTTTGGCGTGGGGGGAACAAAAAGAGTTTTGTGATATAGAGTTTGGAAACTATGGCACCAGGCCTTTTCTATTGTTCACTGAAATATAAAAATCCGTGACGGAGGGTAGTCACCATGTTTCTTTAGTCATGCTGTCTAGTTCCATGGACATGGGTATTTCATTTAGCATTTATTCAGCACCTACTATATGTTAGGCATTTAGTAGAAAGAAGGACAGGTGGCTTAGTGGATAGAAAGTCAACCACTGACTCAGGAACACCTGGGTCTACCTTCAAGTCAACTTCTAAGCCCCTCAGATATCTGTCTGTTGTAGAATACTTGGTAAAGTTCATTGTAGACTTTCTAATTAGGAATTCCCTACCCCAATGAAATCAGTACCAGTAATGTAAATGTAAAAGTAAATGTAACAACAATAATTGATGATGATGATGTTGATGACAATGCTGGTGGTGCCGTCGCTTTGAGGAATTATATTTGGCAATTGGGGATACAAAGATAAAAATGAAAAAAAAATACCTACCCTCAAAATGCTTACATTTGGCAAGGAATACAAATTCAAAAATTTGAGCTCAGGGACAAAACTTAGGATTCCCCCCAAGAGGAGATAGTGAATAGAAGATCTCTTCTTCAGAAGTCAGGTTACACTTGAGAATATAAGAGAACAGATACCACTAGTCTTACTTATTGGATATTGGGGGGGGGGATTGGATTAGGTAAAAATTTACATATCCATTTTTTTCATTGTCTTGTGTTATGAAAATAGGGATGTGTTCCCATAAAAGAAACTGATCACGATGTTTGTGAATGTAGCAAAACTTCAAAAAAATTTAAAGAAAAATAAAGCCTCTCTTCAAATAAAATAACATAAGAGTGATAGAATTTAAAAATGAAAATTCTGAAGATGAAAATACACAATACGAATTCCTGTATCAGGAGGACCACCTACCTCATCCTGTGAAGAACACCCTGGATTTTTCAAACTGGCATCCCCATATAGCAACTCGAGCTTCCTCTTTTCCCAGGAGAGTTCCCTCTAGCAACTATTCACAGCATTGACTTTTTGGGAAAACTATTTACGTTCACAACTGGGACATTTTCAGTAAGCATTGGCAGATATGGCTACAGTCGCTAATATGCATAAAATAAGGGGTGCTAATGTTATTTCACATTTTGGAAATGTGTAGATCTGAAAACTTATGCAATTGGAGGAATTAGAGATAGAAGGGACTTTTTAGAAGTCATTTAGTCCAAATTACTCATTTTAAGCATGAAGAAGATGAGATCCAGAGAGGAAAAGAGATTTCTTCAAGGTTTTACACAGTTAATACTAACTAATATTGTGGAGCTCCTTAAGGTCTACAAAGCAATTTATGAACATCATCTCATTTGAGCCTCCGAACAACCCCTTGGGGTAGGTTAAGGAGTATTATGATTTCCATTTTGCAGATGAGGAAATTGAGACTCAAAAGTACAATGAATGAAACTTGCCCGTAGTCACACAATGAGAGATTAGAATGAGAAGGATTGCTTCTCAATCGGGGCTGACCTGATGGACAATTTAAGGCTGAACCTTAAAAGAGTGGAAGGATTTCAGGAATGAGGTGCATTTCACAAGTGGGAGATGTTATGCATGGAGATGCAGAGATGGGAGAGGATAGGATGAAACTTAAAACAATGTCATATTCCACTTTGGATGGAATAAAGACTAGGAAATAAGTCTGGAAAGGTAGTCTACAACTGGATCGTTTTGTTCAGTTTTTCAATCATGTCTGACTCTTCATGATCCTATTTGAAGTATTATTGGTAGAGCTACTAGAGTGGTTTGCCATTTCCTTCTTCAACAGATGAGGAAACTGAGGCAAATAAGGTTAAGTGACTTGTCTGGGGTCACACACCTAGAGCTGGTTCATGGAACACTTTAAATGCTATACTAAAGAGTTTACATTTTTTCCCTACATATATGTGGACAGATTTGTTGTGCATTAGGGAAAAAAATTATTTTGACAATAGTAGATTAGAGGTAAATGAATAAATGATGAATGAGTGAAGGATGAATAAATGAAAAAGTGTTAAGCAGATATGTGTGTGTATATATACTGTATATATGGATGTACTGTATATATGTGTATGTATGTATGTATGTCTATATATACAAATAATATGTATAATATATATTTTATATATATATATACATACACATTTTCATCTGAAGTGTCATGGGGATAGTGATTTGGTCCGTAGGGCAATCTGCTGACACATCCTTTCTAGGGCAAGAAGTGGAAATTGGGGGATGGGAAAGTACTGTGCTGTCCGCATAGGAAGTGAATCATGGTCTGAGCTAGGGCTAGCCAGATCCAATGAACTAGCTGAGTTTGCTTTCTGTCACTGATTAATTGAGATAACCTAACCCCACCGGAGACAGTGGATTAAAGAGAGAAAAGCCTGGCAGAGGCAGGGAAACCAAGTCTAACTTCATTTCCTTCAAGACTTAGTGGCTCTGATTTATAATTATTAGTATAAGGATCATATATATACACACATATATACACATACATATGTATGTATATATGTATATGTATATATACCCACACATATGGATATATTTAAAATGTTTTATTTTAGTTATATATACTATATCTAAAATATATGTTTATTGACACATTAAAAAAATTAGTTGCTTATCAGTCCGCCCCCACCCCCATATTACCTTTCTTATTAAAAAAAAAAAAAGAGACAAGTAAAACCAGTCTCAGATACTAACTGTGTGACCTTGGGTAAATCACTTAACCTCAGCATGTCTTAGTTTTTTCATCTATAAAATGGGGATAATGATAGTACCTACCTCCCAGAGTTGTTCTAAGGATCAAATGAGATAACAGTTGTAATGTTTGCTGTTATTATTAGATACTTTTGGAGAGAAAAGTTTCAGTGGAATGATAAAAGTTGGAAGCAATATTGTAAGGGTTTGAGAAGAGAGTGAGAGGAGAGAAAGTGGAGGCACCTATTGTTGATAAATTTATTGAGGATTTAGCTACAAAGGGCAGAAAGGATATACTGTAGGACAATAGTTAATGGGGATGGAAGGATAAAGTGAGGGTTTTTTTTTCAGGATGGAGGAGACATGAATGTTTATAAGCAGTAGGAAATAAGCCAGTAGACAGAGAGATTGAAAATAAGTCGTAGAGTGGGGGTGGCAGAGAGAGTGATCAATTGGAGACAGGTTAGAATGGGATCTCTTGAGCAGGGAGAGGTGTAAGGCCACTTCTCATCATATGAGACAAGGATGAAGGAAGAGAGAGTAAGTGATAACTGGAGATAAGGAAAAGGATAGAAGAGGGAATTCACAATGAAAATCTCATTTTTTAATGTAAAATATGAAGCAGGGTTTTCTGATGAGAGAGTGGGGGGAGAGAAAGAGGAGGGATGGAGAAAAATATGTTAAAGTATTCGCAGATCTCTATCTTTCATGTGTTAGCTGTACTTCTTCCAGTCACACCTTTCCCTGTCCTCAGGATGGCTTTGCTTACTTGAGTTTCTTGCTGAACTTTTTTCAAACTGTTTCTTTTTGTTTTAGGAGGCTCATAATCACTTCTCCATAAAATTTTACAAAAAAGTTTATATTATAAATTTGTGTTGCCCTTGATTGCCATAATTTTCTACTTGGCAAATAAGTCAGGTGTTTGTTAAACTAGATGGTTTGGAGACTCTTTTGCTTTCCTCATTATGGCAGTTGATCTTGTATGCAATCATGGTAGTTTTTGTTGATGTCTTTTCTTTCATCCATTTTAGATTTTCAACATCAGTAACTTACTTAAATAAGTCATTGGAGTTGTAATTGCATGCTGTATATTTTTCTTACTTTTTGTCTTTATTCTGACTTTGTATTAATTTTTTATTTGCTTTAACAGATCACTGGTCTGACTGGACACAGGCAGCTGATTCAAGGACTCCCACATCATTAACAAATCATTTTTTATCTTTTTAAAAATGTAATTTAATTTTTTTACTTAACAGAAATCTATTTTTTCACCTCTCTTGAAGCATCTACATATATAGGTATATGTATGTACATATACATATGAGTGACTATATATATGCATATATGTGTATGTATATATGTGTGTGTATGTTTTCAAAACCCACTGTCCCAAATAGACACATTCAAGTAAAATAAATTCCTGTGTTGACTGTGTCAGCAAATACATGTCTCATTCTACACCCAGAGTCTATATCACCTGTCAAGAGGTGGGTGGCATGTGTCAATCATGGGCCCAGAAGAATTGTGGATAGTAATTGTCTTGGTTTAGAGTTTGAAATCTTTCAAAGTTATTTGTTTTTATAGTGTTATTATTATTGTATAAATTGCTCTAGTTTTCATTTCTTTATGCATTAATTTACACAGATCATCCCAAGGTTCTCTCAAATAATCTTACTCATTTATTATAACATAGAAATATTCCATTACAATCATACACCATAATTTATTCAGCATTTCCTACACTGGTGGGCATCTTTAGTTTCTGTGGGTTTTTTTTTTTGCCACAAAAAAGGTTGTTTGGGGCCATTTTCCTTTTCTTTGATCTCTTTGGAGTATAGTAGGGATATCACTGGGTCAAAGGGTATTCACTGTTTAGTAACTTTTGGGGCATAGTTTCAAATAACTTTCCAGAATATCTAAACCAATTCATAATACTGCCCACAATGTATTAATATACCCACTTTTCCACAGCGCCTCCAACTTTTCTTATTTCTCTTTTTGTCAACTCAGCCTGTGAGTTTAATTCAAATTAAATTTGAATTTCTCTAATTTTTAGTGATTTGAGGTATTTTTTTCTCATGGATATTGATAGCTTTAATTTCTTTCTTAGAAAGCTGCCTATGCCTATGCATATATAGACCATTTATCAATTAGAGAATGTCTTATTCTTATAAATTAAAATCTGTTATTTTTCTTAGAAATGAGAACTTCATTAAAGAAGTTTCTTGCAAAGATTCTTTTCCAATTAACTATTTCCTTACTAATTTTAGCTTTTTTTTTCTGTTTTGTTGGTAGAAAACTTTTAAGTTTTGTAAACTTGAAGTTGTCTTTTATTTTCCCTGATCCTCTGTATCCCCTATTTGATCATTTGGTCCCTTATTTCCCCTACCTATAGATCTGAAAGACAGTATCTTTCTTGTTCCTCTAATTTATGATTTCACCCTTTATGTCTAAGACATGTATCCATTTAGAACTTATCTGGGTGTATCGCGTGAGATTTTGATTTAAAATCAATAGTTTATTCCACCTACTTATTAAAATTAACTTTATTTTTGTGATATATTTGATATTTTCCATATACAGAGTATTCTGATTATTTTTTTCAAAGAAGGTATTCATGAGCTCTTGGTGTGAGGCTTCTGTAGAATCATTACATTTTGGACCTCTCCCATACTCTAGTCCAGAATCCCATTTCCAAACATATTTTTGTCAATTGCCTTTATTGTCAATTGATTTTATTGAGTTCTTCCTATAGTTTGCCTTTTTTAAATTCTCTGTAGTAGATGTTGGTCCTTCATGGCAGCCTTTTTTGCATATACTTGTCATGAGCCCTACAATATGAGATGGTCAAATGTCCCATGAAATGTTGGTTGTTTTTTTTTGCTTTTGTTATTGCCTTTGACTGCATGGACAAAACCTACCAAAGCCAATGTCATCATTTACTTCTCCAAATAGAATTTGTCAGTTATCCATCCATTTCACTGTAACTTCCTTCCCTGATGCCGATAATATCAAGGCTGATATAATTCCATTCTTCTATTAATAAATATATTTGTTGGTCATTGGAAAGGGTCTTCAATTTTGAGTACTAGAAGCTAAGTTGATTTTTTTTAGGGCAATTGGGGTTAAGTGACTTGTCCAAGGTCACATGGCTAGATTTGTGTTAAGTGTCTGAGGCCGGATTTGAACTGAGGTCCTTCTGACTCTAGGGCTGGTGCTCTACTCACTGTGCCACCTAGCTGCCCCTACTAAAGTTGAATGGCAAGGCAGTAGCTTTGAAGGGAAAAACTAAAGAGATTTGGGAAGGGTTTAGTGACCTATAAGATTAACAACTTGATAGTGTAATGATACTGAAGAAAGCCACTTTAGTGAGAGATACTCTCTAGATGTAAATGGAGGAATTTATATTGTTTTATATCATATATAATTATACAATCACCATACTAGAATATAAATTCCTTAAGGATAAAGATCCTATTTGGAGTTTTCTTGGCAGAGATACTGGAGTGGTTTTCCATTTTCTTCTCTAGCTTATTTTACAGATGAGGAAACGGAGGCAATAAGGGTTAAGTGACTTGCCCCAAGGTCACCCAACTATTAAGTGTCTGAGGTCAGTTTTGAACACAGCTCTTTCTGACTCCAGGTCCAGCATTCTATCCACTACCCCACCTAGCCGCCCTTGCACATAGTAGGTATTAATAAATCTCGAACGGGTGAATGAATCACAAAAACATGGCTGACTATGGTGCCTTGAAAAAAGACCAAGAGCTAATACCATGCCTAGTACCAACCATGGAAATAATAGAAAGAACACTTCAAAGTTGCCCAAATAATTATAAATAGAGAACACTTTGAGATCATTTGCGTCTGTATCTTCAGATCAATACAATTACTCCATATATTTGGAGAGACGTCTTTATTTTGGCAAATAGATGGTTGTGTTACTGAGGAAGCTTTTCAAATGTGAAAAAAAATGCAGCATTGGGTCATAATGAGACCTGTAACTAGAGGTGATAGTCCAGTGGTTTGCTAATCAAATCCCATCAGAGGACTGCTGTCATAGCTGGTTGTAATATGGGTGATAAAGCTCAAACTGCCATCTCATTTCTCCTTATGGTGTGTTAGACTATAAAAAACCCCAGAGGGAGAACTGCAAGTGAAAGTGTGACCTTTTCTTCCTGGGTATGTCCAGCTTGGCTAAGTTTAGCAAACTATTGCTAAGCATCTACTCTGTGCCAAGGACTGTCTTAAGGAGACACAAATATTGTAGTGAGACGATAGGAGAGCTTACATTCTTCTAGGTTATGGGAATCTTAACCTGTGGTCTGTGAACTTAAAATTTATTTATATTTGACAATATTTTAGTAACCATATTTCAGTATAATTAGTTTCCCATTGTAATCCTATATATTTTATGCGTTTAAAAGTGTTCAGAAATATAGACTTTTTTAGACCATCAGACAGGTCTGGGATACAAGAAAAGATTAAGAATCCTTGCATTATTCAGTCATGTCTGACTCTTTGTGATTCCATTTGGGGTTTTCTTGGCAAAGATATTGAAGGGATTTGCAATTTCCTTTTCCAGTTCATTTTACAGTTGAGGAAAGTGAGGCAAACAGGGTTAAGTGACTTATCCAAGGTCATACAGCTAGTAAGTGTCTGAGGCTGCTTTTGAACTCAAGAAGATGAGTCTTCCTGATTTCAAGCTCATTGCTCTATCCACTGTTCCATCTCACAATCCATCCTTGTACCAAGGGGATGCATAATATTCACAGATGATATGGGATATATACAAAATAAAAGCAGGTGATTGGAGAGGAGCCCTGTTGAGAAAATTCAGAAGGATCTCTTGAGAGAGAGCTCGCCAAATGTATGTGATAAATGTATTATATAAATGTATACAGGTGTATTAGAAGACTGTGTGTGTTTCTTTGTGTCTCTGTCTTTCTCTGTCTCTTCCTCTGTCTGTCTTCCCCCTCTGTCTGTCTTTTGTCTCTCTCTACATACATATGTACATATGGTATTCCAAAGATTTTAGTGCAGTTTTAAGCTGCTAAAGCTTATACTACAGCATCAAGTCATAATGGGGTGTAAAACTAGGTGGAATAATCCAGTATTTTACTCATTAAATCCTATCACACAGGGATATTGTAACTGTCTGCTTGTCATATGGGTGATAAAGCTCTAACTGCTCTCTCATTTATCCTTATGGTATGCCAAATTGTAAAACACTAAGCTAACCATTAAACCATTAAATCTTAAACCTACAGGGGGCTAGGTGGCACAGTGAATAGAGCACCGTCCCTGGAGTCAGGAGGACCTGAGTTCAAATTTGGCCTCAGATACTTAACACAAAAACTAGCTATGTGACCTTGGGCACGTCACTTAACCCCAATTGTCCTCCAAAGAAATAAGCAAAAAAAAACCCAACTTAAAACTACACTAAAACTTTTGGGACATCCTGTACATGTGTGTTTAGCCATAGATATAGCCTATATTTAATACTTTAAAACTGCAGGAAGACTTTTGGAACATCCTGTATATTACAGATATACACACACACACACACACATATATATATAGTGCAGCATGTATGTATAGAGGGGGAGGGAGAGAAGGAAAGATAGGGAGGAGACAGAGAAAGAGGGAGAAGGGATGGAGAGGGGATTGAGAAAGGAGAGAGAGGGAGGGAAAGAGAGAGGGAGAGAAAACTGAATTGGGAGATCTTATAGAGGCTATCTAATCCAATTCTCTCATTTTACAAATGAGGAACTGAGACTCAGAAAGGTGAAATACCCAAGCTCACATAGTAACTGTGAGAGGTGAAACTTGGGCCAAGTCCAGTATTCATCCATGACACTTCCTTGCTTCTCTATGCAGGTGACTCCCAAATTTACTCATCCAACTAGCTGTTGTCTCTCTCTTGAGCTCTGGTTCTAAACTCTGCCTACTGGATATCGCCACCTGGATTTCCTATAGGCATCTTAAACTTGACATGTTTCCAGACAGAGCCTGATTATGTTTCCCCCGGGCCCACCCTTTTCACTTTTTTAACTTTTGTTGAGGGCACTGTGTTCTTCTAGTCACCCAGGTTCATAACGTAGGAATTATAGTGAACTTTTCTCTCACTCTTCCCCACCCCCCACCCCATATCCAATCTGCTGCTGAATATAAGTCCTGTCCATTCCATCTCCTCAATGTCTCTCACCTCCATCCCTTTGTCTCTTAACTCTCATCACAACCTGCCTACCTCTCACTTGGACTAGTGCACTACTTTACCAGTCTATGATGGCTTCTGAAGTCTTTCCAAGCTCTATATCTGTGATCTACCACCTGCCTCTTGCCCCATATCTCATTTTTCAACCTACATTTACAGCACCAAATTGGGAAAACAACTCCTGTATACCCTGACCTCTCTAGATTGACAAAATTAAAAGGATCACATTTCTGGTTAATTGAATTGTGGTGACGTACAGAGCACAATTCTGCCTAGAAGCGGAATTGGTGTTTTTGAGGACTCTGCTATTTCTGGGGCTCTTGGTCTCAGGGTTCTGAGTGATCTCCATTACAGTCAGAATCTTGGCCCCTGTCAGAGTGCCTTGTTGCTTCAGCTGTGCTGGATTACTTATTCTTTAGCTGATTATTGGTCAGCAGTTGGTGGAGATAGCTGGTCATTTCTCCCCAGACATTACTTCTTTGATTGAACATTATAGAAGCTGGGTTGGAAGCAGGGCCAGTGGTTAGGGAAGGTAAGAAGCTGCGATTCCCAGAGCTCTTGGGTTCCCATTCCCTTTGGTTCTAGCTAGTCCTCAGTTAGTGTTGGTTTTGGTGAGTAAACCCCTCAGTGATGATTGTTGGGGCAGAACTGGAAGTGGTGGTGGTGATGGTGGGATACTGCTGTTCCCAGGTTCAGCGTCCTGGGCTATCTCTATTGGCATCTGAGTGGAGGGAGGTCATGGTCAAGGTCAGCCTGGCACATGCTGTATCCTAGTCCTTCCTCAAGGTACCTTTCTGCTTTGGTTAGGCTGACTTGCCTGCCCTGTAGGTGGCATTTGGGAAATACAGTGGAAATGGAAGATGTAGCAAGGGAAGGGTTAAAGTTACGAGATTTAATCTGAGCTTTCAAAGCATTCAGGAAAGGTTTATCTCAAATGCTACCTCTGCTAGCAATAATTCCCTGAGCGCCTGTAGGGTGGAAGTGATTTCTCCCTCATCCAATCTCTCATTCACTTGGCATCTTCTACTTTGGACTGCATTTATCTCCAAATCCATCTTATATTTCTCTTTTATATTATAAACTCGATGAACTGATATGCTGGATCTTATCTTTATTTCTCTCCTTGAACTTACCTTACACATAGTAGACATTTAAATGTTTGCTGAATGAATGAATAAGTGAATGAATGATGGCTATCAAGTGCATGTAATCACAGCAATGATAACAGAATTGAGCTGAAGCATGTTCTGTAATACACTACCTAGTTTTACCATTGGAGATCAGTCCTGTTGCTGGACCACTGAGATTCAGGACCACCAATATAGTTCTGGCTTTTAAAGTCATGATGGTAGCCCCCAGTTGATTGCCATGTTTCCATGTCAGATGGCCCCCATAAACACAGCACTCCTCTTTCTAGTTCCCATGGATACCTTAATGGAATGAACACACTGTAATCCAAACAGCAGGAAGTACAGTTTATTCAAAGCTTTTGGGGTTGTCCAATTCAAGAGAGATACACCCAGGGGGCAGATGGCCTAATAATAGCATCTCACATTAACCCTTTTGTCTCTGCCCATTTTCCTGGTGTTGTCAAGCTGCTTCACTAACTTTGGACTACTTCCCCCAGGTTCTGGATGTCATCAAGACATTCTCTACTGAGAAGCAATTTTTGGCTTTGCAAAGCATTGATTTGAGCATGATGAATAACTATTTTGTTAGAAGTGAACATGGATAGGTCCAGATTTGTTCCTGCCCACACAGCTAATGTTTATATAGAACCAAGCCCAAGTGATAAAAACTGCTCCCATGCTTTTTTTCTTTTTAAAATAATTCTGTGAAATCTGGCTATCTTCCATTAGAGAGTATCCTTCCTATGACAGACACTCCCCAATATTGGACATGCTGTGGTTAGTCCAGCTCAGGAATTTGGGGTCATGCAGTGACTCATGCCTTCTCACACAGATCTAACCAGTATAGTTGTTTACAAATGAGACTCACAAAGATGAGTTCACAAGATTAGTATTCCTCAGATGCAATTGATAATAAATTATTGGGAAAACTCTGCTATGGTATTAATGAGAGATGAAGTTGGAGGGGCTTGGTAGTGGTAGTGAGTGGGCAGTTGATAAAGGACTTTGAAAGTTGTATTGAGGAGCTTGTACATCATGTGAGGGGAATTGGAGAGTGGCTACAAGTTCTTGAGGATGGAAATAAAATGATTCCACTTTTATGCTTGAGGAGCATAAAATCTGGCAGTAGTATTTGTAGGGGAAAGGAGGAGGAGGGAGATTAGACACAGGGAAAAGAGACAGGCTATTGAGGAATCTTGAGTTGAAATAATGAAGCCTTGGCCTTGAGTATTTTTATCAGTGACTTGGATAAAGGGATTGATAGTATGCTCATCAAATCTGAAGGTGACACAAAGTTATGAGGGATGGCTAACACTGGGTGTCAGAGTAAGGATTCAAAAGGATCTTGCAGGTTACAGCACTGGGCTCAGTATAATAAGATGACATTCAGTAGGGATAAATGTAAAGTCTTATAATTAGGTCCAAAAAACCCAACTTCACGAGCATACAGAGAGGATTCTTCATTTGTCTGAATTTTGACTTTGGCCTTTGTTTTTTGGGTGAATCAGTTGCCTTCTCAAAGTCAAAATAATGACTCCCCCTGAAATGGTCCTTTCTGTCCATGGATGACTTCTCCATTTCATGGACTGTGAATTTTTGGTCATTTACTTCTGTCACTCCCTGAAATTCCTGTTCACTAATCCATAGTATCAGAATTACTTCTTTGACCTCCAAGGGAATTTATCTTTTGATTAGAAATGTACACTTATTGTGATAGTAATGGCAATTAAAGATTCCCCTGTATTGGCTTGGTTTTCAAATTGATTGTGTTAAAACCCAGAGTTTGTTAATCCCACCTGTGGGATGGGCTTGTTGATGTGAAAAGAAAGTCCTGAATTGGGAGGAGCTGGTGATGTAGATTTAGAGAGACACTAGAGAGAGGCGGAAGATCTTTTTGGTAGCAGCACCTCGTGGAGAGAGAGAGACTAAGAGAATTGCTGGTGGCCGCTTTGAATTGCCCTGGACTTTTGAGACCTGCCCCCTGAGCTGCCAAGGACTGAGGAGACATGGCTGTTTTGCTGGTACTTTGTCTGTCTGTTTTGATGTTATTTTGCCAGATTTGTCCACTGGTGAAAGACTGTCCTTTTGTTGAAGAAGTCCTGGAACCTGGCTATTCGCTAAGAAGGCCTGCGACTGTCCTGCAGACAGAGAGTGAATACTGTCCACTGGTGAGGGACAGTACTGTTGTTGCAGGGGTCTGGAGACTGTCCTGCAGACAGAGTGAATACTGTCCACTGGTGAGGGACAGTGCTGTTGTTGCAGGGGTCTGGGAGCCTTTCTGTTGGTTCAGAAGCCCTGAAGAAGGATTTTCTTGTTGTATGTTTACAGAAATCCTGGGAGAGGGCTTTGCTAATGTGTTCAGGGGTTCTAGGACTGTTCTACAGACAGAGGATAAATTCATGAAGGGACTGGCAATGTATCTTGTGGCTTTGCTAAGCCTTGTCTCCCCAGGAACTAAGATTGCTGAGAACTTGCCTCCTGTCAAGATGAAGAAAAGAGCTCCATTTGGGTATTAAGTGCTGTGTTTAAACTTGATGTAACTCTGGGGTAGATTCAATTGTGATCCAGGGGTGGGGAACTTTTGACCTTATGTTTGGAAACTAATCTCCATTTGAGAAGAGGGGCTTTGTGGTGAACTTAATTAAGGTATAGCCTAGGGGTGGAGAAGTATTTAGAACAGAGACTTTGTAATTGATTGAATGATTGGAAGATCCTGGGGTGGGGTAGTACTTGGAGATTATTTAATCACACTTAGTAAATGCTGTATTTGGAATGATGTCATGTTTTGATCTTCTCTGTTCTTGGTTTGTCACTAAATAAAATAGAGAGCACCTATGCTGGTATTTTGAACCTGGGAAGTTGCCTTTGCTTGGTATTACATTACACTTATACAGAGCAGTGTTGTGGCAAAAGCCCTAGATTTCTTAGGTAAGTAATCTAACCTCTTGAGTTCAATTTTATCTGTAAAAAGGGTCCAATAATTCTTTTTTTTTTAAGCAATCGGGGTTAAGTAACTTGCTCAAGGTTACACGGCCAGTTATTTCTGGGTGTGGTGCTGAGTGTCTGAGCCCAGGATTCGATCTCCAGGTCATCCCAACACTGGAGTTGGTGCTCTTACTCGCTGAGCCACCTGGCCGCCCCAAATTTACTGTGGGTTTTTTTTTTAAGCAAATTGGGGTTAAGTAACTTGCTCAAGGTTACATAGCCAGTTATTTCTGGGTGTGGTGCTAAGTATCTGAGCCCAGATTCGATACCCAGGTCATCCTGACACTGGAGCCAGTGCTCTTACTCGCTAAGCCACCTTGCCGCCCCAGGGTCCAATAATTCTTAATCCCCGTACCTCACAAGGCTCTGTGTGTGTGTGTGTGTATGTGGGGGGGGGTTCATGTGAGCTAATGTATGTGAAAGTGCTTTCTAAACTATTAAGCAGCCTATAAATGGAAGGCATTATTGTTATTATATACACATATGACTTAAGCATGGGAGCATCTGAACTATATACACATACTGACTACCCTGGGATGACTCATGTGTGCATATACATACCATGTACACACAAACAATATACACATGCAAGGCACAGACATATATACATGTAACACATGTATAGACATATATGTACATATCCATGATTTAAATTTCAGGCTGAAAACATACATGCATACACATATAATAATAATGATGATGATGCATTCTATGCCTTCTAAAGCATTTTGTAATTTACAAAAACATACGTTAGCTTGTTTGATACTTGCACAGTAACCCTGAGAGGTATATGGATTAAGTATATACATACACACATAAGTATATACAATTTTATATATAAATATGTATGTGGAATCACAAATCTTGACACATATATGCATCTACAGCTACATATCTACTGATGTGTCCCTCTACACATGGCTTGTGTAGTCCTCAGTTAGCAGTCTGCCTTCACTGGTCCCTGTGTGAAGCATTTCCAGTGTAGGAGGACCTGCCTGGGCTTGTGCTCCACTAGCATGACCTTCAAAAATCCAGTTTCCTTCTCACTCCTATGAAACACTGAGATGGAAATAGGATGTTTGATCAAAGGAGCATAGACTTATAGCTGCAAGAGATCTTAGAGGTCACTGAGCTCAACATAATCTTTTTACAGATGGAGAAACTGAGGCCCAAGAAGTTATTTCCTCAAGATCACACAGCTAGTGTCTGATGTACAGCTTGAGTCTTCCTGACTCTCAGCCCAGGATGCTTTCCTCTATGCCACATTGTGAGTGTAATACACACATACACCCATATCATAGGTGCATATGCACATACAGACACGTAGTGCCCTAGGTAGTTGTGAGAGACCATAAGTGGCCTAGCACATGCCAGTGCCTTTGTGAGGGTAGAAGGAGTTTTCTCATGGGGAATTCTCTAAATCATTGAAATCAAAGGTCTGGTCCAAAAAAATATAGTTGTAGATGGAGGTACAGATTTTGTTGTTCATTTGTTTTAGTCATGTCTGACTCTGTGATACCATTTGGGGTTTTCTTGCCAAAGAAAATGGAATGGTTTGCCATTTCCTTCTCCAGCTCATTTTACAGATGAGGAAACTGAGGCAGACAGGGTTAAATGACTTGCCCAGGGTCACACAGCTAGTCTGAGCCCGAATTTGAACTAAGGAAAAGGAGTCTTCCTGACTCCAGGCAGGCACTGTATCTACTTCACCACCTAGCTGCCCTTAGGTACAGATAGGTATAGAGAATAAATATTACAATTTGAATAGCTCACATTCATATACATGGTGCTCTAAGTTTTGCAAAGGACTTTATATCTACTGTAAGTCTCATATGATCCTCACAGCCCTTCTGTGAAATAGGTACTGTTACTATCCCCATTTTACAGATGAGGAAACTAGGACTGAAACCATTTAAATGACTTGCCCAAAGATACACAACTATTAAATGTATCTAAGGAAGGATTAGGACTTGGGTCTTTCAGACTCCCAAGTTTGGAACTCTAGTTGCTACGCTATGTATACCATAGATAGATAGATACATAATACACATATACATATGTTGAGTATAGGTATACACATGCGTAGGTCCATAGATATGTATATATGTCATACATGGCTCATATGTATGTATGAGACAGCCTCATAGTACGTCTCAGCATCTATCCATATACACTTGGCCTCTTTGAAAAAAGTAAACCAAACGTCACAGAAAAGGCCAAAAGACTTCCAGATGCAGCCCTGTCAGATCGGATTGCCCTCAATCCTAAGACATTTCAAGTTCAGTTTAGACAGGACCTACAAGCCATTAAGGCCAGTCAGGGTCTCTTTGTATCCCAGGCTTGAAGAAGCTGTCAAACTGATTAATTGAATCCTCCTTGATGCTGTTAGCAATAACAATAGAGTCAGAAAACTTTCAGTTGCCCCCAGGTAAGCTTAATGAAGCAGCCTAGACACATCTTACACACAGTTATAGAAACAGCAAGCTGGTATTGAAAGAATACACAGGCCAGGGGTTGATCCCAGCCAAGCTCCAGTGTGGTTTGTTGAAGATTAAGCAACAGAACTCCAGACTTCACTGACTGAAGTAGTCATCTGGGGTAGTGTGCACTCCACATGAGGATAAGAAATCCTTTTAGTTGAGATCATCCCAATATATTCCAATAAAGCATTGCAGGGATTGTGGTGCTCAAGGTTGGGCTAGAAGTTCTTGTGCAACATTGCTTCCTTAAGTCCAATGACAGCCAAACCACCCCCACATCCCATATATAATCTAAAATGTGAAAAGCACAACCATTTATAAACCTTTGGCCATCTGTGCGGTTTCCCTTATAGTAAATACTGTATTTCTTGTGGAATAAATGGGTGAGACCCGCAGGCTGGTTTTGCTTTGAGAAGTTGTGTGTAGGGGAGAAGATGGAATTTTATTTAGGCAAAAACTGGGGTGAGTTTTTTTTCTAGCTTTTACATTTTTTTCATTGTTTAATTTTTTTAAAAAAATATCAAAATAGAAAGCTTTTCCATCTTTTTCTTGGTTGAAAATTTTCATACAACAAAGCAAAACAGAACAAAACAAAACAATTTGTAGCTTACAGAGATGTGGTTCTTTATGATTTCCTCCCTAAAGCAAGAGTGGGTGAGTGTGGTTTTGATGCTGGAGCAGCTATGCTTTCTGCTTTTATTCTACTGCAATGCCAGGTCTTAAGCTTTCTATATCTTACCTTTTGTGGGTGTCCATTCTTGGCCAAATGGACTCAACTCATGAGGAGAGAAGGTAAACGTCTTTTGCTGTACCTTCCTCAGGAGAATGGAATTGTCCAGGTTCAGAGGTCTCAGAGAGTTCATAATCAACAGAAACTATGGTATACAAAGTGTCATTAGCTCAGGAGCAAGTCTGAAGTGTTTTTATTTTTCTTTTAAAAATTTAAAGCCCTGTGCTCTGGACATGGGCTTTGGACATGAAAATTTGGGAAACTAGCATGTTCTTACTTACTCAGAATCAGTCATGCAACATGTTCAAATGATGGCCCTTGAAATATACCTAATGTAGTCAGTTAAGAACCTGGCCATGAACGCCAGTGAAAAACTATTGCCTTTACATGTTCATATATCCATCCCTCACTATAAGGATAAAAATCCACTGGGGAAACTGGTGTGAAAATCTATATAACAAAAACCTTCTTTCCATTAATTTGAGGGAGAGGCATTCTAGACTTGTGACTTCACCTCCTCAGTTGGAGAAGGGAAAATACCAATGAAAATGGATGACTTTTAGAGAGCTGCCTTTGGTGCCAAAAAGTCGCTAAGTCAGGGTCATAAAGCCAAAATCCATCAGAAGCAGAAGGACTTTAACCAGTTAAGTCTTCTCTGTACACTAAACCATTTCATTTTAAAGAGGAAATGTATGGAACATTCCATGATTCCCTCTGCATCCCCTAAGTTCCCTTCCCACTTAAATAACAATTAAATAATTGCTTACTTAGTAGGTGTTAGGAAAAGAGAAAAAGATGGTGTGTGGGTATTGCTTTGATGAGAGGGGAAAAGGAAGTAAGAAGAGGGAGGTGGAGTGAGTCAATCGGCCATCGGGTGGGGGGAAAAGAATTAGGGTAACTAATGGTGAGAAAAACGGGGAATGGCTAGATTTATGAACATTTGGGGTTCACACCCCAACTAAGTGACTTTGGGCAAGACATGTCAGCTCTTAGGGTCTTAGCTTCATCTAAAAAATGAGGGATTTGGACTAAATGTCCTCTGAGCTCCCTTCTTTATGATCTCATGATTACCTTCAAAGGCTGCAGCAACATTATTTTTTAAAAATATCTTCAGTATTGTTAAGCCTTCATCATCTAAGAGTAGATTTGATTTCTGTAAAAGTGCCAAAAGTCAGCTCAAGCAAATATTAGGTTCAAAATGAGGCAGCTATAAATTTGTGGGACTGACAGTCTCATGTGACTTTTAAATTAGCTCTAAATGTATATCTAAAAGAGGAGAACAGTAATGTTCTGAGTGAGGGAAGCATTTTTGGAAGACTTATCACAGTGGATAAGTTGAGGTATTTTGTTTTAACGGCCTCTGTTCTCAAGTAGCTCAGAGTCTGTAACAGAAATAAGATGAACAGATAAAAATACTTAATACTGTGAAAAGCAGTAGAGATAGTTCCCCACGAGTTTAGGATAGGAGAGCTTATAGGAGGCTCAGGTGGTCAGGGTGGACTTTGTGAAAGGCTTGTGGTTTCAACCTGTGTTATCCATGCCCTTCGGAGTGTAAGCCTTTGAGAGGAGACACTGTCTTTTTTGGTTTTGCTAGTATTTGTATTTCCAGCACTTAGCATAGTGCCTAGCATAGAACTAGTGCTTAATAAATGCTCTAACTCTCCATCTACCTATCTACCTATATTTACCTGTCTCAATCATTTGGACTAACAAAGGAGCATAATAATAATAGGCAAGATGAAAGTTCATAGTTGTCCCTAGACCTAATCCTTCTATCCTTTCTTCCACCAAGTCTTTTAGCAGAGCAAGTATCAGTTGTTTGTAATTTGTTGTTCTTTTATGTTTTTGCTTCTCAGTGGAAGATTTGAGCCAACATTGAGATGTATGAGAGTTAGGCACAAGAGAGGAGTAGATGAGAGGAAGTGGCTTATAGAATCCATGACCCAGATAAAGTAAAAACCAGGTCGTGGACACCAGTGACGAAACAGAAGCTTCACATCGTCTGGATAATGAGTCTTGTTTTTAATAGAATGGTTGTTGAATTAGTAGTCAGAAGGCCTGGGTTCCAGTTTTGGCTCTGCTGCTAAGCTTCCATATGACCTTGTATAAGTCAATTGATCTTTCTATTCTCAACTTCTTATCTTAATCTTTAAAATGAAAGGGAAGGACTAGAAAATGTTCTGGGTTCCTTTCCGACTTTAAGATTATAGGTCTTGAGTACAGAGTTAATAGCATCATATGGGGGAGTGAGGTCCTCAGAGATATTACATGAGTCAGTCAACTTTGGCTCATAGCTATGGGTGGTTGGACAACAGGGTGATACAGTGAAAAGACTTTTGGATTTGGGGCAAGGAGTTGTTCAGTCAGTGTCCACATTGTTGTGACCCTGTATGGGGTTTTCTTGGCAAAGATACTGGAGTGGTTTGCCATTTCTTTTTCCAGCTCATTTTACAGATGAGGAAACTGAGGCAAAGTGACTAATCCAGTGTCACACAGCTAAGAAGTGTCTCAATCCAGATTTTAACTCAGGAAGATTAATCTTCATGAGTCCAGGCCTGGTACTCTCTCCACCTTGCCCCCTAGCTGCTGCATTGAAATAAGAGAATCTGGGTTCAGATCCCAGTTCTGCCATTTGCTACCTGTGTGATTTTGAGCAAATGACTCAACCTCTCCAAGCCCCAGTTTTGTCATCTGTAAAATGAGCAGTGGTGTTAAATAGAAACAAGGGCCTATAAACTGAATGTAAGGATCCCTACATATTGATTTAGAAAAAACATATGTTAAAGTTTATGTTTTTATTGCATTTTTATTTATTTTTTTATTTCTCAATTACATTTTAATCTGGTTTGGGTCTCATCCAGAAGGTTTATGGGCCACAATGTGGCCAGTGGACTGAGTATTTGACCCCTCTGAGCTAGGTGATCTCAGAGACCCAAAATCTATGTTTCTGCAGTTTTTAAGAGGCTTTTGTAGATGGCTCCTGGAAATCATGTCATTCACAGATTTTGCATATGTGCTGTGTAACCCTAATAGCACATGCCTTCCCATCTGCAGACAGGAATTGGTAAGGTTATCTTTCGTCTTACTTGGCCTGCCTCAGTCCCTTAACTCTCATCTTTCTGTGTGGTCCTGGTCATGCTATTTATCCATCTGGAATGGGAAATGGGGTTAGGAGACACAGTGGGAATGAAAGGCCTCCAAATAAAGGAAAATTGTTCCTAGCCACCTACATCTCCCTGGTGAAGGGAACAGAATACCTGCTATATTAAGAAGAGTTACTGCTTTCAGGTCTCTGGGACTTTTCCTAGAGCTCTGGTGGAACCAGTTCAACCCTGGACAGCTCCCTCAGTACAAGTAGCATCTTCCCTTGAAAATTCTTACATTTGTCCTGGTTTGTAGGATTACAGACTTAGCTAAAAGGAACCTTAAAGTGATGATCCCCAAATCTCTCATTTTACCAATAAGGACCCTGGCTGGGCCCAGACAGGTTAAATAATTTGTCCAAATTCACATTGTGGTAAATGGGATAGCTGTCATTTGAATCAGGTCGCCTGACTCGAAACCTGATATGCTTTCCCTTACATCATGCCCGTCTTTCAGATTTCTCTCTGTCTGTTGAGGTTGGTGACATCCTTCCTATTATCAGAGTTTACAGTCTTGGAGCTATCTTTTCCCTCACTCCCCACATCCAGTCATTTGCCAAATCTTACTGATTCTATCTCCCTCCCCATCATCACTCTTATCCATTTCCCTGGTTCCAGCCCTTGTCACCCCTGGCCTGGTTTATTATGGCAGCCACCTAACTGGTCTCCTGGCTTCTAGTCTTTCCACTCTCCAATCCATTTTTTCCACACAGCTGCCAAAATAACATTCTTAATGTATTGACCTGATCTTGTTAATACTCTACCCCACACTCCACCCCCAGTTGTTCAGTGTTTCCTTATTTTAGCATAAAATGCATATTCTTCAGCCCAGTATTTAAAGTTGTGTCCCCCTCTATATCCCTATCTGGATACCACCTACCCTGAAAGTTTTTTCTATTACCTCCCTTCATGTACTCTCCGTTCTGGCCTGTTAGCTATTCCCAGGAGACAACATTCCATTTTTGGTCTCCTTCCATTTACATAGCCTGTCCCCCTTCTTTGCAGAGCTCCCGTCTCTCAGAATCTTTACCTTCCTTCAAGCCTCAGAAGCCACGTCTATAGGAAGCTTTTCCTGTATTTCTCTCCCTCAACCCTCCCAGTTTCTTAGATCATAGACTTAGGGCTGAAAGAGGTCTTAGAATTAGCTATTCTTATCTTTCTCACTTTATAGATGAGAAAACTGAGGCCCAAAAAGTTAAGTGATTTGCCCAAGGTTTTGCAGGTAGCAAGTGAGTTGTAGATGCCCTTTGCCTCCTCCAATAATCGTATATTTATTTATCTGTGTTCATGTATTATGCTAGAAGCAGGGTAGTACAGTGGAAAGAACACTGGATTGGGGTCAGAGGACGTGGGCCCCGATTCTGCTTCTGCTGTTCACTGCCTGTGATGTGGGCAAGTCACTTGCCTTTTGCCGTCTCCATATCCACATCTGTAAGAAAAAGGGTTGGCCTCTAAGGTCCCTTCTACCACTATCCCTATGATCCCGTGTTCCTAGGTTGTATTCCCCCTCCTCCCATGCATGAATGAAAAAGTATTTATTAAGCACTTACTATATACCAAGCAGTGCTGTGTTGAGGATACAAATACAAAAGCAAAAACCAACCCTCCCCTCAAGGAGCTTACATTCTAATGGAGAAGCAACACATGGATAATGGTGACCACGGAGAAGCCCTCTGGACAGTTAAATGGATGGTGAGAAAGGGGAATAGACTGGCACACTCCATTTGGGAACAATGGTAAAATTGACTTGATTATGTTTGGGGTGGGGGGAAGGAGGGAAAAGATAAGGGCCCCATAGTAATTAAGAACTCCTTGCATTAGAATGTAAGCTCTCTGAGGTCTGAATCTAATTTTTGGCTTTGTCTTTGTACCCTTAGCACCTAACATAATGACTTATCTACTACAGAGGCTTAATAAATGATTGATGAATGAATGATTTTTGGCAGGTTTGAATGCATACTTTGAGCCTTCTCTCCTTTTCTTTTGGAAGTAGTAATTTCTCAAGTTCATGCCTTGTTTCAAGGAGTGATAATCAGACAGTCCAGAAACATCTGTCCAGTCTCAATCTAGAATATAAAAAGGAACAGATAAAATATTAAAATGTTAATGGCTACTATTCCAGTCTGAGAGCCATTATTTATGGTTGTAAAATTATAGGCCATTTTCTCATGGAATTTATTAGGGTGTGCTTAGAAAATGCTTATGTACAGGGAAAATTCTGCAGGCACCAACAAAATACTCATTCAGTTTGCCTGACGTTAAGCTGCTTTACCTTCAGCAGTAACCAGGACAGCAAGGATAGGTATGGGAATACAGAATCAGCCCATCTACTTGAAAGCTAAAATCCCATCAAGAGACTGGATATCTTGCTGACATGATGCCAAACATCTTGATGTTTCTAAATACATAGATATGTTTGGAAGCCTGTTGTACTCTGAGAGACGCAGTGGAAAACACCTTGGATTTGGCATTGGAATATCCAAGTTCAAATACTGTCTCTGTCACCTGTTACTCTGTCATCTTGGACAAGTCACTGTCCCTTTCTCTGTAGCTCAGAATCCTTGTGTAGATTGAAGGGCTTGGACTAGATAGTCTCTGAGTCCCCTCCCTGCTTTGAACCTATGATCCTGTGATCTCTGTGACCCACAGCTGGTTTCACTATTGTACTTCACCTCTAGGCAGGTTAAAGCAGAGAGCTACTGTGGGGGGTTTCTGAATTGGCAGGGACAGGCTTCCTCCTTGAAGGGAAACCAAGTTATTTAACTGTGGCTGATTAAGATACTTGGATATTAAGATACTGAACACTGTATTGAAGAGCTATTGAAAATGGTTGGTTTTTTTTTTTTTTTTGCTTTTTTGGAGGGGAGAGGGCAGGGAAATTGGGGTTAAGTGACTTGTCCAAGATCACACAGCTGATTTTGTGTTAAGTGTCTGAGACCAGATTTGAACTCAGGTCCCCCTGACTCCAGGGCCAGTGCTCTATTCACCGCACCACCTAGCTGCTCCGAAAATGGTTGTATTCTTAAAAGTAAATGTGATAGTGAGACATGTATGTGGTCTTTAGCTTTCCCTCCACCCCACACAAAGAATTCAAATCTGAATTCTAGTCTTGGCCTGGTGTACCACCAACTAGCCATGTATCCTTGGGAAAATCACTTGTCATTTTGGGTCCTCCACTCCCCCCTGTAAAATGAAGCAGTTGGATTATCAAAGGTCAGTCCTCTATGGACAATAGGCCCAATCTGGCCTGTTGCTTGCTTTTGTGCAGCCTTCAATCTAAGAATGATTTTTATCTTTTTAAATAAAACCATTTAAAACATTTAAACTATTTTAAAAGGTGAAACCATTGTCAGCTCACGGGACATATAAAAAAAAAGTCAGTGGGTAAGATTTGGTCTGTGGGCTTGAGTTTGCTAGTTTCTAGATTACATGATTCCTAATGTTCTTTCCAGGTTAAACAGTATTTGGTTCTAAGGAATTGCTCATTTACTACAAATTGCCAGTCAGCTACTATAACCTGCTTTTTTGGTTGTGGTGGTGGTTGTTGTTATTGTTGATTTTTCTGTTTGGAGGGCATTGTATCCAGGGACATTTTAAACATTTACGCACTTAGGCCCTGCACTAACAACTAGTGATTTTTTTTCAAGATCAGGCAGACACCATATAGGAAGTGGAATGGTACCCTTCCTGTCAAATTCCTCTTGGCTTTGTGTACTTTTAGAATTGTAACCTTCCAGAGTTGGAAGGATCCTCAGGACTAATATAGGGGGTTATCCTACTCATGACTGAAAAGAAAGCCCTTCTGTGTCATTCCAGATGCTAGTCATCACCTAACCTCTACCTGAAGATTACCAAGGCCGTTTATCCCATTTTGGAATTCCTTCGATGTACTTCCATGCCATTATCTGACTTTCTACACATTGTTCTTATTTCCACCTAGGTTTATTTTGTTGTTTGTCATATCCTTCAAATGCTAGGAGACCTCTCTGTCATGGCTTCCTCTAAGGCTTTTCTTCCCTAGGATAAACAGCCCCAGTTCCATCAAATGATTCCCCAAATTGCATGGTTTCCTGTTCGCTCACAATCTTGGTTGCCTCTTCTGTGCTTTGCTTAGTTTTCTGTTTGTTTTGAATTTTTCTAGAAGTACGCATGAGATACATTAAAGCCATCTATCCAAATTCACCACCATCTCCCTCTTAACAGATGGTATGTGCTGGTGACGTACGTGTTTTTTTCTTTGTGAAGCTAACTGGCCTGTACAGAGATTGACCCTTCAACCTTGTCCTTAATACCACTGGTTGTGCTGTTAAAAAAGAAGCATGAACAGAATATTAATAATGAAAATTAAGAATCATTGAAATAATTTTGCTACAGAGCCTAGGCTAAGTGTGGAATCTCTTACTATTAGTAGAAAACAATTCTGCTGATTTTGTACTTTTTTTTTTCTAAAAGTGTTCTTAATTTACAAAACTAGGTGGATAGAATGAGAGCTAACTCCAAATAAACCTAAAATTAACCATTAGAAGAGTTCCTAGGAAAATCTCATGGTTTACAAATTTTCTTTCCTTTGAAAAAATTGCCCTGAAATTACCAGAGCATTGCATAAAAGAAATCAAGGAAGAATGCAAACTTCCAAATTTCATTCTACTGACAGGAGTTTGCTTTGAAGTTTTCCATCACCAACAGTTTTTTTTTTTTCATGAAAGATTTGGAATGCCAAGTTTCTGACCAGAGGAAATTTTATTTTCAATTTAAAAAAATTAAGGAAACCAAGTTTCAGTGTAAATGCATTTGCTGACCCTTGGCCATGGATGAGGGCACCGCTGTTTGTTTTGGAAAAGAGCCATAACTTTTGCTAAAGGTGCCTCAGTTTTCAGAACATTAGTTAGATTTATTTTCCTTGGATTTATGAAGTGATGACTTTCAAACAAGAAAGTTGGGTCCTTGTAGGCTGGGAGGGGTATGAGTGTAAGAAATATTTTAAACTATGGTCATTCCTATCCTCACCTCCATCCCTTGAAAGTTAGACTAGTTTTTTTTTCCTTAAAATTATTAACTCTGTCTTTGAGATTTGAACCACTTGGGAGCATAAAAGTTGGGGTATTCATATAGTTTCTTGGTTACCTGGACACACAATAGTCAGGGCACAAGGAGGCTAGAGTCCTGAGCTTTCAGCTTGAGACCAGTGAGATGAGCAAAACTGAGAAATTGTGCTCAACTGAGCTTAATCTTGGGTGAACAGCTCTCCCCTGTGCTGAGCTGCTAAGGCTGACTACACTCCTTTGTTACCCATGAGGTGGAATACAAATGTCTCATTTTGTTCCAGTTTGGGACCTAAACTACCAGGGTGCCAGCCTGAGTCAGGCCCAGTCTGTTACAAGGGGCATGATTAACATGTCCTTTTGATTACCAAAGAGAGAAAGCTTCTCTCAGATCAAGATAAGGAAGAACTTCATGAAAATCCGGGCTTTTCCTATAGCAGAGTGGGATATACTTTGACCAAGAGGTCTTTGATCACTAGAACTGCTCAAGCAGAGACTGGATAGGATTGTGAAGGGGATTGCAACATCACATAGGGGTTTGGATTAAATGACCTTTAAAGACTCCTTCAAGATGCCGAGGTAAGGAAGGAGTGCATTTCAATCATGGGGAGCAGCCTTTGCAAAGTTATAAAGATGAGAGATAGAATATCATGTGCGAGGAATGGCAAGCATATAGTTTGATTGGACCAAAGAGTGTGCAAATAGAAACAGAGAAGACTGGAAAGTGAGGCTGGAGTCAGGTTCCAGAGGTGTTTAAATGTCAGCAGTGTTTGGATTCAGTCCTAGAGATAATAAGGAGCTTTTGAAGTTTGTTGAGAAGGAGAGTGACTTAAGATAGAGGCAACTAATGGTTCAGTGCTGGACTTAGAGTCAGAAGGACCTGAGTTAAAATTTGGCCTCAGATACTTACTAGCTGTGTGATCCTGGGCAAGTCACTTGATTCCATTTGCCTCAGTTTTCTTAACCATAAATTGGGGATAACAGCATCTACGTCCCAGGGTTGTTATGAGGATAAAATGACATAATCATAGCACAGTGCCTGGCATACTATAGGCACAATATAGATGCTTATTCCCTTCCCATTAAATTGTAGGTCAACAACCTGAAGAGACTTTATTTTTTTATTTTGGTCTTTTTGGAGGAGGGAAGGCAAGGCAGTTGGGGTTAAGTGACTTGCCCAAGGTCACACAGCTAGTGAGTGTTAATTATCTGAAGGCAGATTTGAACTCAGATCCTCCTGACTCCAGGAAGTCAGTGCTCTGTATTCACTGCACCACCCAGCTGCCCCCTGAAAGGACTTTAGAAACCTTCTGATCCAACCCCCTCATTTTATGAGGGAACTGATGTGCCAAGAAGTTAAGTGACTTGTACAAGGTCATATGGGTGGTAAGTGGTAGAAATGAGATTCAGACTGAGGTCCTGGGACTCATCACTCCTCCTGCTGTCCTCTGCAGAGGCAGAGGGATCCCTTAGGAGGCTATCGAAATCCAGGCAAAAGACGGAGAGAAGGGAAGCGATAGGAAAGGTATTGTGGAGGTAGAGTTCTCCAGAAAGGGCAGAGGAAACAAATGAAATAGAAGGGGACTGAGGGTGGTCTGGCAGAGAGACACACAGGCCACAGAACACCCTCTGGTGCCTTATCAACACCTTTTGGCCATACAGCCTTGTGTGGTGGGGGCAGTAGGACTGAATGTATTGTTGGTCAGTCATTTTCAGTCATATCTGACTCTTTGTGACCCTGTTTGGGGTTTTCTTGGCAAAGACACTAGAATGGTGTGCCATTTCTTTCACCAACTCATTTTTTTAAATTTTTTTTATTTTTAAGCAATCGGGGTTAAGTAACTTGCTCAAGGTTACACGGCCAGTTATTTCTGGGTGTGGTGCTGAGTGTCTGAGCCCGGGATTCAATCTCCAGGTCGTCCCAACACTGGAGCCAGTACTCTTACTCGCTGAGCCACCTGGCCACCCCTAAGCAATTGGGGTTAAGTAACTTGCTCAAGGTTACACGGCCAGGTGTTTCTGGGTGGGTGCTAAGTGTCTGAGGCCGGGATTCGATCCCCAGGTCTTCTCAACACTGGAGCCGGTGCTCTTACTTGCTGTGCTACCTGGCCGCCCCTTCACCAACTCATTTTACAGATGAGGAAAAGAAACAAACAGGGTTAAGTGACTTGCCCAGGGTCACACATATTTGCACTCAGGAAGTCTTCCTGACTCTGGGCTTGGCACACTATCTGCTGAACCACCTAGCTAGCTGCCCTCTACTGCAAGCTATACACAGGATAAATAGGAAATAATTAACAGAGGGAAGGCACTGGAATTAAGAGGGGTTATGGAAGATTTACTGCAGAAGATGGATTTTAATTTGGACTTAGAGGAAGCCAGGGAGGTCAGTGGTCCGAGCAGAGGAGGCAGGGTGTTCTTGACAAGGGAGAAGACCCAGGGCCCAGAGAGAATGTGGTGTTCTTAGAACAGCCAGGAGGTCAGTGTCACTGGATTGAAGAATACTTCTTGGGGAATAATGTATTATAAGAAGTAGCAGGAGGCTCTGTTATAAAGGGCTTTGCATGTGAAACAGAACATTTGTGTTTGCTCCTGGAGGCCAGAGGGAGCCACTGGAATATTTTTGAGCAGGGAGTGACATTATCGTACCTCAGTTTTAGGAAAAACCATTTAACCTCTCTGGGCCTCAGTTTCCTCATCTGTAAAGGGAAAGTGTTGGACCCAGGGCTGTAAGGGTCCTTCCAGCTCCAAGTCCAGGATCCTATGAACCTTTGGACACCTTCTTCATAGCTCCATTTTCTTTTGGGTTCTTACATATACAAATTCTCTGGTTTTCCCTTCTTCCAACTGATTTCCCTACTTCCAATCACTTTAGTGTCTATGGGGAAGATGGCTTAGAAAGAAGAGGGGCTTGAGACATGGAGATCATATGGGAGGTCATCACATCAGTCCAGGCAAGGGGTGAGGAGATCCTGAACTGAAGTTATGGCCCTATGAGTAGAGGAAAGAGAATAAATATGAAAGATACAGTGGAGGGAGAATCCACAAGCTTGGCAACCATTTGGACCTGTGGGGTGAGGAAGAGGAAGAAGAGAAGTTGATGGTGGCTCTGAGGAGTCTTCTTCTTTGTTGTGAATTGTTATTGAAGAGCAGTTAATCAGGTATTTATTAAAGTCCGACTAGGTGCCAAGCACTGTGCTTTGTATTAGGGATCCAGATACAAAAAGAAAAAAATAAACTATTCCAAGGACCTTGCATTCCAGTGGGAGAGAGAATAAGTTTTATATGTATGTATAAAATATACACATATATGTGTGTATGTATGTTATATGTATATATACACAAAACATATGCAGCACAAATATATGCAAAGTAGTTAAATATAAATATAGTTTGAGAAGGAGAGCATTAGTGTTTAGGAGGGATCAGAAAAGGCTTCCTACCTTGATGGTGATTGAGCTCTGTCCTAAATGAAGAGATTCATTTTCTGAGGTAAGGAGGGAGTGCATCCCAGGCATGGCGGGATGGGGTGGGGGTGGGGCAATGACTCATTTCCAGAATTGTCCCACTGCAGCTGCAGTATTTTATTAAGAGACTTTAGCTCACTATCTAACAGTTACCCATAACTAAGTATGCTGAGCTTTGTCCAAAGTGATTAAAATGGAAACTTTCATAGCTAGAAACCTGTGGCCTTGTACAAGAACACATTCTGCCTGCTTTTAGGCAGGATGAGAACAAGTGCTCTTCTAGAACAAAAGGTCACAGGGTGAAATTTGACATCAGGTTTTAGGTATTTTCCCAACATTAGTAATGAGATGAGGATTTAGGAGCAAAAGATTGTTTGGAGATTATATATATATATAATGTGTGTGTATGTATATATGTATAAATGTATGTGTATGTATATATGCATGTATAGGTGTGTATCATATAATATACATATTCTATATATAATTTCTAAATTACATGTAAAACATTTTAATATTGATTTTAAAATATTTTGAGTTCTTCATGATCTCCCTCCTTCCTCCCCCTTCCCTTCCCATTGAGAAGGCAAGAGCTATTATACATGTGAAGTCATGCAAAACATGTTTCCACACTAGCCAAGTTGCAAAGGAAAACACACACACATACCACAAAAAATAAAGTAAAAAAAGTATGCTCCAATCTGTGCTGAGAGATCATCAGTTTTCTCTCTGGAGGTGGATAGTATTTTTCATCATGGGTCCTTTGGAACTGTCTCTGATTGTTGTCTTAATCAGAGTAGCTAATTGTTCCACTATTGATCATCCTTATAATATTGCTGTTACTGTGTACAATGTTCTCCCGGTGAGAAATCCTGGTGTAAAAATCCTTTGTAAATGCTGCTTAATTGAGATTTTTCTTTCATTGAAAGAGTTGGAAATTATGGCAAATCACACAGAAGAAGGAAAAGTCAGGATTCCTTTAATCCTGACTTCAAAGTATGTATGCATTCCTTTTCTCTAAGAAGCTGAACAGAGCATAGCAGATGGGCTTTGATATTGAGCACTGGCATATGCCCTCATTGACATTGATGTGGCATTCTTTTGTGACTTCAAGACAGCCCCTCTATTCCTTGTTGATGAAGGGAGACTTGGGCTGACCATGATGATGATAAAAAAAAAATTCTCTTTGTTAGAGGATTTTAAAAAAATGACTATACCAGGCCTACATTCAGAAACCTGCCTACCCAAACACATACTAAACCTATGCTAATTTGACCAAGGAATATTTGGGGGCTTGAAACGTTGTTGGAACCCTAAGGGATCTGGCATTTTGGCTGCTTCAGACTTGTCTTAAATTGTTCTCCACATTTGGGTTGGAGACATCTTTTCTACAAATGGGCACAGTTCCCATTTGGACTCCTATCATGTAAGCAGATGTTCGCCTAATTAAGGTAACATAGTTAATACCTTCCCTTGCCTCTTTTTCTTTGCCTATGAATTTTACATAACATTTAGTTTATACTTACCTAATGCACTCATCATCTGTTATTTCCTATTATGGCTTATGCATATGCTCCATATGTTTCCCTCCCTCCCAGAAGAATACAAGTTGCCTTGTATCCAGGAAGTTTTTCATGCCTTTCCTTATCACTCTAGTATGTACTTAGTAGGGCTATGATGAATGTTTGTTGAATGAATGGAACTAGATACTATATCATATGAAAACTTCTTGTCTTAGTCAGACCTAGCTTAGTGTTCTGTACACAGTTGAACTAAACTGATGAGAAGTGAGTGAAAGTTCAGTGATGAAACCTTCAGAACCAGGGGTATTAGTGATGTAGAAACATTTTCCTTCTATCTGACAATAGATGCCCGACACACGAATTTGCTTATAGTACTGGAGAACTTACTTCCTAAAGAGGTCTGGAGATAAGAAATTGAAAGGGATGATGGTGGAAAGTTATCATCTCATTGAAATATTGATGAGAAATTTTATTCTTCCAAAAAATTCTGCTCTCTACTTAATTAGTGGCTTATGGGATCATAAATTTAGAAATGGAAGGGACTTTAAAGGTCATCAAAGCCAAGCCCCTCATTGTATAGATGACAAAACTAAGATCCAGTGAGGTCATGGTGACTCAGCATGGCTGGGTTCCCTTTGGGAACCGCAGAGCTGTGGTCGGTTCATTTTCACTGATACTCATTACTGGAACTCTTAGCAAGGAGCATTTAATCGATAGTTAAAGAATGATGGACAGTATCAAGAAGGGCTTAATGTTGTCCCTGACCCCTGGCCTTACTCTTGGAGCTGTACTTTTATAGAATAAGAAATCATCATTCCACCTATTAGTGTTGAACATTTGGAGAGCAGTTATTTTATAGTCTCCCTGTTTGTTGCATTTAGAGAAGTCTTTTGTTGGTTCATGTCAATAAAATTTCCATTTGCCCATTCTCTAACTAGACTGATTTTAAAACCCTATAAATTATTTACTGAAATGCAAGTTCAGCTTACAGTAATGATCAAATTAGTTTAATAAGATATGAATACTCTTATTGAGTAAGAAAACATTTTTTATTTTCCCTGTTAGAAAAAAGTATTAATTCTAACCTACATATGCCCTTGATCCAATATATTTTCAAAGAAGAAACCTCAGAGGAGCTTAAGAAATTAAATTTAAGCTACCTCAAATAATTTAGCTTTAGGACTTTTCAGATATTTTGCTTAGTGTCTAGAAGGAGCAAAATTTTATTATGTGTTTTGTATTCATGAAATTATAATTATATTTGGGGCTTAAAATTCCACCTCTAAATTGTGGGTTGCTTCCATATCAACATAAAGATTTTAAAGATTTGAACAAACTCCATTCATTTTTTCACTCATTTATTAAGAATCTGTTCAAAGATACCATGTGTAGAACACTGTTCTGGGAGCTAAAGGAGTTAGAAAGATAATTTTAAAAGAGTTCTTGACCTCAAGGACGTTATATTCGAGTGGAGGGCAATAAGACCTATATATGTTCCTGTACTTCAAGAGGTCTGATCTCATTAATGACCATAGTCTTCCACTGAGAAAGACTTAGTAACTCCTAGTCAGTATAATGATCAACCACAATTCCAAAGGACTTACTGTAAAATGCTCTCCACTTCCAGATAGAGAACTCATGGTCTCTGAGTACAGATTGAAGAATATTTTTTCCCATTATTTTTCTTGCTTCTCTCTTCATCTCCCCACCCCAGAATATGGCTAATGTGGAAATATGTTTTGCATGATTTCATATGTATAACAGGTATTGTATTTCTTGCCTTTTCAGTAGGTGGGAAGGATGTAACAGGGAAAGAATTTGAAACTGATAATAAAAATTTTAAATCAATATCAAAAATTTTTTCTTTAAAATGAGGGCATTCTTTCCAGCCATGTAGATGGCATATTGCCACCCACCCATGCCTACCAGGTTTGATTTAGAGACATAGAGAGAAAGAGAGAGACAGAATAAGGAGATAGAGACCCAGAGACAGAGAAAGTGATAGAGAGAACATTTATTAAGCACTTACTATGTGTCAGGCACACGTAGCATGGCCGACCTGTCTTTTTATCTAATCTTATTCTTATTTGATACCATCCTTTATAATGCTTCTACAGAATCCTTTGTTTGTCGTATGTCACACTGCATACGTCTTCATTGTCACTTGGCTAATCCTACTTGTACTTAATAAACTGCAATGGCTTCCTGATAACTCCAGGATCAAATAGAAATCAGTGTATAAAACAGTATTTTGAGCTCAGATGAAGGAGAGAGTATTTCCCTCATGAAGAATTAAAGAAAGCTTCATGGAGTAGGTGACATTTTAGGCCTGAAGGATGGATGTAGGATAGCAAGTGATGGCGATGGGCGTTGGGAGAGGGTATCTCAGGTGGAGGGAAGTTGAAGGGTTAACCATTTTTTGGGGTGGGGGATTGTTACAAGTATGGAAAAAGCATTTTTTGAATAGAATAGACTATTATAGTCTAAAGTAATAATAACATCCTTCTGTTCTCATCTTCAAAAATTGTATATACACTCTAATAATATATATTCAACATGAAGTATACATGTGTAGGAAGAGAAGTTAGAAAGTTAATTAATTATGGTTTTGCTTATATTTATGTTATGTTAATAATAGACAGCACATTATATTTTATTGTACACTTTATAAGGTGACTTTCCTAAATTTTAGATTTGACCGTATCACCCCCTCCCTCCCCCTGCCCCCTGCTCTTACTCAATAAACCCTAATGGCTCATCATTATCTCTAGGATCAAATACAAATTAATTTGTTTGTAATTTAAAGGCTCTTCACAACCTAGTCCCTTTATAGTTTTCCAATATTTTTAGACCTTTCTCTTCTGTACACATACCCTGATTCAGTCATACTAGCCTATTTGCCATTCCTTTTATATGATGCTTCATCTCCCATCTCAATCTATGCCTTTGCACTGGTTGCCTTCCCCCTGTGCCCATAATGCTTTAGTCTTGTTTTTTAGAATCCCTTGCTTTCTTCAGCGCTCACCTCAAACATCATCTTCTGCAGAAGGCTTTTCAGATCCCCTAAGCTGAGATTATCTTCCATCTATTCTACATATATCTTGTTTGTGCCCATTTTGGGTACACAATGTATCCATTAGAATGTAGACTCCTTTCTAGTGCTAGCATAGTTCATGGAACATAATAAAAGCTTATTAAATTCTTGTTGATTAATTCATTATCTCATTTAATTTGCTCAAATAAGGCAATTAGAGATGTTCTGAGAAGTCAATTGTCCATGGTCACACAGCTGTTAAGTGTCAAAGGCAAAACTGCATCTAGGCACATCTTTTCCTAACTCCATGACTCTTTCAACTATACCGCTACTAGTGATTTTCAGAGTTAATATGGCATGGTGAAAAAGGGTTAGACTTGAAGACAGGAAAGCCTGGGTTCAGATCTACCTCTGACATCTACTTGCTGTGTCTCCATGCGCAAACCAGTTAATCTCTCTAAACCTCAGTGTCTTCATACCTAAAGTGAAGGTAATAAGCTTCTTGGGAGTAGGGATTGTCTACTTGGATACTTTTGGATCCCAGAGCCTAGCATAATGCCTGACACAGGCACTTAATAATGCTTTTTGATTAACTGATTAATAATATTGAACTTGCAAAGTTGTTGAAAGGACCAAATGAAATAAGGTGTATGAAATGTTAGCTATTCTTGTTTTAATGTTAAGCAAAAGATTAATAGTCTCTAGGTTGTGAATAATTTGAAAATATATTTGAATTGTTTTACAGATCTGTCACTTCTCAGCGGGGATTCCAATTAAACCAACACTTTTATTCTGATATTTCTAATCAAAGCATAGGGTAGTAAATTAATAAATGATTAGCCTTAACAATAGGAATACAAACAGAGTCATAATTTATGAAATATCTTGTTTGTTCCTTTCTGCTCCAAAGATTGACAACTATGGATTTTAGCCATAATTTTTATACTATGCATACACATGACAAACAAACCATATACATTTTCTATTTTCCATCCATTAATCATCCATAAAATATAAGCAAATGAAGCCAATTTAGCATCTGTAAATTCTATTTTTATGTAACATGTCCCTGTAATGAAGGAAACAATGGCCATCACATTTTTAAAAAACTCATTTCAGATATTTCCCCAAGTCCTTTGGATTTGATTGTCATTGAAGGAATTTCATGAAGTCTGATTGCTTCCAGTCCTGACTGAATAGTTAATCCATCAATCAGAATTTACCAACACCTTCTCAGTCTTTAGTATAGTGCTTTGCATTATGGGACAAACATAGAAAAAAAGTATCGGACATGGTCCCTGCCCTCAAGAAGTATACAACTTCTCATTAGGGAAGAAAGATATCCATGTAGCATCTCTTAAAACATATGCTGCTTATCAATGAATGCCATGACCTTCTGTGGAGGGTAAAGTGAAAAGATAATTAGAAGGTAGCAGACAGTAGAGTGGATGGCTTAGAGCCTGATAATGGCTTGTTTGCTAATTGCCAATCCCCAATTTTCTGGGCAATTAATCACTTGGTTTCCTCTTAGACCCTTCTGTGCAAATCTGGACAAATGGCCTCCATCCTTCCTTGCAGCAGGTGTATTCAGAGATACACTGAGAATTTGGATGGCATCTTTCTCCCTAGGTTTTCGGTTTTCCTGGCTGTGCTCACTCTCATCCTCAGCAGGTGTAAGGACCATCTGGTTGGTTACCTTGGACAGCGAGGCATTTTTCAGATGAATTTTCTTACTGATTTTGGAAATTAGGTTTGCTCTTTGATTAGGTTAAAGATATAGTGAGAAAACTTTTCTACCAGGACACTACATCACCCTTTGTGTTGTTTGCTTTCCAGAGTAGAAAGCAATGTGAACCACTAAGAATAAGAATTTGAAATGTCTTCTCTCCATTGAAGTTAATTTTTATCTCTTATCATTCATTATCTGGTCCTGTACCTTGCCCTAAACTAAGACTGTAATGGAGCCGTCTCCTTGGGGCAAAAAGCTATAAACATGTAAAGTGATAATGATAGAACATGTCCCATTTGATATAATACACATCCTTCTTTATGATTCATTATATGCCTATCAGTGCTTTTCCACATTTTCTGTTTTATCACTCTTCTCCCTCATTTCCTCATCTACTCTGCAGGAAAAGTTGTTGAACCCTCCAGGCTTAATTTAAAGAAAAACTATTATTTTTAAAAGAGGCAGTAAAATTCTCCAATCCATTTGGAAACTTGATTAATTTGGATGCATTTCTAGAGGCAGACATGGGGTTTCTTTGGTGATTCAAACACTTTTGTTTTCTTTATCAAGAAGTATTTTGTTAAATTGCTTTAAGCAAAATGCCCATTTTCCCCCATCTGAGAGGCCATGTACTGTTCTCCCCCTCCCCCTACCTCAATGCAGCCTGTAGCAAAAGAAAGGATTTTTGTTGTTGTTGTGATTTCCCTTTTTTCTAGATTCTGGCCTACTCTTTTGCTTCCAGGGCATTCTCGGTATTATGTGGTGTCAAAGTATTCTTTCCTTGGACACAAATGACACTTTTTGAACTTCCCAGCAGGATCTAACCCCAAACAGCCCTGTTCATAGAAATGTGTGTTCTCCTTGTGTATGGAGTCCTAGAAAAACCAAAAAAGAATTGAGTTCTGGGAAAGTTTTAGAGTAAACACCAATGGCAGAATAATTGCAACTTGCTACTGTGTAATTGTCAAAATGAGGGTAGCTGCCGCCTTATTATTGAAAGTAGTGTTGTTTGATCTTGTATCTTTTGTTATGGCCCTGTGTCCCTGGGAACTTCCAAACTCTAATTTTAAACTATTAGCATAAGTATACTTCCTTCCTGCTGGGTCTGTCTGCTGTGGGTTTTTAAATCTCGGAAAACCATTAGAAAATATGTATGAGGAGGTGGAGTTAACCATTTGGGGTCAAATTACCTTTCTGGGCTAATTCAAGATTATAAAGAAGGGCGAGTGAAGACGCTATGGGAGAGAGTTTCTCCTAGGAATTACAGCTCACAACCAACTTCCTCTCTTCAGTGAATATTGAGGTGGAATTAGAAGGATCTTGGCACACATTCTGCATCAGCAATGACAAGAGTGGGTTATTTAAAATCCAAAAAAAATAATTTATAACATATGTTTGTAAGAGGATTGGTGGCTATTTTAAGGAAAAGGATGTTGAGTTTGGCTTTTTAAAAATATCACATATAACATCATGGAAAAAGGAAACATTATGGACTTTTATTAATGTCATGTTGATTAAGCTATCAAGATGGAATAATTAAGTTAGAGGTAAATGTGGTGTTTTTCACTTTACAAGTGCAGAATGGGAAATGTTATCTAAATATCTTTAGCATCTTTTCATATGGAAAAGACCTAGGAATAGTAGTAGGTGGCAGACACAATATGAGTCATATGACGAAACATGGCAATTTAAATGCTAATTTGAGGGGCAGCTTAGATGGTGTCCTGGAATTAGGAGGACCTGTATTCAAATCCATCCTCAGATACTTTTTCTAGCTTTGTGACCCTCAGCAAGTCATTTAACCCCTATTGCCTCCAGCAACAACAAACCAACAAAAAAAGTTAATTTGATCTTGGGCTCCATGAATATGGTATCCAACCCAAGGCCTAATCGATTGGACCATGTCTGGATTATTGGATTATTCTAGCATCTCATTTTAAGAAGGGTGATAATAACCTGCAGCACTTCCCAGTGGTGAAGGGGTTTGAAACCATGCCTTAAAAGAATACATTGAAGGATCTAGAAAAAGATGTTTAGCATAGATAAGAGAAGACTTATGGGCAGATCTGATCACTGTCTTAAAATACTTGAAGTATCTTGTGGGGGAGAGGAGTCATATTTCTGCTCTATAGGAGAGAACCGAACTTGGAACAATGGGTCAACTTTACATTGAGTCAGATTTTAAATTAGGGCTGTTCAAAAAAATGGAATGAACTGCCTTGGGAAGTATTTGTAAATTCCCCATTACTCGAGCTTTTTATGGAGAGGCTGACTACTTTTCATTTGTATTATATAAGAGATTCATGCTTTAGGGGTTAGAATTCAGTGTTTTATGAGTCTAAATTCTACATTGTCTTCATACTTAGAAAGCCATGCTATAGACTTTCACTGTAAGACACCAATTCTTACATGCAGCTATCTGGATCAATAAATGCCACTTCTAACAATGGTTAATTATCTTTTTTCAGAAACAGCCTCCACATCAGCATACTCATCTCCTGCAAGAAGTTTGGGAGAAACAGGAATAACGCCACTGTCTCCTTCCCATATTGTGGTAAGAAATACACTCTTTCTTGGGGTTATTAAATTATTATTTTCTGTATCTTTCTTTACTGGATAAGTTGATGGAGCCATATTGAGATGACTTGGGACATCAATTCTCTAGGATTTAGTCTCCTCACTTGTAAGATGAAGAGGTTGGACTAAATGAACTCTAGGACGCCTCAAAAATGTAAAATGCTATGACTTCCTAATTCTAAGGTATTGGCACTTACCCCTTTTGCTTTTTTTGAGAGGGAGGATATGATGTGTTGCAAATAATTTGTGCACGTGAATACCCTATGTCTTTTAGGTGTCTACAAGGACCCCGACCCCTCACTGCCTGATTTAAAAAAAAAATTGATAAATACCATAGACCCAATGTCCTCAAAGATGATTTTTTCCAGTTTTGCTTTTCCTGCTCACATTTATTTTGCTAACTAGCATTGAGATAGGCACAGGACTTGTAATTTCATTGGTAGAGGAAACTCCCAGGTGAAGAAACTCCCTCTACCAATGCAGATTGGCACCTTCTTTGCAATTTGTAGTCTCTGGTAGTTGCCTGGCTCACTGAGAAGTTAAGTGGCCTACCCAGGGCCCAGGAGTCACAGTACTTTTTAGTAGCAGGGTTTGAACCCTTGACTCCAAGGTCAGCTCTATTTTCAGTAAAACAAAAATTGGTGAAATATTTGAGCAAAAATGGACCAATTGAATTACGAAGTCCTCTCAGGATCCCTGTTCAACATTCAACAGTGTCCCTGGGCAATTGACAAAAGATATCTCCTGGGTAGTCAGTTGTTAAACATTCCATCTTGTTTGGCTGTGACTTTGTCAATTGTAGCTAATTGCATGTGTTGGGGGAAGATAGTTGGGAGAGATTATATCACAGTCAAAACATGTTGCTAGTAGATTATATTCAGTAGTCTGTTTTATATGAGAGTGACAGCAAATTGTGTCTTTTCTGAATTCTCCCTGCTGTGATAGGCAAGCTAAATCTTCTCGACTAAACTCTTTTTCTAAGTGTTTGTAGACATATGAAAGACAGAAAAAAAGGAAAGATTTGCATGGATATTCATGTTATTAAAAAACCTGAGAAAAGGATAGTGTTTTATGCTAGGAACAAAAATGGAAGGAACTTTAAGGAAAATCTGGTCCAATTCCCTAAATTTACAAAGAAAGAAACTGAGTTGCAGAAAAATGAAAAGAATTTGACCAGGGTTGCATAACTAGTTAGTGGCAGAGTCTGGAAAGAACCTATTTTGACCACATTCAGTCTTTTCCTCTTTCCATTATAGTTGTCCTTAAAAGCTTTGGATGATGATGGGAAACAGTGAGGTTTAACAGTACCTTTATCATTAATTCTTAATTCAGTGTATTAGTGTCTTAACAACTCAGTTTGTGCCTTGAATTCCTGATTTGTCAAATAGAGACATTAATGCCAGCCTGTCTGACAGGAATAATATATAGGCTGCATACATGGACACATAGACACGTGGACACATCTACACACATATGTGGATACATGTGTCTACATGTGTACAGACACATATATACTATATTTTTGTTCCTGTCAGTAGACAGGCATTAATGCCCATATTTAACTAATATGTATGGTATATATGATAGTCTGTATATGCATACATATATAGGCGTATACAGATATGTATAGTATAAGCATCTATATGCATAATGCATATTGTGTATGCATACATACATATATGAATATAATTATATATACGCACCCTATATCATAAGTATATGCATGCAATACATTTATACATATACACATACATCTATAATACATACATATACATGCACACAGGCATATACATGCATATAAGCACATGATATGCATGCATATATACATGTGTGCACACACATACACACGTAATTATAAAGTACTGGATAGAAGCAAGGTATTAATAGTTTTAATACCTTGGATTCTGCCTTCTGTAGATTTAAATAAGAATCTGGCAGGTAAAAGAGGATAGATGTACAATAAATAAATAAATACAGATAAAATGTGTACAAATAAATATGCATAGAAAAGGCAATTAAAAACTATTTGGGAATCAATCCTTGTTTCAAGCATTTCAATAATTAGCCATACTCAAGTGGAGCTTTTAATTGAAGTATGCCAGAAAGCCAGCAAGCTAGCTTTCTTAATTAAGTCTGGCAAAGTATTCTCATTTACTATTCTTTGGGTGGCCTTCTTAAGCTTTATATTTGACTTATGCTCAAGATCCATTAGGCCAGGTCACTGCCCCTGGTGTGGGGCTAGTAAGAATACTTGTTGGGAATTCCGCTTTGCTGACCCATCTTGATCTCTCTTTGTAGTGTTCCCAGGACAGTCTTCCTAGCAGAGAATATCCTTAAGAAAGCCAGAACATGTAGCAAACAGCCTCTCTCAGCCAAGTGACCTCTCACTCTCTTTCTTTCCAGAATGACTCGGATGCAAACGTCTCTGAGCAGCAGTCATTTCTTGTTGTCGTTGCTATTGATTTTGGCACTACATCTAGTGGCTATGCCTACAGCTTCACAAAGGAGCCAGAATGCATTCATGTCATGAGGTACGAACTTTGGGGCAGCCTTGTCACACCTTTCTAGAGTGACAGGATAATGACAGGTCACTTAGTGTAATTGGAAAGGCACTTCTAATGGCCCCGAGCATATACAAAAGACAGTTTATGATGGCCAGTTAGGAAATGGGGTTGAGATATTAAATAGATGCATGGAAGTAAGAGAAGCAATGGATTGGCCTTGGATTTAAAGTGGAAGAAAAATTTTGTAATCAATGAAATGAGTTCTGATTTTAACTTTGTTAAACTAAAGCATGTAACCATCACTGCCTTCCCATTTCCTCCTCAGCCTGGTTTGTCAGAATTGAAAACAGAATCAGTTGCATGAGAAGAGAAAGAAGTGCAAGACTGGTTTAATATGAAGGAAGGAAAGAAAGAAGGAAATTATTTTTATTTGTTTACTATGTGTCAGACATTGTGCTAGGCCCTAGAGATACAAGAGATCTAGATATAGATATAGATTGGGATAAACACATACATATAATACACACACATACATACACACATCTCATTATATAAATGCTAGTGATGATGATGATGATGATGTAGTAAAGTGCTAGGTATACGTATATGTTCATTAGATATAGATTAGATGACTTTGACATCCTTCTTATATCCCTCTTGATTCTGTCATTTAACTGTAGGGATAAGGATTAGCCCTGCGATTTCCCTGGTATAGGAATGTCCCAAGTAAGGAAATTCCCTTGGTCAGTGTAGGTCAGTATCTTCTCTGTGTTGAATTATACTCTGAGAAATTTACCTAGATCTCTGAAAGGTTAAATGCCATATCCCAGGTCATGCAGCCATATGTGTCTGAGGCAAGTATTGAAACAGTCTTCCTTGCTGCAAGGTTAGATCTCCATCCAGTAAGCCATACTGCTTTTCAACCTGTGTCTTCCTAAATGAGATTTTAGAAATGTTAATAAAAATGGATATTATCTCAAATTCTAGATTTTTCTGATTTTGACTAATATTCTTTTTTTATAAAACTGAATGCAATTCAGTATGATGGCATATGTGATTTTGATGACAAAATAGCACTTTCCAAGGTGAAATTTTGGATGGAACATTGGATTTGGAGACAAAACCTGGGTTGAAATATCACATCAGAGATGTGGCCTCAGTTTCTATAAAATGGGGATAAACTTAATAAACTGTTGTTTCCTTCCTTCACACTAAATTATCTAATCATTGTGATGCTCAAATGAGGTGTAATACATACAAACAGCTTGGCACTTTAAAGAAATTAATAGCGGTTAAGATAATTGCCAAGAAAAAGTGAAAATCTTTCTGTTTGCAAGAGGAGCCTGGTTATCATGACAAGTGATGCCCTGTTGCTAACTAAGAAAACACAGCTAAGTCAGCTAAATCAATGTTATGTTTGTTCTGCTGTCATTGACAACATGGATGGAAAACCAGAACGTGTATTGGTGGGGTAGGGAAGGGGGGAAATTCTGCTTGAGTCAATTTCTGTTAAAGCTGGAATAAATATTTTTCATTTTCCCAGTAGCATTTATTGTTTTGTTGTTTTTTTTAAAGTGTTATTTTCATAGGATAGACTAACAATAGAAGACAGGACACCCAGAGACAGAGAGGGAAATAACATAAATTGCTTTAGGAAGAAAACCTCTAAAACATCTTCATGGCTATTTTTGGCTCCCCAATGTTATTTTTCTAGATCCATTGTCATTGGAGGTCAGTCCATTACTGAATTTTATTCTAGCAAGAAATATTTATATAATCAACATATTGAATAATAAAGTTAAAAGCGAGAATATTCAGTGCCATTTTGTGCAGCTAGTATTCAGTTGATGCAAAAAGGACTGGAGAATGGATGTAATGTTTATTAATGTAGAAAAAAAAGCATCTAAAAGAAGAGAAACAGGACTAGTCATTTGCAAACATTTTATTTAATAAGCATTTACTAAGTAATCACTAGGTAGGCAGTGCTAGGTTCTAAAAATGACATAGTCCCTGATGTCAGTGAACTTTGCTGATTGTGTGAGGAATGTCTCTCACGCACAGGTAAGTTAAATAAAATCCAAGATGTTATGGGTCAGAGAAGAGAGCCAGACAAAATGCTTTAGGAAAATTAGGGCAGGGAAAGAATTGTAGGTGGGAAGGCAGAGAGAAAATGGGGGCAGATTGTTGTCGATCTACGGCTGGCCCTTGCTAAGAATGAAACAAAAGCAGTAACGGTCCAAACAGAGTTTACCTTTTCCCATGTCTTGCTCTTGCAGCCTGGTCTCATGCATTTTCTCTGGGTTGCTTCCTAATTACATTCCATCTGAGGAAATGCATATGCTTTCATACAGAGAGCCAAATAATTTATGGTAACAGCATAAGAAAAACCAGCAGCCTCCCCTACTGCATTGCATTGTATCATAAATATACAATGAATGCTTCAGTCAGATGCACCCAACTTCTCACACCAGCATGTAAGCTAAATGGCATATTACCATGTTAACCTCTAAAGCTAAAAAGATTTTTTTGTCTGGGACATTCATTGAAAGTTGTCTTAATAAGTTGTAGGCTTTGGATAAACTACAAAGAGTGACATTTGTTTATCACCATTTTTAAAAGGATCAGTTCTGGGGCGGCTAGGTGGTGCAGTGAATAGAGCACTGGCCCTGGAGTCAGGAGGACCTGAGTTCAAATCCGACCTCAGACACTTAACACAAAAACTAGCCGTGTGACCTTGGGCAAGTCACAACCCCAAATTGCCTTCCAAAAAGCAAAAAAAATTTAAAAATAAAAGGATTGGTTCAATTTCAACAAATGTTTGTCAAATTATGTGGGAATCGTTTGCAGAAACTAGGGGTATTTAGCCTGGAGGAGAGACGTCTTGCAGGGAATGTGATAGTTGTATTAAGGCATTTGATAGCTGTAGTGCAGAAAAAGGATTAGACTTATTTTGTGTGACCTGAGGGAACAAAACTAGTAATAAGAGATAAGTACAGAATGGCAATTTTAGGCTCAATGTAAGGGAAAATTTTCCAAGAATTAATCATTCAAAAAGTGGCATAGACTTCCTCAGAAGAAAGTTGTGTTCCCCTCATTAGAGGCCTTTAAGCAAAAAGTTGGATTAATGCTTCCTTAGGTATTGTGCAGAGATATTTTTGTTCAGGTATGAGTTGGATTAAATGAGTTTTGAGGTTTCTTCTAATACTAAGGCTCTGGAATTATGGAATGAACGACATATAAAGAGCTTAAATAATGTTTGTCTATAGATATTGCTGGCCTCATTCTTTAGGGCTTCCTTAAATTAATTGAACTTTTATTAAATTCACTTTGATGTTCCTGAATATTCCTAGCAGAAAGCATATCACTTGGGAAGTAGGCAGGATGGAAGTTCCTTTAGGGCAGAACTATTTTGTTTTAGTACCTTGGTATCCCCAGTTCCTCCAACTTAATAGGTATGCTTAGTATGGACACTCTTGAATCATTGAAATGATAGAATTAGGGACAAACATTTGATTAAAAACCTTGTATTGAGCAGCTACTGGATGCTCTGAGCTATTTGTGGGAATAAAAGCTTCAAATCACATTAACATGTATGTCATTAGCACTTATAGACTGATGAAACCTAAGGAAAAAAGGGATTTATATAGTGAGAGAGCATTGGCTTGGGAGTGAGAAATTGTGAATTTTAGGTCCAGTCTTGCTATTAGATCTAACTACCTACAAAGTCATACAGCTAGTAAGATGTGTAACTTTTGGGAAATGACTCCATTTCTTTAGTCTTCTGTTACTCCATTTGTAAAGTAAGGGAGTTGGACTATTGCTTCTAGCTGTAATAAGGCATGGTCCCTGCTCTTCAGAATAGAGACTCATAGATCTGACCTACATTATGCAGTGTTTGCGAATCACCTCCCCTTATTTTAATTTTTACCCAAAGTAGCAGACGAACTTAGACATCTAGCAGTAGCCCATAGTAATGAGAATCCAGTTGACAAAAATTATCCTTTTTTTTGAAGGTGTGGTTATTAAACATGATGGCCAAATTCTTAAAATATATCTTCCTTTATTTCCTAGGCGGTGGGAAGGTGGAGATCCTGGTGTATCTAATCAGAAGACACCAACCACCATCTTACTGACTCCGGAAAGGAAATTTCATAGTTTTGGCTATGCAGCCAGAGATTTTTATCATGATCTGGATCCAAATGAGGCCAGGCAGTGGCTTTACTTGGAAAAATTCAAGATGAAACTGCATACCACTGGTGTAAGTAATAATAGCTCTTTCATGCACTAGAATTAATAATAGTTAATGAAAACAAAGAAGAGGGAGAGGGCCTATGGGCCTTTCAAACAGTAGTTCTCAACCAATAATGAATCCAGTTTTCTTTTTTTTCTTTTATTTTTTTTTCGCCTTTTTTGGAGGGCAATTGGGGTTAAGTAACTTGCCCAAGGTTACACGGCTAGTTTTTTTTGTGTGTGTTAAGTGTCTGAGGCCAGATCTGAACTCAGGTCCTCCTGACGCCAGGGCTGGCACTACTCACTGCACCACCTAGCCGCCCCTATCAATCCAGTTTTCTTTCTTTTTTTTTTTAAGCAATTGGGGTTAAGTAACTTGCTCAAGGTTACACGGCCAGTTATTTCTGGGTGTGGTGCTGAGTGTCTGAGTCCGGGATTCGATCTCCAGGTTGTCCCAACACTGGAACCGGTGCTCTTACTCGCTGAGCCACCTGGCCACCCCTAAGCAGTTGGGTTAAGTAACTTGCTCAAGGTTACATGGCCAGGTGTTTCTGGGTGGGTGCTAAGTGTCTGAGCCGGGGATTCGATCCCCAGGTCTTCTCAACACTGGAGCCGGTGCTCTTACTTGCTGTGCTACCTGGCCGCCCCTGAATCCAGTTTTCTTAAACAGCAGCACAGAATGGGGCAACTAGGTGGCGCAGTGAATAGAGCGCCAGCCCTGGAGTCAGGAGGACCTGAGTTCAAATATGGCCTCAGACACTTGACACACTTACTAGCGGTGTGACTTTGAGCAAGTCACTTAACCCCAACTGCCCTCCAAAAAAAAGGCAAAAATACAGGAGATTTTTATGGGGCGGCCAGGTGGTGCAGTGAGTAAGAGTGTCGGCCCTGGCTCTGGGAGACCCGGGATTGGTTCTGGCCTCAGATACTCGGCACCCACACAAAAATAACTGACTGTGTAACCTTGAGCAAGTTACTTAACCCCAATTGCTTTAAAAAAAAAAAGCAGCACAGAAGAAAAAAATGCTCACCTCCAGTTTAATCTTCATTCACTTGTATAGAATACATTTATTTGAAATTCAACAGAGGAAATTTATTGTGGGAGAAGATGTTGGTTGGGTCATGTAAAAAAGATGACAGGCAGTGGATTATATGACTAAGTGCCTGGATTCCATATGACAATAAATTGCAAATTAGAAGGTCCAAAACTCAGTGAGATGAGCCATTGGTCTTATTATTTGAACAGAAATGGAAATGGTGAACATAGGATTGTTAATTCTAATATTGAGGGAATCTGGGCTTTGTAATGAATGATGACAGATAGATGATCTCTAAGCACACTTGAACACCTAAGTCTGTATTTGGTCTTTAATAATATTGTTAACATTTTCAGGTGTGTACATCAGGGTGGTGAGAATTGTGGAAAGCAGTTGCATAAGGCAATTAAAGGAATCAGTCATTTAGGCTAATTTGGTTTCAGAGTCCTGAGTTGAATCCAGAACTACTGCTTAGCTACCTGTGTGATTTTAGATAAGTCTTGAACTCTCTGGACCTCAATTTCTTCATTTTTAAAAAACTAGCTATTTTGTAAGAACCCCTTCCTGTTCTACCTAGAGTGTGTGAAAAACGATTTCTCTGGGTGTCAGGGAATTCAGTCAATGAGAGGACATCACAATCTTGTTCCCTCCCACCCTAACCAAAGTTGAAAATGGTGATTCTAAAAACACAAAGACTCAAGTGATCAGGAAATTAACTACTTCAGTTCAGTGTAGGAGGTGATGATATGATGCTGTATGTAGCTTGGGGTATAATGTGTAACACTCTAGCCCATGTGGGATGCCAGTCATTGAAGGTTCTTTCAAACATGAATGGCAAACATTAATTAGAAAGCTCGAATCAATCATGAATCCCCACTGATTTTATCAGCCATAACAGGTCCATTTGTTAAGTGGGATTTCTGCTTTCTTTTGTTTCCCTCCACTCCTATCCTCCAAGGAATTTCACCATCATTTTTTAATGACCATTGTCCACCCCCATTATTTGATACAAAGCCTTTTAAGCGCCACAAAGCTTCCTATGACTTAATAATGCTTCCTGTTGCTCTAGTGCTCTGGCAGGGAAAGTGATGCTACTTTTACCCCTGGGCTCTCAACAAATTACACAGCTTCAAGCCTTAAAATAACTGCTTTTTTTATTTCAGTTCCTGAATTTGTCACTCAGTATGAATGGAAATCTCATGTCCATACAGAAGGCATAAACTAGCATATTTGCATTATTAAGGATTATTGTTCTCCCCGTCCAGTCTCCACCCCTTACCCCCTGGGATTTTCCCAAGAGCTGAAGCAAGTTGCATTAAGTGTGAAGATTGCATGTGCATTCACATTTCAAAATGGCATATAACTGGAAGACATAATTGTATCATGTAGATTTTTTGTTGTTGTTGTTAAAATGTTACTATTGCTGCCTTTCAAGACATCTCTTTTTTTGGTGCTCATTCTTAAATTCTTCTTCCTAATCCTCCGTCATGGATTTATGTCATAGGATTATGAATCTTAAAGTGGTGAGGTGCCTCAAAGGTCAGAGAATCCAGTCCCTACTGGAAACATGAATCCTCTATATTATCTTTTCTACCTCCAAAAAAAAAAATGGGCATAAAAATAATCAGAATAGGCATACCCAAATCACTAAAAGCCACCAGGAAAAGGGAGCTACAAGGGGCTCCCAAGCCACAGTGTAAAGAATATCGACTTTTAGGGTAGCTAGGTGGCACAGTGAATAGAGCACCAGCCCTGGAGTCAGGAGGACCTGAGTTCAACTCTGACCTCAGACACTTAACACAAAACTAGCCATGTGTCCTTGGGCAAGTCATTTAACTCCAATTGCTGTACCTTACCCCGTCCAAAAAAAAAAAGCAGAAAAAAATGACAAAAGAATATCCACTTTTTTGAAAATAGTCAAGATAAACATTAGCGTTTTGATCTATTCCCTCAAGACGGGGGGCGGGGGGGAACATAGCCTGAATTCCCTCATCTCATTTCTTTAAATTTAGAGGTTTTTATCATGTAGAATAAATTTTGTAACACTCAAAAGGCAGATATTTCTTTTATGTCATTTTTTCAATGAAAATAGTCCTTCTCTTTTTCTAGAATCTCACCATGGAGACAGATCTGACAGCAGCAAATGGGAAGAAAATCAAAGCACTTGAAATCTTTGCTTATGCCTTGCAGTACTTTAAGGAACAAGCATTGAAGGTAGGACTGACTGCTAGTTTAGTCTATCACAGGGTATTTGTGAGGAAAGTACATGCTGGCCTGAAATAAGTTAAAGATTAGAAGTAGCTGTGCTTGAGATTAATCATGTCATCTTTTGAAAGAACTCTATGCCAGTTTAGAATACCGAAATGTTCCAATCAGTTCTAAGTGTTTTCTCTTATGTTAAGATTAAGGGCTTTATCCATTGTGAATCATTTTGCTAATATTCCAAGAGGAATTTAACTACCTCAAGCTACTTCCTTTCCATCTAAGGACTGATGAAAGTGGTTGGTGCATGAATTTCAGATCCTGTGATGATTTATCCTAAAGGAGAGAATTGCTGTAGTATACAAAGGAGTGGCAGGAGACTTGGAAACCCAGGAGATGAGAGGACAGGAGATAATAGGAAAGTATATTTTAAATATTGCGTTAATCCAAGAAACATTTGTAGGGTAATTACTATGCAAGATCCTGTGCTAAGAGTTATGCAGAAAAATAAAAATAAATCAGACATGACCTTTCTTTAAGCAGCTTATAGTCCAGTAGAAGAGTTTAAGGCACACACACAAATAACAATAATTCAAAAAAAGTATTTCATAAGGGTTATATCATTCCTAATTGGATTGATTATGGAAGACTGTGGATATTTGGACTAGGCCTAGAAAGAAAAGTAGGATTTGAATAGAGAGCATGTCTTACGCTGTGCAGAAGGAACAGTGCAAACAAAAGCTTGGAGGTAGGAAAGCTTATGTAATCTTCCAAGAAACAAATCTAGTTCGTCTGGAAATTCATATTAATCATAGAACCTAGTATTAGAATTGGCAAACAGGAATATCTGAGATCATCTAGCCTACCTCTTTCATTTTAAAGTTAAGGAAATTTAAGCCCAGAGAAGTTAGTCCAGCAAGAGGGCAGACTATGTTTGGCATGACTGAACATTTAGAAACAAAGTTATTCATTGGCTCGGAGGATGATTGAACAGTAACCAACATAGGCTTGGGTCAGCATTTACAATATCCAGATAGAATAAATAAAATAAAAATAAAAAACCAGAGAATTTATGTTTTCTATGTAGAAAATTATAGCCCAAATTATGACTGGCAATTTGATAGTAAGCCACATAATTGCTCAATCAAGATTTTTTTTTTCCAAATTGTATAACATCTGAATGATCACAAAACACCAACAAAAGGCATTTCTAAAATGTTTTCCTTGAAACTTAAGAAAAATCTGTTCACAACCATAAACTCATGTTTAACTAGAGTTTTATATAGCACATAAGGTAATAACATTTTTCTTGGATCCAGTCCCAAAACATGTCACATGTTTCACCTGATTTTAAAACACTGAGCAGGCTTTAAAAAAGGAAAATTTTACAAAACAAAGAACTTAACTACAGCTGCATATTAGCCCAATGCAGACATATTCAGAATGTTTTTTTAGGGGGAAGGAATGGTAAATGCCAAGCATTACGAGTAAATTAGTTCAGTGGGAGGGTGTATTAAGCACAAGATAACTATTCAGACTAGTGGGTAATATGAAATACTTGTCAGGAAAATAAATATTTGCCAGCTCATTAATCATTTGAAATGTACTTTTTAGCAACTAGAAGCCAAATACAAACTTGACTGAAGAGATAAGCTAATATGTGTTTGGGTTCAATGTTAGTATGTCTACATAAATAGCAACAAAACACATCTAAGAACCATCGCAGCCATAGCTTTTAATGAAACTGATGGGCATGACTTGTCCAACATGAGAATTTTTATCAAAATGGTGCATGCTTTTGGATTTCTGTCAAAATACAAATGATTAGCCAGACCACCTTAATTATCTTAACCAAAAGTTCAATTAATGGCATAAAGATGTACAAAACTCTGTGGTAAACTTTGGAGATAAAAAGATAAAACCAAAATATTCCTGATGTCATGGAGCTTGCGTTTTATTGGGGAAATACAAAAACATACAAATTAATACAAGGTCATTTCAGGAGGGAGAAAGTGCTATTGACATGGAGATCAGAATAGACTTGATGTGGGAGATGGCACCTAGGTCATACTGTGAAGATATCTAGAGAAGTCTATTTTTCTTCTTTGTTTAACGATCTACCCACTCCCATCCCCACTCCCCCATCTTTCTCCTTTCTGTCAGGAAATCTTGGCATATTGTTGAATGGCATGAATTTTAACCTTGCTGAGTCCCATCCTGCCAAAAATAATGAAATCTCACCATCAGCCTTTGGTGCTGTTATTAATGCTAGGTTCAGGCTAGGCTGAAAAATAGAGCAGCATGAGTCCACATGGCAGGAAAGCTCAGATTATAGTAGTCCAAAGAAACATATTTTTGAGAGATGACTTTTGTTCATTTTTCTATTACTGTTTCCTTTTGGTTTAGGAGCTGAGTGATCAGGCAGGCTCTGAGTTTGAAAATTCTGATGTCAGATGGGTCATCACAGTGCCTGCTATTTGGAAACAGCCTGCCAAGCAGTTCATGAGACAAGCTGCCTACCAGGTGAGTTAGTAGGGTGAGAAGAAGGAAGGGAGAAAGAGAAGTCAGATCCTGGAAATGGTGTCATTATAATCAGCAATCATAGCTTTTCCCTAGAGCAGGGATCTAAAACACAATATGTCATCTCCTGAAATCTAGACGTCTTCAAAGACCATTGTACTAAATCATCTTTTCTTAAGGGAAAAGGAGAATTGAATGCTTTCTGAGCTACTTTCGGTGATGTGAGAAGGTTAGCAATTGAACCATTGGGCACAACAGAAAAGAATTCATACTTCAATGTTTTTGTTGTGTGTGGCTATTTTTAACTTTAATTTTTAGCTGTATCCATCATCTTGGTCATGTTTCACCATATATGCTTTGACAACAAAATTCTGAAATGAGAGTTTTAGAATTTCTATATCAGGCTGATTAGATGGGTTCCAGTTGTAAACAAGACTGGTGAAACAGGAACATCTGGATGGTGAGACCTAAGGATAAAAATAAAAGTAAAACAGCAAAAGCAGTCTAAATAGATTGATGTGGGAGATGATAGGGCATCTAACATAGCATGTCAGTCAATGAATATTTATTAACACCTACTATGGGCCAGGAGCTGTGCTAAATGTTGAGGATACAAAAATAAAGTAAAAGACAGGGGCAGCTAGGTGGCGCAGTGAATAGAACACCTGCCCTAGAGTCAGGAGGATCCAAGTTAAAATTTGACCTCAGACACTTGACACTTAGTAACTGTGTGACTTTGGCTAAGTCACTTAACTCCAATTTGCCTTGGCTTCCCACCTTCAAAAAGGACCCCCCCCAAAAAAAAAAAAAACGAAAAGACAGTCCCTGCTCTCAAGGAGCTCACACTTTAATGGGGGAGACAACATGCAAGCATCTGTCACAAACAAGATATATACGGGATAAATTGGAAATAATCAACAGAGGGAAAACATTGGAAACAAGGACAATCAGGAAAGCTTTCTCATAAAGGATGGGATTTCAGCTGGGACTTGAAGGAATCCAGGAGGCAGAGGTAAGAAGGGAGAGTATTCCAGGTACTAATAATCTTTGTCATCATAATGTTATTAACATGGTCAGTTGAAGGTTAGGATTGAAAGTGTGCTTTTTAAAACACTCTTAATTTTCATTATTTAGCTCAGGACTTTAGATTCTGGGCATGTTTTTGAATGAGTTACTTTGCCCCCTTTTGTTAATTCCAGTCTTGCAGTTGTCATGGCCATTTGAGATCTTGAGCCCAGTGAAGCTTTCTAGTATGTGAAATAGCAGTGGTTGATGAACTGGGATAATCAGGAAATAGCTATCTGAGAAAGTGACAGTAGAAATCACAGGAAACAAAAGTCATCCTTCTGACTTTCATTTTCCAGCTTATGAGGCAACTGTAGACTTTAGCCAGTAAAAAATGTCATTTCCCATTTTCAGCCCTGGTGAATTAGGCAAGAACAGATGGGTTAAGTGCCTGTTTTTCCCACTAAGTTATCTCCGGACAATAGTCCTGGAAAAGTACATTGTCTCCTACAGAGAGAGCTTCAGAGGGTGTTTTGTGGGGTCTAGAGTGAACAGAAACAGGAAACCAAACACAATAGAAGCATCTGGAAGGAAACTGGCAGAGCCTCCCAGATGTGGTAGCCCTAGTGAGAATGCCATTACAGAGAGGAAAACAAACTAGTATCAAGGATCCCCCGAAGGCAGGGGTTCTTAACCTTTTTTTGTTATTTTGGACACCTTTGGCAGTCTGGTGAAGTCTATGAACCTCTCCTCAGAATGATGTTTTTAAATGTATATGGTAAAATGCATAGGATTCCAAGGGAAACTAATTGAAAAACATTTATCAAAAATATTTTTTAAAAATCAAAATCTCAGATTAAGAACTCCTGCTCTAAGAAATTCACATCTATTATATGCAAGTAGAGAATAGTACCTGAAGAATAAAATCAAATGTTACAGAAAAATACAGTAAACACTCCCTCGATTCATAACGTTTCCTCAGCATGTCTTTTTTAGACTGAGTTCCAGGCCACTGTGCACAGTAGAATCACGAGCAAGTGCTATACAGTTTTTCTGCTCTGTGGAGATGCACAGATAGTTGAATGTCTGTTTTGATTCAAGAATGGAAAAAAGCTCCATAAAAATTGCTTTTTGGATTTTTTTTGGTAGGTTAGATTAGACTTACATCCCATCAGTATGCCTTCTGAAAAAAGTATATCAAGAATGACATGAAAGTGAATGCCACTTTGCTATGAGCAAAATTAGTGTCTCTTTCATTTATTGTACAGGAGCAGGTGAGATACTTAACTGAATGAGCAAAAAGACAGAGCTGGACTCAGAGTCCTTCCTGAGGGTGAGCAGCTCATCATGAATCAGTGATACATCCTTGCATGCTGTGCATATGGGTGAGATGGAAAGAAAAGATGATGAGATGGGTTGGTGGATTTGGAAGTGATTGAATGACCAAGCCCCAAAGAGTTCTCATCAGTAGTTCAAGGTCACCTTAGAAGGACACCTCTGATGAAACATTCAGAGGATATGTACCTGGCCCTGCACTGTTAAACATCTTTTAGTAAATGACTAGGAAGAAGTCAGAGATGATTTGCTTGTCAGGTGTGCAGATGACAGAAAATTGTGAGGGATTATTGCTAACAGTCTGGATACCAAAAATTGTTGTTTGTCCTTTGTTTTTGAAGAGGACCAATGACATTGGAAAGGTGATGTCATGACTTACAAGTGAATTGGATTTAAGTGAGGAAGAGCTATGCAAAGTCACCAGCCTCACTCTTTCCTCTGGAGCCATCAGGGTCCAGTGGCAAGATATAGATTAGGATGACTTAGAGATGGCCCCAGATGCAGTGGGAGACCTTAGCCTTTTTAAGCTAAGGTCTTTCCTACGTCTGTTTAAGGCAACATCTGTTTAGTGATTAAAGCTAGGTAAAAAATGAAGCAAAAGATAGCCTATTTTACCCACTGGAAAAAAAAAATCTATCTGGGAGGCTCAAGCCTCTGTTGGTCTTTATTTGAGCTTTGTTGGTTAAGAGTGAGTGCAAATAGCGATTGTTTTTGTTCTGGCCAGAAAACCTGAGGGTCTTCCCTTCCCAGATGTTTTTTGACTAGGTAAAAGAGACCATCTTATTTCTTACCTAGCTTTAATCACCTCAGACAAACTGAGACTTGAGAAAGACTGTAGCTTAACAGGGCCAAACTCTATTGTTGCCCTGATCTATATCTTGCCACTGGACCCAGATGGGAGGAGAGAGTGAGACTGGTGACTTTGCATAGCCCTGCCTCACTTAAATCCAATTCACTTGCAAATCCCTCCCTCCCTCCCTTTCTTCCTTCCTTCCTTCCTTCCTTCCTTCCTTCCTTCCTTCCTTCCTTCCTTCCTTCCTTCCTTCCTTCCTTCTTTCCATCTCTCCTTCCTTCCTCTGTCCACATAGGGACAATTTCCATTTACATACATCTGGGTACTCTGTCCAAAGGAAAGTGGATTTCTTGAAACTGAGCTCTGGAAAAACCAGGCTTTGGTAAGGCCCATTTGGATTCAAATGGAGCTACTTGAGTATGCCTTAAACCCAAGTCATTCTGGCTCTCCCTGATTGGCCAATAATAAGTCCTAACCCAAGCCTCTGTCTGGGTTTTGTTGGCTCAGTGAGTGTGAATAATAATTATTTCTGTTCTGGCCAGGAACCCTGAGGGTCTTCCCCACCAAAAGTTAGTAACAGGCTAGAATGATGGTTTGATTTGAATAAGCTGAAATTTTAAAGTAATAAAGTACTATACTTTATTATAAGAATCAACTTCAGAAACCCAGAGAAATGAAAAGGAGGCTTGGTGTCAGTTAGCTCTGAAAAAGATCTGAGATGTGGACTGCAAGCTCACTATTTGTATACATGATGATATGGTAGCCAATTGAGGCAGAACTATCCTAGGCTACATTAGAGACAGGGTCCAGAACAAGACAGATAATAGTATTGCTACATTCTGCCCTGGTCACGCATAAATGGAGATCAGGAGTAAGTGTACCATTCTGGACAACACATTTTAGGAAAGGCCTAGAAAGGTTGGAGCATGACCAGAAGATAGTGACCAGGGGAAAAAGGGAACTGAAGACCTGCAACTTCATTCACAATTGAAGGATGTGGGGATGATAAGCCTGGAAATGAGGAGGTATGGGATGGATGTGATCCATAAATTGAAGGGCTAACATGTGAAAGACTCACTGGGCTTATTCTAAGAACAACTGCAAAGAAGCTGCAGAGAAGCAGATTTAGGCTGACATAAGGAGAAAAAAACTTCTTTTTTGGCTTTTTTTTTTTGGGAGGGCAATTGGGGTTAAGTGACTTGCCCAAGGTCACATGGCTAGTTTTTGTGTTAAGTGTCTGAGGCCAGATTTGAACTCATGTCCTCCTGAATCCAGGGCTGGTGCTCTATTCACTGCACCACCTAGTCGCCCCAGAGGAAAAAAAACAAACTTCTGAAAGTTTAGAGCTATCAAAAAGTGATACACACTGCCTTGGAAGGAAAGGAGTTTCCCTTCACTGGAGGTCTTCAAGCAAAGGTAAAAACCCGACAATTGTCAGGTTTTTAAAGGGATTCTTGGTTAGGTACAGGCTGACCTTGGTGTTGGCTGAGCTTTTAGATTCCATGTTATGGTGAAAACTTGGCTATGAGAGGCCATTTTCTGTCCTGGCCAAATGAAGTACTTCATTTTAAAGATAGGAAGTCCCTACTAGAACATTCTGCTTTGGAACAGATGGTTCTTCCGATGTGCTGCTTTTAAAGCATCACCTCTACCTGACTTCAATGCCAAAGAAATGTCCTTAAACTGAGTATGTGATTTGGAAATTGTTCATTCCTCCATCCTTTTTCCATCAGTTAAACAAAATAACTTATTAAATGATTCTTATGTTTTAAACCTTAGAAATCATTTAGCCTAATTACTTTACAGATCAAGAAAAACCAGATATAGGGAGGAAAAGCAGCTTACCCAATGTTAGACCACCCTCTGTGGCAGAGTCAGAATGCGGGTTCTTGGCCTAGCCCTATCAAGTTAGATGGATTCAGTTTTCACCCTCTGAGGTGAAGGGCCCAGATATGGAATGAATTAATTCTGTGTCTAAAAACTCATGAGGATTCCCCAGCCCCTTCGAGAATATTTTCTATTATATGTACTATAGTATACTTTATTGTAGTATAGGAAGCTAGAAGGAAAGAGAAAAACAAATCACCATTTAAGGCTCTTAAAGACTTAAATCTGGGAGCCAGCTCCTATTATGCTAAGATGCCATCAAGACATATCTCCAGTAAAAAAAAATAGCATTGTGACCTAAAATACTTTCTATGTGTGAGTCCAGTCCATTACAGAATGTTCAGACAATCCCTAGCTGTCGGTCTCCTTTTCAATGAATGGCATTGTAGAGAATGGGGATTAGTGATTCCTCTTTGTACAGTGATCTCATCTACCATACAGACACGTTTTACATCAGCCTTCCTTTTTGAATTAGCTGCAGAGGAAAAAAAAATTAACATATTGGGAGAACAGAATTTGTGCTAATGCAGTCCTTTTTTATAGCTCGAAAACATGCCAGCCTAACACTTAACCTTGGCTGCTGGCTTCTGGCAGGGTTGTTTTATTTTTTTTTTCCTCAGTTGTAGACACATTAACTGTCATTGATTTACTGGTAAATCTGTGGTAGTTTGCAGGTCTTAGGGAAATAGAGAAGGGAGTGGATCAGTCTTTGTAAATATTGCCTTGTCTTTCTTGAAATGTCACTTCCCCACCTACATTACTCCTTTGCAAATTGGAACTCATGAATAGCAAAAAAAAAAAAAAAGTTTTGAAAACTACTAAAGTGTCATTTTTTGTTGCCCCAGATTTCTGAAGGAGTCAAACATGTGGCAGCACATTTTTGGTTCAGACACCTTCAGTTTGTAAGAGTCACTGGGTCATCTCTGTGGAGTTCTTAGGTTCTGCAGAGAATTTGTAGAGTGGCGGTGATTAAAAACAATAACACAACAATAATGACTAACATCAGCCTACACTGACACTAGTTTGAGTCAAACACACACAACTGGATATTTCTGTGTTGGGTCTCCTGTGGTCATTTTAAGACCTTTGTGGAGCTGATGAAAATGCATGAATGTTTATCCTGAAGCAGTGCACTTTTCCTCACATTGTGTTTTTCAATGGAATGCTTAATGGCTCCTCTGTATTTTATCATCTGTTGATGGTCTTGTATTTCCTCCTTTTCTTTGGGTCTATAGACAATGGAGAAAATGGAACTTGTGTTACTTACCTCATGTAGGATGCTGGGAGAAAAGTACTTTGTGAAACTCAAAATACTCCATAAGTAGAAGCTATGACTAGAAGCAGGGTGGTATAGTCGAAAGAAGATGAAACCTGGAGTCAGAAATTCTGGGTATTCCCAACTCCAAAACCCCAGCTCTGTAGCCATGGGCATGACCCTTCATCTTAGGGAATTCGGTTTCCTCTAAATCACTGGGTCATGGTGAGGGAAGCACTTTGTTATGTCTTCACGTGCCTTAGAAATGTAAATTGTTATCCTGAAGCCCTATCCCATCCCACCACCCCCCGCCCACCCCCCCCGCCCCAGGCCCCCCCCCCAAAAAAAAGAACCAACAAATAATATGAAATTATGAACAATTTAAAAATATGAACAACTAATAATATGAAATTCCAAAGGGGTAGGGAAGAAGGAAAGGGCAGGAACCTAATTAAGAGTTAAACAGAGAAAACTCTTTTCTTCTCTTTTTTCTTCTTTTTTTCTCTTCCTTTCTCCTCTAGTGTATTTTTAAGAACTGCTTGGATTCTCTGCTCAGACAGTAGTATTCCATTGTTACCAGGGGGTGTAGAGCTCTGGGCTTGGAGTCAGGAAGCCCCAGTTCAAATCCTGCCTCAGACATTTACTAGATATCCATATGTGACCTGGGACAATCACCCAACCTCTTTCAGTCTCTGCTTCCTTCCACCTCTGAGATTGCACAATCCCTCCACCTCAGACAACAAAATGTCCTTTCTTATACTTCATTCATTTTGCAAAACATTTCCCATGTAGTCCTCCTGAGCACATGCAGATGTTTTGAACTGGCCTGAAAATGCGGTAATGGGACATACTTTGTTGTATTTTTTTCCCTTGGCTGTTTGTGGTTCTTAAAAAGTTTGACCTTCTTTCACACATCAGGAACTAAGTAGCTTTTTCTGACTGAGACAATCCACGGCTGTTGTGAATTTTTTACTGAAATTTGCCAGAGTTCCTGTTCTCCAAATGGAGGAAGGAATAGTTGGAAAAGGGACATGCTGATCACAGACTTCTTAGGGTGTTGCTACAACCTTTTAAGACCAATGCTGAATCTTGTGGTGTGTGAATTTTCTTAGCTGGCTTTGAATCCTCTCATTTTCATTTGTTTGTTTGTTTTACTTAGGCTTCAGTGGGGAGAAAAGGAGGGAGAAATTCCAGCTGATAGTTTGTGTCAATGATCATTCAATACAGTTCCAACACAAATTTTTCACCAATCACAACTTTGAGTTCCTACTTATCATTTCAGTTAATATGCAAATCAAGGCATAGTTTGATTTCACTTGCAGCTGTTAGTTGGCCTGATGTTTTATTTTGTTTTGCCTTTCCTTCTGACAGACCCATTTCTCAAACATTCTATTTGTTTTCCACATGTGGATCTTGGTCTCTTAGCAAACTATATATGATTTATTTTCATCTCACTGTATGATATCATTCTGCATCTCACACTTAGGACTGTCAAGTTGGGTTCTGCGGGTTACCATTATCATCCTTGTCTAGCACCTCTAATTTAACATATAAAGGAAGACAGACAACTTGCTAGGGAGGGGTTACTCTCCAGGCACGGTTTGCCTTGATTTGTCTTTACTTTCCTTCTCCCGGATACATTGGCTGTCATCCTCTGTGATAGGTTTATGTTCTAGGACTTGCAAAGTCACAAGAGTAATCTATATTCTTGTATGCTTAGCTTGACATCCTTTAGTCATCTATTTTCAAAGGAGACAGTGTGTCTTTTTGAGGAAGGGGATGCTAGGGGGTCTTTTGATAGCACAAAGTGGGGATAATAGGAATCATAGTTGATGCAACACAGATGGTGATTTTTTGGCTGCTGGCTTGGGGCCATCCAGAGTAATAAACAAAACCTGCCGTACTGATGAGAAGCATGACTGCCCAAAGCACAGAAGGGTAGATCATATATTCTAAGTCTGGAGCTTGAAGGGGGAGAGTGTTGAAAGGGAAGGCAATAAGCATTTATTAAGCACCTACTGTATTCTAGTCAGGGACAGCTGGGTGGTACAGCGAATAGAGAGCTGGACCTGGAGTAAGGAAGATTCATTTTCCTTCAAATCTGGCCTCAGACACTTATGACCCTGGGCAAGTCATTTGACCCTGTTTGCCTCAGTTTCCTCATATGTAAAATGAGCTGAAGAAGAAAATGGCAAACCACTCCAGTATCCTTGCCAAACGTCAAATGGGGTCATGCAGAGTGAGTAACAACTGAAAAATTAAAACAAATATTTTAGTCACGGTGCTAAGGACTCTTCAAGTGTCATCATTTGATTCTCACAACTACCTTGTGAATTAGTTGCTGTTTATAGTTGAGGAAAATGAGGAAAAATCAGAGGTTAAGTGATTTGTTTAAGGTTATACAATTAGTAAGTGTTTGAGCCTCAGTTTGAACTCAGGTCTTCCTGACTTCAGGCCCAGGGTTCTGTCTAACCACTCAGAGTACAACTAGTCCACTCTCCCCCACGCCCCTGTTTAATTTTACACATAAAAACCCTGAGGCCCAGGGAAATTAAGTGACCTGCCCAGGGTTATAAGTGGCTTGATTCAAACCCAGGACCTCTGATTCCACTGGCGGATCGGATCGCTTTCCAGTACAGACCACTTATTCTGAGAGTGTGATTCACATTCATTGTGGAGGGAGCAGAAGAAGAGCTCTGTTTTTTCGTCCAGCTCTCTGCTTTCTAACAGGGATCCAGGTGATGGATGTTCACTTCTGGTTATCTAGCATTAATGTAATAGTCTGTATTTGTAAAGTCATTAAAAATTCTTTTCTTATCCACCCACTGCTATGATCTTTTTAAATTAACAAGCATTTATGTTTTTGTCCCTCCACCTCCCCTCTTCCAATTTCAAAAAGAAAGGAAGAAAGAAAGAAGGAAAGAAAGAGAATGAATGAATGAGAGAAAAAAAGAATGAAAGAAACAAAGGAAAGAAAGAGAGGAAGGAAGGAAGGAAGGAAAGAGGGAAGGAAGGAAGGAACTTTTGTAAAATTTATGCATAGACAAAACAAATTCCTGCATTGATCTTGTCTGAAAATGTTCGTTATTCTGTATCCTAAGACTATTACCTGTTTGTTAGGAGCTGGTGCTACAATAACCTTTCAGAAATGCTTATTTGGTTGTGTTAGTTAATTAGGTAATACACATATATTAAGCGCCTGCTGTGTACTAGGCACTGTGCTAAGCACTTAATAAATGGGATCCTATCAATAAAGAGAACCTTGAGCTTGGAGTTATACCAGATTATGGATTTAGAGCTAGTGCAAAATTTTCATTTTATAAAAGAGAAAACTGTATCCCAGAGAGAAGTGACTTTGCCTCAAGGCACCAAAGTAATAAATAGCATGGGATTCAAAGGTAGGCCCTGGAACTCTGAATCCAGACTCTTTCCATCCACCATGCCACGCTGCTTTTCCACTGGTCTTGGTGAGGCAGGGGAATGGTGGGGAGGGGCGGTGCAACAGAGGGAGGGAGGAAGGTGAAGGATAAAGCCTAATTAGTGATTTTCTTGACAACTTTATCCCTGTTAATAATGCCCCAGAGAGAATTCATGTGAGGTTTTACTCTTCTTCCCAGCATTAGTTACAAAGAGATTTTCCAGTTTCATCAACTCCTCAGTATCTCACTGCTACCATTGTCAGTTTATTAAGTATCTGCCATGTGCTTCTAGGCCCTGTCTTATCTATAATCCTTGTCTAGATAATTGAGACACTGTTTTTGTTTACTGTGTTTATCTTAATTGTTTCAGTGTCTTATGTACTTCAGGATCACAGTTAATTTACATGAGAGTGCTGGAGATTTTTGTCTTCCTAGGGGGTAAGAGTCTCAGACCATTTAGACTGGAGTAAAATGTTGAGTGGGCAGCTAGGCAGCAAAGAACATTCGGCTAGAAAGCAGGGAGACTCATCTTCCTGAGTTCAAATCTGACCTCAGGCTCTTCCTAGGTGTGTGAGCCTGGGTAAGTCGCTTAACCTTGTTTGCCTCAGTTTCCTCATCTGTAAAATGAACTGGAGCTGTAGTGGCAAACCTTTCCACTGTCTTTGCCAAGAAAACCCCAAAAGGGGTCACAGTCAGGAATGACTGAAATGACTCTGCAACAACAAAACATTGAGAATGAAGATAGAGACAGTCCTGATGTGGTTATACCTAAGGATCTAAGGCAGACAGATATATCCCCATATTTAAAAATCTACTTTTTTTTTTTCCTTAACTCTGTGATTTTGAATTTTATGCCCTTTCACTCAAGGGCAGTACCAGATACCCTATGAATATTCAGTAATCATGGAGACATTATTTTCCTGGCATGAAAATCTTTGTCTTAAAATAGACGAGACATCCAGATAGAAGTAGTTGTCCAAATTTCAGTGCTCCAGGATACCTGAAGACCTTTTGAAGAACTGTTATTTAAAGGATGGAAAGTTTGGGATGTAAGGGGGGAGGTTTCATGAGTAAGCTTTCTGTAATCTTATGAAGAGATAGCTAAAATATAAGAAGAGCTGTGATACAAGGGGCCTAGTTTTCATATCTGTTGAAGGAAACCATACAAGAAGAGAAAGACTCTAATTATAATGCAGTAACTGTGCTACAGTTAAAAATAAATAGGGGCAGAGGGTAAAAGCATCAGTCTCTGCTTGATCTGAGTCTCATGAGGTTTCTGTACCTTTTGTGGGTTCACAGCTTTGTGGGGACAGCTAGGTGGCTCAGTGGATAAAACCTGAATTCAAATGCAGCATCAGACACTTACTAGCTGTATGACCTGGGACAAGTCACTTAAATGCCACTTGCTTTAATCTACTAGATAAAGAAATGACAAATTACTCCAGTATCTTTGTCAAGAAAACCATGCATATCATTGGCATGCCATGATACAGGGTCAGAAGGAGTCAGATAGAAATGGGCAGCGAGGTGGTGCAGTGAATAGAGCACTGGCCCTGGAGTCAGGGGGACCTGAGTTCAAGTCTGACCTCAGACACTTAACACAAAAACTAGCCATGTGACCTTGGGCAAGTCACTTAATAACCTCATTTTCCCTGCCTTCCCCCCCTCCAAAAAGCAGAAGAAAAAAAAGGAGTCATATACAGCTGAATGTTTGAACAATAACAGCTTTGTGGGTTCAGAAATTATATTTTATACTTTATGCTATATCTTATAGTTTATTAGTTCAGGGATGATTAGGTGTTGGAGAACCAATTCATATTAATGAACGAACTCCAAAGAGACTGATTTATAAACCAGAACCCCTAGTTTATAATGTATGATATACCTGACAAGATAACTAGTCCTGGACATTTTTACATAGTGAGCTCTCTGTGTGGGTAGGCCCATTTAGGTAAGCAAATTATGGACTGGAAAATTGTCTATTGATCATAGAATTAGTGCAAATGGAGTTAGATGTCACTAGGGCATATTTCCATCCCGAAACTACCATGATGAATTTTTCTTTTCTGTTTTAGGATCTTTTTTTCCCTATACAGCTGGTACTGGGCATTAAAATGAACACACCTTCTGTCTGAGAGCATAGAGGTGACATAGGCAAATTCCAACAAAAAATAGTTTTTAAACTTGGATTTCTATTGGAAATATTTTTTTTTTTGCTTTTTTTTTTGGAGGGCAATTAGGGGTAAGTGATTTGCCCAAAGTCACATGGCTAGTAATTGAGTCAAGTGTCTGAGGCCAGATTTGAACTCAGGTCCTCTTGACTCCAGTGCTGGTGCTCTATTCACTGTACTACCTAGCTGCCCATTTCTATTGGAAATGAAAGCAGAAGAATGGACCAGATGCATCTCGACACAGTAAACACACACACACACACACACACACACACACACACACGTACTTTACATCTGCAATTCTAGGCATTCTTTCTCGTGGGGCAAGAGTATTTTTATATGAAGTGACTTCCCAGTGCCTTTCTCTTTGAATTCTATTTATGCAGGACTCTTAAAAATTTGAACTCACATGAAGGAAAACATAGAATTAAATTTCTCCTTTTGAGCTTCAAATAGTTTATAGGAATTTTCCTTCTGTTTGTAGCTTATGAAAAGGATCCATTAAACTTCCCTTGGCCTAAAACAGAGCTTGATCATTCTTGGGTCCTTTTCTCAGAAGTTGGAATGGCATGAATGGGAGCAGTTTAGGATGGTCAACAGTGAAAACAAACAAACAAATGACTGGCCCAATCCATTTTTCTCATCACCGACAGGCTTTCAACCAAATTACTTCTGCTAACAGCATCAATTAGAAAGCTTTGGTCTATGTTTGGGTACTAATAGGGGAGGGAGGGAAGGAGGGAGGGAGAAAGCCAGAGAAGCAGAGAGAGCAAAAAAGAGGGAGGAAGACAGAGACAAAGGGAAACACACAGAGAGAGAGAGAGAGAGAGAGAGAGAGAGAGAGAGAGAGAGAGAGAGATTGATTGTTACAGGCAGACCTTGAAGCCCCTGTATTTGCTTTAAGAATGGACAGATGAGGGGCGACCAGGTAGCACAGCAAGTAAGAGCACCGGCTCCAGTGTCGGGATGACCTGGGGATCAAATCTGGGCTCAGATACTCAGCACCACGCCCAGAAATAACTGGCCGTGTAACCTTGAGCAAGTTACTTAACCCCAGTTGCTTTAAAAAAAAAAAAAGAATGGACAGATGACTCTTAATAATTCTTACAAAGTGGAAGTAAAATGCATTTTAGGCAGAAAGTCCTTAGTCCACATGCTACAGCAGAATGTGAAAAATAAATGATTACTTGACTGTGTGATCAAGGGGGGAAATTATTTAATTGAAAATACCTCTGCTTAAACAGTAGTTATGAACTGTTCCCTTTAAGCCAAGGGTTGTTTTGTGGATCAAATGAGAGTAATATTTGTAAAGAACTTGGCATAGTGCTTGGCACACAGTATATAAATGCTTATTCCATCCAGCCATTCCCCATAAGGCTCTTCAAATAATTGTGATATTTCAGATGTGTTTCTTCTTTATGGAGCTCATATCTCATTACTGGCATGGAAAGGTCAAATACTCTTTTCCATTGAAGTTCTGGGGATGACAGGTCAAAATCCATTACAAGAAAAATGTCTGAACTAAAAAAAATTTCCAAGATTTAGTTGATAACTTCCCAGGTCCCTTTTTTTTCCCCGTTAGTATTCAAGACAAAGAAGATCCCCTTGTTGCAACAAAAGAATGCAGATTGTGCCCTCAGAATTTGTTGGAAATGAATGGTCTACCTTTGGTTCTCCACTGGGCTACTTAGTGTCTAGATTACTTTGGGCAAGTTTATTAACCTCCCTGGGCCTCAGTTTCTCCATATCCTATAGGCATCTAGCTGGTACAGTAGATAGAGCACCAGACCTGGGGTTGCACAAAACCTAAGTCCAGATCCTGACTCATGTACTTACTAGCTTTTTGACCCTGGGCAAGTCACTTAATTTCTGCCTCAGTTTCCTCAGCTATAAAATGAGGATGATAAATAAAATTGTGTAAATAAAATAAAGTAATATTTGTAAAGTACTTCATAAATCTTAAAGTGCTATATGAATGCTAGCTATTTATTATCTGTAAGGTTAGGAAACTGGACTCTATCACCTCTAAGGCTCTTGCTGCTATAAAGCTATGACCTTATGAATTTTCAAAAATCATTACAGTACAAAAGTTATTTATCTACTTTTGAACTCCATCTGCACTTATAAATTCCCTCCTTGCTCCACTTGGGACTCTTTAAATTCATAGATTAAAAGAACACAAGGGTGTCCTGCACAAAATCTTTTGCACGCTCTATATAAACTCCAAGGCATGAAGGAACAAAAAAGAAGGTGTATGTGGTATGTGTCTGTCTGATGTTCCTCTAGAGCAGCCTGACATTTCTGACATCTCAGCCTGGCACAGGACCCTGAATCAGAGCCACCGGAATCCCGAATCCTGAATCCGCACTGTGGAGGCTTTCTGAGGAATTTCCAAAGAAACCAGCTTGGGGAAAAAGCATGCAGTTAC
>NW_027186296.1:93378324-93384347 GCF_028583685.1 Petaurus breviceps papuanus | reverse complement strand
CGCTCTTTCAGCTCAGTTGGGTCGTTATCTAGCATACATTATCGTTAAGCGACCGTGTAAACCCCGCTCCTGCGCCCCCCCCCCCCCCCCCCGTCCCTCAAAGCCAGTGTCAGTCCCAAAGATAGGCGAAGGAGTTGGTCGCTACAGACGTCCTTGACTGACTCTCTTTTCCAGGCAGGGATGGCCACCCCAGAAAACCCAGAACAACTGATAATCGCCTTGGAGCCAGAAGCAGCCTCCATCTACTGCAGGAAACTTCGCCTCCACCAGATGATCGACCTCAGCAGCAAGGCAGCTGTCAATGGTTACACCTCCAGTGACACTGTAGGAGCTGGGTTTGCACAGGGTACCTCTCTCTCTGTCTCTTCCTCTCCCTCTCTCTCTCCCCTCTGATGCTCTCTCCCTTTCTCTCTCTGACTTTCTCTGCCTTCGTTTATTTTTATTTGTTAATCCATCAAGGGCTCCTTGAAACTAAGATATTCCATTAGAACAAGGAGCAGATCTCCCAAGAGATCAACCTGGATCTCCTTGGATCCTTTATTTTTTTCCCCACTCAGACCCTTGGAGGGCCCAGATGAGCCAAGAAAAAGGCTTATTTTCAGCATCTTTCAAAAGGATTCTTATAAGAACAGACAAATGGGAAGGAATGTTCCCTGAACACTACTCCAGAATGCTATGAGAGTTCTTAGCCTTATATTACACTTGACTGTTAATCCTGTCTATTAACTGACTCATAATCTGACATAACTGGCCTGTTTTAAATTCATCTGTTAGGACTGTTTACTTATATCTGACTCACTCACTGGAATTTTCATATATTGTTAGCCTATTACATGCATTATTGGAAAATCTAGTTAAACTGGGGAAAAACCCAACCCAACAAGTTTTTTTTTCTGTTTTTTTTTTTAGTAGATAGAAAGGTATACAGTTATGAGTAATGTAGAATCATGTTTGAGGTAAACCGTTCCTTTTTAATAGTTACCTGCATTCTTGTCAGTCAGAGGCTTGTTTTGTGTTTCCAAAGCTTCTTTTCTCTTCATCAAGGGTTCTTGGGGACCACAGAGCTTGAGAGGTTTCCTTCCTCTTTGGTCTCGTTCCCAAAAGTAACTGTTGTGGATAGAACTACTTGAAAGAGTTTCAGGGGAATGGATGACTTTGTCTACACAAAGTCTTAAATTTTCAAATGAAAACATTAAGTGAGGGAGGATGCCCACTGAGCCCATCTTGGAAGTACCCTCTCATGGCAGTGGAGAGAATTATGCCTGTGCTAAAAGCTACAATTTCATCCCAGGCTGTGTTCATAAAGACCAGGGAAAGAAAAGAGAGAAGTTAGAGCTGGTGGTTTGTGAATAGTTTCCAAACACAACCTCTGGGCCTTATCTCCTTGACTGACCATGCCCCACTGAGTCTCCCTAAGGACTTTGGATTTTGTTTCAAGTTAAAAAAATTTATCTGGTAGAGAATTAAGTGGCAACCTCTCTTAGCACCTGCTTTCCTTTGACTAAGCTAGCCCAGAGTAATCTCTTCTAGTACATTCCTATTCCTTTTCAAAGAGGTAGCTTAGTCTGTCCTCCCTCCATCTTCATTTTCTATCAGATATCTAATATTATGAAAAAATGTCACAACACATAAAAGTGCATTTAATTTTTAAATATCAATAACATTTTTTCTCATCGTGAACATCAAGTTTTGACTGAATGATTCTAGACTTTTAGCAACACACATATAAGCATCTTGAGATTTATATGATTTTGAAACATAATTTAACCAGAATAAATCAAGATAAGTGTCTGCTTAGGTGAGAGATATGTTTAGGGTTTAGTAATGAAAGGGCAGGATACCCCCAAATGTTTTGCTTTGCCAGAAGCTTCTTTCTTAAAATATGAGGAGCAATGAATCCATTTTTAGGCAAACTGCAATGCATTGTCAAAATAACATGCATGAACAGCCTGGATATTAATGATACCACATTAAAAAAATTTTTTTAAAGAAATAACACTGCTGATTTATTAGATAGTCATTTTAGCAAGTTCTCCAGCATAAATTCATTCTATATCAAGGTAACTTTGATGGAATGCTTCTGAAAATAAATCCACAAAGTATCAGAAAATGTGTGCTTTGAAAGCTATATTTTCTGTTTATTTTTCACTATCATTTTGTACTTATTGTGTTCTGTTCCTATGCCTAGTGGTATGTTAAATTTTGGAATAACCACATTTATTCAAAACATCTTTTCATGTATATCATTTTCAGACAGGAGACCTTCATGTCCCAGTGAGGGACATCCAAGAGTTTGAGAGGCAATTTTTATAGTGTTTATTTTCACATAGTAATATTTTCCCCAGAACTCATATTGCCTTATTTCTCACCAGCACTTTGTTGTAAGCATGTAAGCAGAGATTAGGATGACCTGAAGCTCAGAAATCCACTTGTGTGTGTGCCCCTGTTTATAGTGATCCTGTTAAACCCAGGCATATTTGAATCTCAGTTTCTTCACTTGTAAAATGAACCAGTTGAACTTGATGACCTTTCAGGTCCCTTTAGCTCTAAATCTGGGATTCGATGAGTACACATTAGCCTTGCATATTGCAGTAGATAGCAGTGGATAGAGTTCAGGGTCTGGTATCAAGGAGACTCGTTTTCAAAAGTTCAAATCCATCCTCAGACATTTACTAGCTGTGTGACCCTAGGCAAGTCACTTTACCCTGTTTACCTCAGTTTCCTTACCTGGAAAATGAGCTGGAGAAGGAAATGGCAAGCCACTTCATTATCTTTGCCAAGAAAATCCCAAATGGGGTTCCAGAGAGTCAGATACTACTGAAAATGACAGAACAAAAATAATTGCACCTAGGTAACATCTTTCTTAATTATACTAATTCTGTTCAAACTTTAATGCAAAGTTAAGCTTGATTCCAAGGCAGTGTGGTATAGTGAAAGAACACTGGATGGGTAATCAGAGGGCCTGGGTCCTATTCTATGCCCTGTCACTAATCAACTATATATGGCCATTGACAAATCACCAACTGTACCTCCATCTATAAGGTGGGGAACTATTTACCCTTCCCTACTTCCTTAGTTTTGCTGGAGTTTACCAGAGATAATAGTAGAGAGGGAAATAATTATTTGAAAAATATAAGGAGCTATTATAGTTCATAACCCAACAACTGAACTAATACTAAGCTTTAAGCCTTTCTCTGGAATTTTCATTGAAAAGCAACACTTTGGTCTGGTCAGGTATTTTCTGTGCCACCTAGTGGTAAAAGGGAGTACGCATTGGCTTCATCAGTTTCAGGAATTTGTCCAGGAGACAATTATTTCATTCCAAAGCTAGACTTGGAAAACCCATCCCTTATTACTTCCAACAGACAAAACCCCTTGAGGTGAAGGTACCTAATTGAGGCCACTGTTCACAGACAGTGTTATCCTGGATTTACTCAGTATAATAATGCCAGGAAAATAGCCATTTTTCAGTGTCTCAAAAAACCCCAACCAAAATACATGCAGAAAGGAATTTCTGTAAATCTTTTAACAAGGATGAAGGCTTTAATTACAAACTGTATGAATGGCATAAGACTGAAGGGAATAATAACTTTATCTAAAACAAACTGGTTTTATAATTCTCTTGTATTTATTTAGCCATTTTGATCAAACATTTACTTAAAATGTCACATCTCTAAACTTTCTTGTACTGTTAGTCTATACTTAGTATAGAAAATTCTATCAGCTTTTTCATGCCTTCTCATACTTAGTCATTTTCTTTCTGTTAACAACTAGCTAAGGAACACATACGTCGTAATCGACAGAGTCGGACCTTTTTGGTGGAAAATGTCATAGGAGAGATCTGGTCTGAATTGGAGGAAGGTAGAGTCCTTGAATGTCCTTTACTATTACTGGTTTGCTGCTCCTGTAAAAAATGCATTTCCATAACTTTGTTTTGCATTTATAGAAAAAAATCAAAATAAACTGAGATTACAGATTGTCCTTTTTGGGGAGGTGAGGGAGGAAGTTATGACTGCATGCTATAAAACCAAAACAATACAAGATATTAAGGGGATTTTGTAACAGACTTGAATTTCTTCAGATAGGATCCAGAGTAACATAGTCTCAAGACAGGGCTTTCATGTCATCAAGCACTAAACATTTTGGCAGCATTAACATGTTGTATATAACTCTGCTTAATAATAATGCTGCATTCTTATCATTCTTTCTTATCCTTTTCTTTCTATGTTTCAACCCCACCATTTGGTAGATATTATTGAAAACACTGTAATCATTAATAATCCAAGGGTGAGCTACTAAATATTCAACTTCTTGTTGCTAATTATGAATGTTCATGGACGTCTGCTAGAGTGCCAGGCTCATCTCCCTTCAGTGGGTTTCCAATTGTGTTTCACCCATGTGAAAAGTGGCCATTTCTTTTTGTAACAGGTGACAGGTATGTAGTTGTGGACAGTGGAGGAGGAACAGTGGACCTCACTGTCCATCAGATCAGATTACCTGAGGGACATCTTAAAGAACTGTACAAGTCAACAGGTAAGCAATTACTCCATAGCAAATGATCTTCTAAACTCCATTTAAAGATTTAACTCTCCTAGGATTGGAATGTTATCCAACATTTTAAATAAATTTATTTTCAGATGTATCATTAATAGGAGATTCATATTTATTTGAGTGCTGACATGTGTGATGGGGCTCATTTCCAGCAGGAATCACTAACACCCATTTAGAAGAGGTAACTCTCAGTTACATGAACTGGAACTAGATACTTCTCATCTCTGGGCCTCAGTCTCACCATTTATGAATGAAAAGGTTAGACAAGATCATCTATTAGGTCTCATTTAGCTCTAAGTTTCATAAAGTCTATAATATCTATAAAGATATTGCTAGAATAAAATATACACTGGAACTTCTCTGTAACTTGGAATTCAGGTTTCTCTGGAGCCATTTTAGACTCTTTCAAATACTGCAGCACTCTCATTGTAATGCTTTCTCCTATAAATATGGTCATCTTGGGGCGGCCAGGTGGCGCAGTGAATGATAGCGCCGGCCCCAGAGTCGGGAGACCTGGGTTCAGTTCCAGGCTCAGATACTTAACACCCACACAAAGTAACTGGCCATGTAACCTTGAGCAAGTTACTTAAGCCCGATTGCTTTAAAAAATATATGTATGGTCATCTCTTACCATGTATGTCAACTAAGAACCAAATCCAAGGATGGAAGTGGTATAGAATCATGGTATTATAGAACTGGAAGGACCCTAGCAGGTAAATAACCTACCCAAAGTAAAATTAGTCACATCCTTACTGTGCTTAAACATTGCTAGTTAATCTGGGGCCCAGTCTATGATCTGCCTTTATGTGGAGAAAGATTTTTAGTAATTTGTACATTTAAATATTGTTCTGGATTTAACTGAAGTCTTGTGGTTTTTCCAGATTTAATTTTTTTTTCTGAGAAGAAAGTGCCATTGAAATTACATGTCCTTTTATAACTGATTGCTTTTAGCCATTTAAGGTGTCATAGATTTGATATTTATTTAGGTCAGTGCATCATGGATCTGTAATTTAAGTAAATCACTAAAATTAATGAGAATTATTTTGAGGGAAAAAAATCCTTTGAAAAAGGAGTTCTTTGTGTGTGTGTGTGTGTGTGTGTGTGTGTGTGTGAGAGAGAGAGAGAGAGAGAGAGAGAGAGAGAGAGAGGGAGAGAGAGAGAGAGAGGGGGCGGAGGAGGAGAGGGAGAGAGAGAGAGAGAGAGAGAAAGAGAAAGAGAAAGAAAGAGAACATCTCACTGGGGAGGCTGGTGAAGTCTGTGGAGCTATTTTCAGGATAATGTTTTTAAATGCAGAAAATAAAGTAGTTTCACAAAGGAATCCAATTATATTGAAATATACTTATGAAAATATATATTTTAACGTTCACAGGCACTGGAATACTTCCTCTGCATTGAATAAGAATATTTTTAGGGGCGGCCAGGTAGCACAGCGAGTAAGAGCACCGGCTCCAGTGTTGAGAAGACCTGGAGAT
>NW_027186296.1:93339023-93378224 GCF_028583685.1 Petaurus breviceps papuanus | reverse complement strand
GTGGGTAAGAGCACCGGCTCCAGTGTCGGGATGACCTGGATCAAATCCGGGCTCAGACACTCAGCACCATACCCAGAAATAATAACTGGCCGTGTAACCTTGAGCAAGTTACTTAACCCCAATTGCTTTAAAAAAAAAAAAGAATATTTTTAAAATTGTCCCTGATCTTTTAAAATCACAGTCTTAGAATTTTAGAATTGAAAGAGACCTCAGACCATTTTAGGAGCTAAAGGATGGCATTATAACTTGCTTATTAAAGGAGCTTCTAGCTTTGTTTAAAAACTGAACCGAAGTTAGAACTGCTTACCTATCCAGAGTCCTGTAAATTATGATTTTCTAGAGCAACACCTTGACAGTCATGTCTCTGACTGAGAAATGCTGAAACGAAAGGCCTACACAGTTTATTATTTGCTAACTAATCTCTATGTGGTCATTTAAAAAAATTTTTTTTTTTTACCTAGGTGGACCATATGGTTCCTTGGGAGTGGATTATGAATTTGAAAAACTTCTGTGTAAAATATTTGGAGAAGATTTTATCGAACAATTTAAAATTAAACGTCCAGCAGCCTGGGTAGACCTAATGATCGCTTTTGAGTCCCGCAAACGGGCTGCTGCCCCTGATAGAACCAATCCCCTAAATATCAACTTGCCCTTCTCCTTTATTGACTACTATAAGAAGTTTCGAGGTCACAGTGTGGAACATGCCTTGAGAAAAAGCAAGTAAGTAAATTCTTTCTAGACAGATGAGTAAGTTAGTCATCTGGTGCTTTACTGAATGACCATTCAGAATTAGACAGGGGAGTGAGGTGGGGTATATTCTACCATAGACTTAGAAGACTCATGGTGGAAATAGAGGTAAACTACTCTTTTTAAATGAGTAAGTCAGGGAATGGAAAAAACAAGGAAGTACTTCAGGATGATGCACAGATGTTATCTCCTATCACCTGTCTGACTTGGCCACATTTTTCCTCTAAACTGAACTATGTCCTTGCTGGACCAAGGCTTCCCCAAGGGCAAGAAACCACTGTTTCTGGAAGAAAATTCAGGCAGTTTCCTTCCAAAAACCTGGTAGGCTTTTGTGAGAGCTTCTATTTCCTAGAGATTTCTGAGTATATTAATAATAGGCAGGTGGAAGGATAGAGGAGAAGGGGTCCAGTGGTACAGGGTGAACTTACCTTGATTTTTAAAAAACCTAACTGAAAAGGAACAAGCAAGCCAGATTTCACTCTGTTGTTTTTAGACTTGCTCTCTAATTTGTAAACTTGATAGGCCCTTGAGGGCAAATCAGAAACAGTGAGTGGAAATTGCAAAAAGACCTATTGGGCTTGATGTTAGGGGAAATGTTCTAACAATTAGAGCTGTCTAAAAATAGAATGCACCTTAAGAGGTGCTATGTTCTCCCCTCCTTGAAGGCCTTCAAGCAGAGGCTATATTACCATTATATCAGGCATATGTTTGAGTGAGGATTCCTTTCATGCATGTGTTGACCTAGATGGCTGTTAAAGCCCTATTTGTCTCTGAAATCTGTGATTTTTCAAGGCTCTCATTTACTGGTCCAGTGGTAGATAGATTGTCTACCTCACGTAGTGATTAAAGTTGTTAGGGACATGTTTTGTAATCATTAGACAGTTATAGAAATGAAAGGTGTTATTATTAGGTAGTATGCCTAAATACATTCCCCACTGACTGGGACATATCTTATGTTTGATTCTGTTTGCCACCAACTATGTCTAAGAAACCGTTATATTATTCTCCCAGAGTAATTGATGGTGACCTATGGTAGGTTTCTATGTGGAGCTCTCAATTACAAGTTTAGTTTAGAACAAGAGGGAAGACAGGGTTGGGAGGCCCAGGAATATTCCTAATGTCTTGAGACTCAGGAACAGATTAGCAAGGACACTTTGCTTGAGTGTGGCAAGGAATTCAGTGTAGTTGATTCCTTTGAACTATGAAATAAGAATAGTGCCTATTTTGGTCTTGTCATATAGTACCTTGATTAAGAAAGAAATGAAGGAAAATATCTTTTGGGTGATATATGGATGTGAGATCTATATATGTGTGTGTATGTATGTACACATACATATATGCATGCATACATGTGTGTGTTATATATGTTACACACACATCACATATATAATATATACACACACATGTGTGTATATATCTTTGTGCTGCAGAGTTGTGAGGCTCAAGATGATGTACAAAAAATGTTATAGAAATATAAATTATTGTATGTAGTATACACATTTCTGATTTCATTCTTGTTATGTATGATGTTGCTACAGTGTAGATTTTGTGAAATGGTCATCCCAAGGAATGCTAAGGATGAGCCCAGATGCAATGAATGCCCTTTTTAAGCCAACAATTGACAATATCATCGATCATCTCCGTAAGTAACATAGTAGAGAATCAGTTATTCAGCACAACTGGAAATAGACTGGTTTTTGCCCTGTCCATTAAAACCAACCATCCCAGTTAGAGATAAGCAGTATATTGGATCTTTGGGAGATTCATAGTATAGGTGTAGTGTGAGGCAAAATGTTACAATGGATAGAACTCAAGCTGAGGAAGACCTGAGTTCAGATTCAGAACCTTATTAGTATCTGGATAAGAAAAGGCCTTGCACTTGAGCTGGGATTTAAAGGAGGGTAGGAATTCTAAGAGGCAGAAATGAGCAGAGAGTACATTTTTTACATATGGGGACAGTCTATGCAAAGACAAAGAATTAAGCAATGTGTGCGGAATAGCATGTGAGGAATAGCAAAAGGGTCAGTTTGGCAGAATTGCAGGTGGTGTGGCATATAATAAATTTGGAAACCTTTGTTCAAATCTCACATCAGAAACTTAACTGTGAGATCATAGGCAAGCCATTGAATCAGTTTCCTCATTTGTAATTCTTTTACTATCTATATTCTAAGTGTATTTTAAGTAAAAAACAAAACAAAACTGTGGCAATCTTTGAAGTACCAGGAAAATGTGAGTGATTATTAGGTCCTTATAATCCATTAGAAAGAGAATTCTTGATAAAGAGAGAAAACAGGCACTCCGTCCCTTCACTCTTCTTCCAGGCCTGGTTTCTTCCATGCCTTCCTTGATTTCCCAAGCTCTCAGTGAACTGTCCTTTCTCAGATCTGTCAGGCCACAGTATTCAGTGCACCTCTCCCTGGAAGTTAATTATCTTTTAACTCGAATTATATTTGTGTACATATCTCATTCCCATCCTAGATTGTGAAGTCCTTGAGGGCAGAGGTGATGGGTTCATCTCCACACACCCCAGTTGTCCTCCTCCCTCTCCCTCCATATTCCCCTCCATAAGGGGCTGTTGTATCCTCACTGCCTGGCTGTCTATAGGGACCCGGCTTGCAATTTTATTGTCATGGGGGGAGGGAAGAAGGCAACAAGCATTTATTAAGCACTTACATTATACCAGGCAGTGAGCTAACAGTGTTATAAGTATTATCTCATTTGATCTTCCCAGCAACCCTGGGAGATAGATGCTATTATATTATCCCCATTTTACAGATAAGAAAAGTGGGGCAAACCAGGATTAAGTGATTTGCCTAGGGCCTCACAGTAAGTATCCAAGGCTAGATTTGAACTCAAGTCTTTATAACTGGAGGCCTGGCACTCTAACCACTTTGCCACCTAGCTAGAAAGGTAAAGATTGAGGAGAGCCTTTAATGCCTAACAGAGGAGTTTGAACTTTATACAATAGGCAATAAAGACCTTTGACCATATTTCTTTACTTTTTAAAAAATTTGTTCCATTCCCAAATGTAATAAGTACTAAAAAAAAAAGATCATTTCCATATACAAAGTAGAACAGATTATATGTGAAACCAAAGAGCATTATTATGTATACTCATTTCTTTAAAAGTATACAATTCTATGTTACTTTTTTTTTTTTATCATATTACTTTCAAAGCTCTCTGGCTTGTCTGTGTTTCCTTTTTTACTTCTGTTCTCCCTACCTTCCTTTAAGTCCCAACTAAATTCTCACCTTCTGCAGGAAGAATTCCCCAACTCCTCTTAATTCTAGTGCCTTCCCTCTGTTAATTATTTATATGTACCCTGGAGATAGCTTGCTTTGTACATATTTATTTGCATGTTATTTCTACTATTAGATTGTAAACTCCATGAGGGCAGGGGCTATCTTTTGCCTTTTTTTTGTATCCCCAAGTGCTCGGCACTGTTCCTTTCACATAGTTGGCATTTAATCAATGTTTATTAAATGGCTGAATTTTCAAAAACATTTCAATGGCCTGCTTTTTTTTTTTTTTGCAAAAGTATCATTATTGCCCTCTTTCCCCAAAATGAAAAAGGAAAACCCAGTCCTTGTTAGCAAATATACATAATCAAACAAAAGAAATCTGCATATTTGTCATCTTCAAAAATGCTTGTCTCTGATGATGATGATGGTGATGGTGATGAATCCATCACCTCTCTGTCAGAGAGGTCTGTCTTCTGAAGACTGAGCTTATTTCTTGAAAATTATTTTGGAGGTGAGACTTTTCCCTAACTCTAATTTGTGTGTGTGTGTGTTTTGATAGCTGTTATGTGTTCTATGAGATGAAGTTTCCCAGTATTCAGGTGGACCCCCTGATATGTTTCACCTTGCGGATGTTATCTGTCCTTGAACAAACACACTGTGGTTTTGTCCTTTCAGGGGACCTGTTTGAGAAGCCGGAGGTGACAGATGTCAAATTCCTCTTCCTGGTGGGTGGCTTTGCAGAGGCCCCTCTCCTGCAGCAGGCAGTGCAGTCCGCCTTTGGGAACAAGTGCCGAATCATCATTCCTCAGGACGTGGGTCTCACTATCCTCAAAGGAGCAGTCCTTTTCGGGCTGGACCCTGCTGTTATTAAGGTGCGACGCTCACCTCTGACCTACGGGGTAGGAGTCCTGAACCGGTACGTGGAAGGGAAGCACCCACCAGACAAATTGCTAGTCAAAGATGGCACGCGATGGTGCACCGATGTCTTCGATAAATTCATTTCAGCAGACCAGTCTGTCGCCTTGGGAGAAACAGTGAAGCGTAGCTATACCCCTGCCAAACCCTCCCAGATGCTCATCGTGATCAACATCTACAGTGCTGAACAAGACAACGTCAACTTCATCACAGATCCGGGAGTGAAGAAGTGTGGCACCCTCCGTCTGGATCTCACGGGGACTGATGATACCCCACTGCCCACTCGGAGGGAGATCCAAACATTCATGCAATTTGGGGACACTGAGATCAAAGCCATGGCCATTGATATTCCCACCTCTAAGAGTGTCAAAGCAGGGATAGATTTCTTAAATTACTAACTCACCTTCCATCCCTTCCATTTCCCATATTCCCCTCCCCCACCTCAACTCACTTACCTGCAATGCTTTGGTTTTGAAGGCTCCATCCTTTCCTTTTCACACTTGCCATCACACCCACTTGAATTTCAGCAGGATAGATGAGAACACATAGAACCTAAAAACACTGGGGATTTGGAGGGGTGGGTTGAGATATGTTTTAGTAGAGATTCTGGCACCATAACATTGTCAGAAATAAGGTATGATCTACAGAAATGAACAAATTCAGGGATAGAGAAGGGCAGCTGGTTCTCAAATACACAGAAGTGGTCAAATACTCCTTCAGACAATGGAAAAAAATTTTTTTGCAGCATTGGTTTGTCTTTAACAGATCTCAGTTAAGCAGAACTAGAGCACTTTTATTACAGTATTTTTAGATTTAATGAGATCCCAGAGCCCAAGGGACACTCGTTGACTTCTTTTATCATAAATATTTGTGATTTTTTTTAAAAAAAAATTTTGAAGGTCAATATAAAAAGAACTACAAGTCTGTAGGTATTCTCTTTCTTTGTCATCATGTTTTTCAAGTGGTGCTTAATTGGAAGCCTGGAGTGTTTCATAACCAGTAAGAGAAGACTGCCTATACTGTGCACTGGCTTTACAGGTTCAACACAAGATTTTAAATTTAAAGTGAACAAAAAAACTTTAACAAACTGTATGGTGTGGGCTCTGCTAATCCAGTAATAGCATAGGTAGAGGGAGACCTGGTGTTAAGCCCTATAATAATTCAGTAGACAATGCTTCCTTTTATACAAATGGATCAAGCTGCTAATCTGCCCAAAGTATTATGCTGATCTGCCCAAACATAATCCAGAGAAGACAAGTGAGTTACTGGAACCTCTGACATATGCAAGTCAAATATTGATGTTAAGTAGGTCATATTAGAGCCCTAATTAATTTCACTAGAAGATGCTTATGGTGTTTCACAGGATTAATTAAGCCTAGTACTTCTGAATTTTGTAATACCTGATAAAAAATAAGGGCCAGAAAATCTAGGGCCAGACTTCCCCATGAAGTAGTATTGGCCATTCCTTTTCCCATTTAGAGAAGGAATAAAATCAGTGCATAGTGAGTGGAGTGAAAGAACTGAAGCCATCCTTTGAAATGTGTCATCAAATTCTTTAGTTCAAAATGTTTTTCTACCTTACTGAAGGGGGCTTTCCCAATAAATACATGATGGATTAAATGGCAGACTGAACACAAAGGTGCTTTATAGAATAGGCCCCTGGGACTCTTTTTCTGCAGAGGGTAAAAGCTCTTAGAAACAGGGGGTCCAAGATTTAATTAAAAAAATGTTGTGACTGATGACGACTTTCTGGGACCAGACCTCTTCCTTGTTTGAGTTTCCACCTTACCTTAATCTTAGTATACACAGTAAAGGAAGGAAAAGTATTAGGGACAAAGACACATGACAGTTTAGTAACTATCTGCCTTGTATATTACTGATTTATTATTTTTTAAAAGTTAACATGTTCCTTCATGATTTCTCCAAAAGCACCCTCATGCAAAATCCAGGACCAGATCTCCAAAATGATTGATTGTATGAACCTGGCTCACAATTCATCAGACTTTTCAAAGCTGTATTTTCTACCTGATGGAATTCATTAAGCTTTAAAGCTGCTGGGGGTTTCATGAATGAATACAAACTTTTATTTAAATGCAAGTTAGAACTACAAACCCATTATCATGGCTAATAGATCTTCTAAACGACATTTCAAAATTTCATTGAACATTTTACATTTTGCCCTTGTTTTCACTTTAACATCTCTTTGTAGAATTCCCTCATAGAATGTGAAATATTAAATACTAGGAATAAATCAAGAATGCTAGTCACATAACTTGGCATACAGATTTCTTGTACAATTATAGAGGTATGCTTTCTAGCATTCTACTTCTTTCTGCCTGCTATGCTTAAAAAGCTAAATATTACAGGTTTTCCTTTGGTGTTACCAACCAGAGTTTACAAATAAGGAAGACTTTGCAATTTAGTCATAAACAATATAATTTTATGTACATACAATATTTGAATAATGTACAGAACCTTTATTTCTACAAGGCTTTTTTCTTGTATAAAAAAATTCTCTTTGCTTTTTGTTGAATGCATTCCACTCCGAATTGTTACTGATATCATTTCAATCATTCTAGTTAATGACAGGCTTTTAAAAACAGCAAGCAATGCAATATTTATGGAAGGAAGGCTGACCAAAGGAATGGAGATAGATGGCTCGGGCTAAATGTTGTTGTGAATAAATTGTCCCCATCAGCTATCAGCACCCAGGTCAGAGACAGCGGCAGTCTGCATTCTTTCAAACCCTTCAATATTTGCTTTTAAAAGAAGGAAGGCTAATCATAGATGACTACTTCTGTCACATACTTGAAAGTTTAACATTCTGATGTCTGTAGGCAGCCTGACTTTACATATAAAATAAGGCTGATTTTTCGGATCCTTGTTTCCTGGAGGAAACTTTGATGATTCTTGAAGCCCTGGCTTATTGGGTGAAAAAGTAAAAATTAAGTCCATACAAGTGGCATTTTCAGTGTGTCAGCATTTAAAGGAAGGGAAAAAAGGATGGATTACTCCATCTTTTCTTCATTTTAAAGTGTGAATAGATTATTCAAAAGTAGGATTGCCTTTGAAGGGTCTTTCCCTCTATCCAGACCTTTCTCCTTTTCCTATTGTCAAAATTCTCCTACCTTGCATTCAAAATATGTCTCTTTAGGCCAGGTAGACTAGATCACAAACCCCATGAAATTATAGTGTGGGCAGATGTGATTGAATGGGACTGGAAATTCTACTGGACTCTGGAAATGCAGCCCAATTAGACAAATTTATTAAGAATTCTCATATATCTAGTGGCTTTTTAAAAAGAATCATATTGAAATTTCCTAGAATTAGATCACACTACTTTAATGATACATGTTCAGATCTTATAGAGAGTTTTGAAAAAGACAATGTCTTCTTGACCCACTTTACTGAATCACCCCACTGACTGTCATCTGGGTAATTGAATCATAAGTATCTTGAAGGCAGGAATTGTAGAATTTTCTTTGCAACTTCCCCACTTCGCACACACCAAGCATGAATTAATGTTGCTGGATGAACAACAAATAACATTGATAGGAAATAATAAGATATGTTTCAGCTTGAGTGGAAGTTGGCATAAAATGTTCAAGTGAACTTTGCAGAGTGATGACTGAGAAAGACTACAAAATAACCCCTATCCCTTCACTGTTTAGGGCAAGTTGAGCTGTTAAGGGTCCAGGTCCAGATTAGGCTGCTTATTGTCAATATGTCAAGGAATGGTATATATCAATATAAACTGAAGTCAGTAATGTTTATATGGGAAGATTGGACTTCACACTGCAAAGACTCAGTGGCTGTAATACACTGTATATTCATGCTAAAAGTGGCTTAAGCAGATGACTGGTAGAAAGAGTTGTTGAGCATAATGTTAGACTACTCACCTGCTTGGAGTACTAAACAATATAATGAAATATCACTCATTGTGGTCCTTCACCTCTTCACAAGGGAAATGTGAATCTCGCTTGGCAGCAGCTCACACAACTTGTCAGGACTGTATCTGCAAACTCCTATGTCTTCACAGGTGTCTAATAAAGCAAAGTAAAGCTCTTGAGTTTGTATGTGCCAAATGTGTATTTATTGCCGGTTTCCAGGGGTTCTAAAGTCAAATTAATAATAATATCAATAATAAGTAACATTTATATAGTTTGCAAAATGCTTTACAAATATCGCGTTTTATCTTTACAATCACCCTGAGAGGAAAGTGCTATTATTATCCTCATTTTACAGATGAGAAAACTAAAGCAGACTGAGGTTAAGTGACTTGCCCAGGGTCACACAGCTGGTTTAAGTATCTGAGGCAGGATTCAAACTTAGGTCTTCATGATTCCAGGTCCATTGTGCTACATTGCTGTTTATATAGTTACCAATGACCTAGAAAACAGGAGTTGGAGAATATGACTGGGTTAGGTTGTTTTTTTTTAAACACTGACATAAATTTTAAGCTTTTAGAACAATACAGAATTGACTTCACTACTTATTCTACTGCATTCAAGATAGACAAAGATATTTCATTAAAGGCTTTTCTTGCTTTAAGGCCGCAGCTAGATGGTACAGTGGATGGGGTGCTGGGCTTGTTGTTAGCAAGATCTGAGTTCGAATCCTGCCTCAGTTATTTACTGTTATATGACACTAGACAAATTACTTAACTCCCCCAACCTCAGTTTCCTCATTTGTAAAATGAAAAGGGTTGACTTGATGGCTTCTTAAGTTCCCTTCCAGCCTTAACTCTATGATTCTCTTGATAATAGGAAGAGTTGAAGACTGTATACATCTGGCCAGTCTGTCTTCTGGGGGAAAAAAAAAACAAACTTAGAATGAGATGTGAAAGTGAATGATACATTTTGGGGCCAAAATTAGTCCTCTTTTCATTTATTATACAAGAGGAGGAGGAAAAAATATAGACTGGGGTAACTGCTGTAAATATGTGTGATTTACATGTCAATGAGAAAGTCTTTCATGGACAACTGGGTTAGACAAAAAGCTGGTGAGTTTGGAAATAGCTGAATGACCAGACCCAAGCAGAGTTATTATTAATGGATCAGCATCAGCTTGGATGGAGAGATCTAGTGGAAGCTCATGCTTTGGCCACGTGCATTTTTATCAATGATTTGGAAAAAGGTGTAGATAACAAGATTGTTAAATTATCTCTTGGCATGAAGCTTGGAGACAGAGTTGACATACTGGACAACAGTCTGGGTCCAAAAAGATCTCCATAGGTGGGAATGATGGGGCTGAATCAAATAAGGTATCATTTGTTTAAAAAAAAATAGCTCAGACACTTGACGTACTAGCCATGTGACTTTGGGTAAATCACTTAACCCCAATTGCCCTCCGAAAAGCAAAAATAAATAAATAAATATAAAGCTCTACATTTGAGTTCTAAAACTCAACTTCAAAAATATAGGAATGGGGAATCATGACTAGATAATGAAAAAGTTCTGAAGGTCTTAGTAGATGATAGGCTTAAAACATTATCAAAAGGGTTCCATGGTAGTGAAAAAAACCAAAACTAACGTTATAACATCTGGAACAAGTTCTGCTATTGGTCAGAATATATGTATTATACATATACACATGTCTATGTATATGCATGTTATACATATGTGTATATATACATCTATATGCATGTGTATATATAAAGAGAGAGTACTTTCTTCAATAATAACAACCCAGTTCCCTATATGTCAAAACATGGGAATCACCATGGATTCAGACATATAGGACATATATACTATATGACTACGTTGGTATTCCCTGGCCAGCAATATACTCTGAGCATATCTAGCCAATGCCATTATCCAGCTTTAATTGGTAGCATATAACTTAGTACTTGTCAAAATATCAGTGGATTTTTGTTGATCCAAGCTTGAAATTGAACCCCATATACATTAATTATCTTCAAAATCAATTATCAATATTCCCTTCAAAGCCAGGAACTTCAATTTATGGGAGGGTAATGACGCTCTTAATGAATCTTCCACTTGGACAATGCAATAGGTTTCTTGGTGATTATCACTCTTGTTATTGAATTGTACCTGAGACATTTATATTAGTATCAATATATGACACCAAAACTTCATGTTTTCATCCCAATAATAATTTTTTATGGTTTTTTTGGAGGGGGGAGGGCAGGGCAATTGGGGTTAAATGACTTGCCCAAGGTAACAGCTAGTAAGTGTGTCAAGTCTCTGAGGCTGGATTTGAACTCTGGTCTTCCTGACTCCAGGGCAGGTACTCTATTCACTATGCCGCTTAACTGCCCCCATCCCAATAATTATTAATTGGTTCATGCGAATTCAGGCCAGATTGCTCCCTCTTTAATCTTCTATTTTAACTTCTTCCTAGCCATAAACATATAAGCGACATCACTGAGAGACAGCAATGAGGACATAGGTTTCCACTAATAATAGCTAGCAAATCCTTGAGGGGAAAAAAAAAGTTTGGTTCACAAAAGGACAATTACAGGTAACAAACATGTCTTTCTTCTCAGGGTTAGTACTCACTCCCTGCTGAGAAACTCCATGACCCATGAATTTGATGGAAGTCTTTCAGAACTGGTATGTATCTTTTTAAAAAGTATTATTAGTGTCTTTCTATTTTTAAATCACACCATTTGTAGATATGCCTTTTCCCTGGAAAACTGAACCTTTCTTTGGAACTAAGAAAATAGTTGGGCAAAGACAACAGCTACTGACTCTCTTTGACGTTTGTCACTGGTTTTTCTGCACTTACAGTTCCATATCTCTCTGCTAAGAAATTGGAAGTACATTCTATTATAATGTCCAAGATTTCACTCTGCATCAGTTCATACAAATTTTTCCAAGTTTCTCTGAATTCATCACATTTATTTTTTCTTACTGAACATAATGTTTCAGTACATCCACATTTGTGTGCCCATATTTGTATATTCATGAGGGTTAGGTGATATAGTGAAAAAAAAAAAAACAGATTTGGATCATAGGACCTGGGTTCCACCCTTGGTTTTCTACTCACCACTTTTATGAACTTGGGCAAATCACTTAAACTTTTTGGACCTCAGTTTCCTCATCTGAAAAAGGAGAAGACTGTCCTAGATGTCCTCAGAGGTATCTTATAGCAGAACTGGTACTTGGTAATTGGGAGCTTTTGACCAATGGCTTTTTGATACTCTTTAATACTTTCAGTAACCTCTTCTTGTGTTCTTCCAATGTCTTCCCAAATATGGGTAGGGGCATGGTATAGTGAAAAGAATTCTACCTCTAGGCAGGGCTTCTTAATGTTTTTCCTCTTGAGACCCCTTCAGTACTCCTCAAACTGAGTTGCAACCCCATATGGGTACTGTAGTAGAACTATAGGAACTGAGTTCAAATTCTACCTCATGCTTACGACCCAAGTAACCTTGAACAAGCCACTTAATCTTCCCAGGCCTCAGTTTCCTCATATGTAAAATGCAAAGGTTGGAAAAGATGAACTCTGAAATCCCTTGTAGCTCTGTTACCTTTGATACTGCGGTAAGATCATTTAGACACTCCAACACCTCCACTCCATTTATGTCATCAATTACTTTCTCCATAAGTCTTTGAAAAGTGATGGAGGCTCTAGAAATCCTAGGGGATATGCACCCTTATTGACAGAATCCCGTTGGTCTCTAAGAGTCCCTGGGCCTTTCCATCTGCCCATCTGCAATTCCCTGAAACCTTTCCATATGTCCTACAGATGAACTCTATTGTATGTTATTAATATAATATTAAAAAGTTACATATCAGATTACTCAGCTTACTGGAGGAAGAAATTTAAATTTTGAAATAGCAATATATCACTAATAAATATTTGTAAGGAAATAAATCCTGGCAAAAAGATTACAGTAATATGTCAAAAAACGATTCACTCTAAATTGGATTTATGCCAAGGATGGTTCAAAATTAGGAAAAAATTAAATCATATAAAAAACACACCCAAAAAACCATGATCATATCACTAGATGGTGAAAAACTTTTGACAAATTGTAAAACTTATTATTCTAAATCTTTACAAAGTATAAGTGCAGAAGGAAGGGCCATTTTAAGATACAATTAAAAGTTTATGTCTACAGCCAAAAGTTAACATTATTTGCTGTGGGAAAAACACTGGAAGTTTTCCTAGTAAATACAAATGTAAATCAAGGATGCCCTTTATTCACTATTATTTGACATAATTCCAGGAATACCAGAAATAAAAATAAGGTAAGGGAAAGAAATTAAAGGCATAAACATCATCAAAGAGAAAACTATTGCTATTTGCTGATAACATATTGGTTTATTTAGAAATCTCTGAGAATCAGCAAATAAATTTAAACAATACTATTAATTGCTTTAGCAAAGTAGTAGAATACAAATCAAATTTACACACAAAAAAATCAAAGCATCTCTACACAATAACAATAAAATTTAGGAGGAAATGAGAAAGACATTCCACTCAAAGTAACTACAGATGCAAAAGGTATTTTGAAGGCAAATTGCCAATGTACATTCAAAAGTTATAAAAATACAGTCATAAAACATTTTAAAGATATAAAGAATGGCAAATTGGAGAGACATTTATTTTTTATGTTTAGGCTGTGACAATATAACAAAAATGGTGATACTTCCTAAATTTACTTACACATTTAGTGTTTTTGCCAAATTATTTTATAGAACTGAACAAGATAACATGAAAAATAAAACATGTGGAACAAAATTCAGATGGAAGAACCAAAAGGTTTTCAACAATGATTATTTTTTAAAATAATTTATTTTTAGCTTTCGACATTCACTTCCATGTGATTTTGAGTTTTAAATTTTCTCCCCCTCCATCTCTTTCCCCCTCCCCATGATGTCATGCAATCTGATATAGGCTCTATTTATACATTCATATTATTAGTCACGATGTAAAGAAGAATTAGAACTAATGGAAGGAATCACAAGAAAGAAGAAACAAAAGAAACCAAAAGGAGAGCAAATAGTATGCTTCCATCTGCATTGAGACTTCAAATTGAGACTTTCTTTGGATGTGGATAGCACTTTCCATTGTGAGTCTTTTGGAGCTCTCTTAGGTACTTGCATTGCTGAGAAGAGCTGAGTCTATCAAAGTCAGTCATCACACAATGTAGCTGTCACTGTGTACAGTCTTCTGGTTCCACTCATTTCACTTATTATCAGTTCGTATAAGTCTTTCCAGGTTTTTTTAAAGTCTGTCTGCTCATCATTTCTTATAGCACAATAGTATTCCATTACATTCATATACCACAACTTGTTCAACCATTCCCCAATTGATAGACATCCCCTCAATTTCTGATTCTTTGCCACCACAAAAAGAACTGCTATAAATATTTTTGTGCATGTAAGTCCTTTTGCATTTTATGACCTCTTTGGGATACAGACTTACTATCTGGGTCAAAGGGTATGAATAGTTTTATGGCCCTTTGGGCATATTCAGCAGTGATTCTCAACATGGGGACTATGAATTTGTTTTAAAAAAAATCTTATTTTTAAGATTCAATATAATTAGTTTCCATTGTAACCCAATGTATTTTATGCATTTAAAAACTTTTTTTCCCCTGAGATAGAGTCCACAAAGCTTGGGGTCCATGACACACAATAGGTTAAGAATCTATTGGTTTAGAATCTCAAGGAGATAAAAATTTTTAAATGGGGATGAAGGATGAATAGTTATTTTGAATGTCAAATTATACTACAAAGCAGTAATCAATAAAATTATGTTACTATTTAAAAATACAAAAGCAGGCCAGTAGGACAAATAAGAAAGAATCAAATATAATTGAGCTCAAAAAGAGTCCAATAAACCTAAGAATATAAAATACCCGAGGAAGAATTCCCAATTTGACTAGAACTGTGAAAACAGAAAAGCATTTTGGTAGAAATTTAGTTTAGACCAGAATCTTACAGTCAACATGGCAGTATAGAATGCCAGTAAATACAGAAGTAAATCAAGGATGCCCTTTACTCACTGTGATAAAGTCCCAAGAATGCTAGAAACAATAACAGAAAGAAATTAATGGCATAAAAATAATCAGAGACAAAACTACTCCTATTTTCTGATGACATGTTGGTTTACTTAGAAAACCCTGAGAATCAGCAAATAAACTAAATGATACCAAATAAACAAATGATCTGAATATTAAAGATCAGAACATCAGAAAATTTGAAGAGTAAGATGACTATTTTCAGTGATAGCTAAGAGGAGAATTTTTAACCAAATAAGATACAGAAATGATTACAAAAAGTGCAACTGATAATTTTGAACCCATAAATTGAGAAGCTTTTTCAGGAGCAAAATCAACAAAGCCAGGAAAAGAAGGAAAGCTGTCAAATGAGGAAATAATTTTTCATTAATTATCTCAATGAGTCTGATGATCAAAATGTAATGGGACAGTAGAGGTACCCTGCTTCTATACATCAGCTTACCACAATGGTAGTCCCTGGTTTGTCTACTTTGTCCAGAGGCTGAAGATTTCACCCTGCTCTCTCCTTTTGGGCCCCTTGACTTGGGGGTATTTCTGTTTCTGTTATGTTTCATACATTCTTTTCACTTTCAGATGAGACTTTGAAGGCAGGATTACAGGCAAGATGTTGTAGCCAGTCAGCCTGGCAGAGAAGCCCAGAGAAACCAAGGTGCCTGGAACTCCAGCCTGAGATGGGTTTTTGACTTGGAATTTGGGACTGTGTTCTATTGGAACTGAACTAAACTATGAACCTGAATCAAACTTGTTGGGGTAGTAAGTTTGTATATTTTGATTAAACCTTTGAAGTAAATAATGCTTTGTAAAGGATAGTTCAACTGTTAGTGGTTAAATGGAACTGGGATGCAGCAGACTGACCTTACACTTGAAAGAACACTATATGTGAGGGCTAGAGTCATTGGCAAAGAGTTTAGGACCTAGATGCTCCTAGTCCTGTAAAGGTATCAGACCAGGGTTGGGGGAGGTAGGGGAGAAGAGGTGAAATGTAACAATTAGCCTTTAGGTAGTGGGAGGCCAGGGTAGTCAGTGTTACATAGATATATAGGGAATTAACATACAGAATTTAAATATTAATATATATGGCATAGGACTATACCCCCACTCCCTCCTCCCCAAAAAACCACAACTTCAATGGATCCTTGCATTGCTAGAGTATATCGTCTTTTATGTTGATCCAATACCCCATAAATAACCTTCATGATTATTCTGGACCTGGATCTCTGTGTCCCTCCCTCTGACTGGAAGTCACTGCATTTAAGGACAGGCTGAGCAGCTCTTCATTTCCTGACACACTTCACTTCTTTGGACTTCTTGATCACACCCCTATGGCAGGTACTGTCTCTCCTCCCACCTCTTCCCTCCCCTCTTTTCAGCTTCCTCTCAAGTGCTGTCTTCCCCATTAGAATGTAAAGTCTTTGAGGGTACCTTTTTGCTTGTATTTGTATTTCGAGTACTTAGCACAGTCCCTGGTATATAGTAAGTTCTTAATAAATACTTATTACTGACCAACCTCCATACAAATGTAATACTGAGCAGCCAATGAAAACTCTGGCTCTGAAGCCCCTTGCTACTTTTCTCAGCTTAAATGTGTAACACAAGGTAGGTAATAAGTTTTGTTAATCATAGGTTAAGTAATATCAACTTAACACTAAAGATTGCAGGATCCATAACTCTTGCAGGATCCGATAAATGCAAAAGCATTGATAAAGCACATAAAATCAATATAAATATTGAAAGAATTAGACACAAATGGGTGTAACCACCTATATGTTACAGGGAGTTATCTAATATTTCCACCAATCCTACAACTCCAACATATTGGGAAAGGGACTTAATAGTCACTTAGGAACTCATACAGTCCAATGGTAAAATACCCTAGGGTAGGGGTTTCAGTGGCCTGTGAACTTGGAGGGGGCAGGAATGGGATATGTACTTTTACTTTTATTAATCTTTAGTTTCCTTTTGTAATTCTGTATATTTTATGTGATACATTTAAAAGACATTATTGCTTATTCATAAACCTGGCCAGATGGGTCCATGATATGAATCAGGGTAATGAATTGTTGGAACCTCTCTAGACCCAGACTTTGGAGTTCCAAGAGGATGTTCAATACCTAGCCACACATTTCCTTTTGATCCCTCAACTGCTTTTTAAACTTCCTGCCTATCAAAGATTCTCTACCAATCAGAATCTTCACTCGGTGATTGCCTTTGATCGGTGAAGGGATTCTGATATATCGCCTTCTGGGAAAAGTAGTGCAAGAAGTATGCGTCTCTTCTCCCTCCCACGCATCTTCTGTGTGAAGCAGAACATGTGCCAGAAACAAATTTCAGAACACATAAATGAGTTACTTTTATTAGATTGTTTCATCGTTCGTATTCCCAGCGCCTAGCACAGAGTGATTAATAAATGCTAGTTGATTGAATTCCACTAACCTTTATGTCCACCCATTTCATGCTGATTGTTCATTCTTAAAGTTCACAAATTTAGAGCTTAAAGGGGCCGTTAGAGGTCATCAGTTACAGCCCATTCATTTTCTTTTTTTTTTTTTTTTCAAATTTGGAAACTGAAACACAGTGAGGTTAGCTGATTGGTCCAAGGACGATGTGGGTTCAAATCCTTAGACACTTCCTTAGCGGTTGGCTCTGGGAAAGTCAACCTTGTTCAAATGAGGTTTCATTATCTGTAAAATGATAGCAATACCTTATGCCTTAAAGGATTGTAATGAGGTAATACGTTAAATACTTCACAAGCCTTAAAGCTCTGTGATAAATGCTAGCCAGCTATTAGTGGCAGCTACAGTATCATTTGAACCTAAAACCTGTGACCCCAGGGCCAGGACTCGGTTTGGAGCACCCGTTCCATCCATTCCTACTCAATCCAAAGATTGCAACCCTTTGCTCAAGAACTGGCCATTAAACAAAACGCCAGATTCTAAATACAATGTACGCGGGCTTCATTCGCTTCGTTCACCCTGGGCCTGGCGCTTGTAGCTCGCCCTTACAAACCAAGCAAGTATAGCACCCAGTTTCGTCCCATGACAGCCAGTGCCCTCCTGGGGCTGCTTGCTCCGCATTACTTAGGGGTTGTCAGGGCGGTGGTGGGGAGGTGACTGTCCTTTTTCGAATCTCACCCAGGAACCTAGACTGGAATTTCCAACCTTAGAGGAGGACGCAGGTCCCAATGACCCCAATGTGCCGAGAGTTTGTCCCAGCACCTCCTTCTCCACTGGCGGCAGCAGCAGCAGCAGGGAGTGACGGAGTTGACGACCCACTGAGCGCACAATGTTGGGGAGGGGCCATGGGGCGAGGGGCGGGGCCTGTGTGTAGGATCATTCTGCGGGCCCTGGCCTGGGTCCAGGGGAGCAGAGCCACGCCTACTCCAGCGCCGCCGCTATTTACTGCTAGCTCGGGGACCCCGGTGGGTGAGACTCCCCCACCACCCCTGTCTTGTTCCTGCACCCTTTTCCTTCCCTGCCCTGTGACCTCTGCGCTTTCACCTTCCCAGTCTGCTGTTTTAGGATCCACCCCGATTCCCCATCTCCATCCCTACCCCACCCTATCTTCACCCCCAATCCTCCTTAGCTTCGCTCTCTCTAGTAGAGGTTTGCAAGAATCTTCTCCCTCTTAGAGAATGCGTTCTCCATTTCAGCCGCTGAAATGTGGAGGAATATGTCCATGAATTCCTGCCCTCGCCTAAAAGTATGTGTAACAAATAGAGGTTTTGTGTTCCCACACCCCTTAAGTGGTTTAATCCTCAAAACAGCTTAGTGACTTAGGAAAGATGACACACATACTCATTTTACAGAATGAAAAAAGAAAGTCTTAGAGAGGTGAGGTGTTTTCCCCAAGGTCACAGAGCTAGTAAGTGTGGGAGGGAGCCCAGACTTGAAGCCAGGTGTTCTAACCTCGAGGCTAGTGGGTTTTCCTTTTTAGGGGAAAGGACCTTTATAAACGCAGGTCGGTTTGGACGAATGCTGCATGCATGTTCTTGGACGTCGGCCAAGTTAGTTCCTCTCTTTGTACATTGGCATCATAGGAGATTAGATTTAGAGCTGGGAAGGACACCCAGAAGCCATCTAGTACAATCCTATCTTTTTACAGATGAGGAAACTGAGGTCCATAGAGGATAAGTGATGTGGGCAATTGACAACACAAGCAGTATCAAGGTCGGGATCAAATTCTCAGACTCTAGACAGTTGTACAACATTGCCCCCATCTGTAAAATGAAAATATTGGTCTTAAGTCCCTTTCGAGTTCTGATAAATGCTTCTTTGCAAGGTTTGGAGAAGGGGGCAGGGATATGTCCTTGGAGAAGGAAATAGAGATGAAGAGCAAAGGATCATCTATCAGATCTTGAAAGGGCTTAAGACCAATATTTTATGGTTAGTTGCCGACTGTTTTCAAACAGAGGCTGAATAACTAACTACTACCCTCTTGAGAATTCATACATTCAGTAGGGCTTTCGACCAGATAGATCACTTTGAGCTTCAGTTATGATACTGTGTGATTCTAATGAATGCAAGTATTTCCCTATGGCGACTTAGCTCCTTTCACTCTTTGCAAAGCACTTTTACATTCATGATCTCACTCAGTTTCTCTATAATAAATATGCTTAGAGGGAGACCTGCAAGTTAATTGGGGTTAGCTTTGGGAAAGCCATAGCCATGCTGATAAGAAACATAGGCAGTGGTTCACTTGCATTGTAGTTGTAGGGCGGTGCTCAAAACAGAACACACTGGTATTAAACAGTACTTACAATCAGCAAACTTTAATAATATAATCAGCACAACTGAATAATTTTACCCCAAGCACATTTTTATTCATTGGCAATAGAGGACCCGCTCCACTCCACCAACAAAGAAAAAAAATTCTCCAGAGAAGCTTCATGACAACCTAGAACAGTGGAGAAAGCATAAGCCTTGGAATCAAGAACACCTGAGTTCAAGTTCTACTGATTATGACCACAGGAGAACCATTTAACTTCTAGTGCCCGCAGGCATCTAAAAGACTATAAATTAAATTCACATTGCTCACCATCATTGAAGAGAGTTGCTACATTGGCAGTGGTTCACATCCCTGGTATAACCAGAAAAAGAAAGGATAACCAGGATCTTCTTCTTGTGATTCCTTTTGTGTTTGGAATGATTTCTTTATTATCCCTTGATCATGTTTCTCTCACCCCTCCCCCAACTTCCACTGCTAGAGATGTTCATTTTAACCAGACCTCATGTAGATAGAATGATAAAAATAGAAATGTATGTAGTCCAACTCATCTTGATTTACTCCACTAACATACATAACACTCTTCTTTTGGGGAAGGCCATCAATTAATCTTATTATTAAGACAACAACCCACATGGGTACTTGGGGGATTTGCCCCACTTATGAGGATTCCTGCCAGCCACTTAGGATTCCTCCATCCCAATTTTATGTCCCTCAGGGTTATTTCTAGATCCCCAGTGACACACAATCATAGATCCCTATAAAATCAGAATATTAGAACTCAAAGGGACCTTAGCTAAAGTCTTGTTCAGTTCTCAAAATTTGCAGAGCAGAAAATAGAGAGAGAGAGGGAAGTTTACCTGAAGTCACATATGAGCAGAGTGACAGAGCTGGGACTAGAACCCAGATCTCCTGACTCCTATTCAGATGTTCTTTATTAAGATTTTCATCCATGAGTCTAGTAAAGAAAATTCGTTGCTAAGTTTCCCCATCTGTAAAATGGGGATAATAAAATTTCTTCTGTCTTTCTCTCAAGGCTGTGGTGTGAGGTTCAGATAAGATAACATATATGATGAAGCCTTTGGGGTACAATAAGGCACTACAAAGGTGCAAGTTATTATTATTGTTATTCTAGGGCTGCTGACTTAACAAGAAACAGATGTGCTGTGCATTGAAAAGCCCAGTTCTCCCACCCTCTTGAAGAAAGCAAGGTAAGGCACCCCAAAGGGGTGTGCTTCGAGACAATAGGACACAGTGACAATCTACCTTCATGTTTTCTCTAGCCTTGTAGAGCTCAGCTATTTTCATTTGTTTGTTATGGCTCCCGTGTATGTTTTGAATCATGCCAAGGAAATGAGCTTATTAATTAAACTACTTTAAAATTAAGTTTTCACATTAAATTTGCTTTGTAAGAGAAGCCAACAGCTTAATCTATAGTTAAATATGTATCTAAAGACAGTTACCTCCTGATTTTTACGGACATAAGTAGCCTTGATTATCAGAGGGCCAGATTCACAATTGTACCAACCATGCCTGTTTAATCTTTGTGGACCTTTCATACCTAGCACAAGGCCCTATAGATTGTAAGTGATCATGTTCATTGATTTAATTTATTTCAAGAAAACATCGACCCAGTTCAAGAAAACATGGACCCATCACCAGTCTTTATGAGAAACCTTCCAGTTACACCAGGATATGGAGGTAAGTGATGGATTCCTTTGACAATTGTGATTTTGTTATAAGGAGAGGACTTAAAATGTGTCATTAGAAGGATATTTAAGCATATCATCTTTGGGTAGGATTTTGAGTAGATGATCTCCACTGTCCCTTTCCACTCTAGATCCTAAGATTTTTTTTTTCTGCCTTATAGTAACTGCCAGTTATAGAATCAGCATGGTAGTGTACAGTGCTGGGCTTAGAGTGGAAAAGATTTGGGTTCGGTTCCTGCCCCTGCTTCTAGCACTTACTATTCAGCCTCCTTGTTGTGCCTTAGGCAAGCCCCTAGAACTTATCAAAGTATAGATGAGTGGCATCTTCCTTGCTGAAGGTGAGAGAAATACCACTACTCTGGAATCACTGGTGTTTCTTGTATGGCTAATAATTGCCTTGTAATGAGTGAAACGAACAAAAATTTGGTATCTTCTAACAGATAGCAACAAAGATTTCTTTGGATACATCAGGTTGATTTTTCTCAGAGCTGCTTCATTCCCAACTGATGACTTGCCCCAAATCTTTCTGCATCATAAAAAATTTGTCTTTGTGGGAGGACAAGGACAGATATAAATACCACCAGTAACTCAGGATAGATTGTAGTTATTCAATTTTATGCTTTTTCTACTAGCAGAATTTTAGTTCTGTGCACAACTACATACCAATCAAGATAGCATTTGATGGTGATTGAAAATAATAGCTAATAGCTAACATTTATATAGTGTTTACTATGTGCCCAGGGACTGTGTGCTAATCACATTACAATTATTATCTCATGGGTATAGCATTAAAAATTCTACTTATTTAAACTAGATTAACTGGAAACTCTCCATGGGCCGGGGAGGGGGTAATGTTTGCGTGTCTCATTTGTCTTTGTACCCAGAGTCTAGCACAGGGTCTTGCATATACAGAGGAGATGCTTAATAAATGTTTGCTACTCCTCCAGTACCCCACATAACAATTTTGTGTTGTTGTTGTTAGTCATGTCAGTTGTGTCTGACTCTTTGTGACCCTATTTGTGGTTTTCTTGGCAAAGGTACTGGAGTGGTTTGCCTTCTCCAACTCATTTTACAGATGAGGAAACTGAGGCAAACAGAATTAAGTGGCTTGCCCAGGGTCCCCTAGCTGTTAAGTGTCTAAGGCGAGATTTGAATTCAGGAAGATGAGTCTTCCTGACCCCAGGTCCAGCACTCTATCCAGTGAGCCACCTAACTGTCCCCACATAATAATAGCTTCCATGTATCAACAGTGTGCAAAATACTTTTCTCAAAGTATATTATATTGAGGTATATATATATATGAAGTATATTGGGCAAATTTCCATTTTCTAGATGAGAAAATTGAGGATCAGAGAGAGAAGGGATGAGACTTGCCTACAACCTTCTAGTTTACAAAGTTGCAAGAGCCAAAATTCATTATCTAAGTCTCTTTATTCTAAAGCTAGTGTTGTTTCTTTGCACACGGGTCTGCCTCTTTGTCATTAGAGGAAATTGTTACCTGGAAAAGGAAGAATCCAGGAAGTAAATATAAGCATTGATAAAATAACTCAAAGTTCACCGTTATTCCAAAGATATTGTGCACTGTATGTGTGTGAGTGTTTGTGCGAGTATGTGTATCTTTGTGTTGGGAGCCTGGAAGGTGGGTCATCTGAAGGTCTAGTTCTATTCAGGTAAAAAGGGCAAAATAAGTATCTTCAACTAAGGCATATTTTTCTTTAGCTTTAAATTATGTTCTTAACATGTCTTTCCACATACCTTTTTATAAAAATATTGTTTTACTATGACAATATTATAGTGTTTAGAATTCATCAAGCCTCAATAAATAATTCTGTTTTACCCACGCTAATTTTAATGATTACATGTTATTTTGAGGAAAATGGTGAAAAATTGGTTAGGGGGTGTTTCTCACATATAACCCATTTACCTTTTTTATGTATTTGGTCTTGGCTTTAAAAAGACTGCAATTTCCTAACAGGCCAAAAAGAAAGATCCAAAATTGCATTTTGGAAGTGTCAAAGAAAATAAGCATTCTCTCTAAAAACATGAATAATTTCAGTGACTTCTCAGAACGATCATTTTGTCACATTAAATGCTCCCCCATTTTCTGTTAAGGTTGACATCAGGAGATGGACTCTAAAAGAATTATCCCTGTCATCATCTTTGTCAAAAAGGGACTTCCCCTCCCACCCCTCCTCCAAGGTCATTTCTCCCCAGCCCTGGGGAAAGCTACATAGCTGGGGAAACCACATTGCTGGTATTAACATTTATACAACAAAAATCGAACAGAGCTTTTGGCCATGTGAGAGATTCCAGATGTTGTTGGGTTTACCATTCACTGGGAACGAAGTAGAGTTATTGGTGACATTCTGTCCATTCCTTTCTAAGTTAAATACTGAATTACATTTATTTGGCTTCTATAGGTTATATTCCTCTCTGGATCGGCAGAATGGGTGCTTCTTACAACAGGGATACCAGTTACTGTATCAGAAAATTCAGAGACACAACTCAGAGATACAAAAATCAATTGGAGGCATTGAGATACCAAGTGGCCACTGCCGACAAACTACAAGAAATCTGTTCCAAGGAGACAGTTTTAAGGATGATACATGATTACTACCTCCGCCATCACCCAACTCATATAGGTACTCAGTTTTTCAACAAATTTTGCTATCGCTTGGTCCTAGAAGCAGACCCGTCAGCAAGAAACTGCCAGATCACTGAGTGAATGGAGGTTCATAAGTAAACGAAGGACACTTGAATAAACAGACACTAGGTGGTGAGGTGGATAAAGCATCTGGTCCTGGAGTCAGGAAAACAGGAGTTCAAATCCAGCCTCAGGCACTTATTAAATGTGTGACCTTGGGCAAGTCATTAAACTTCTATCTGTCTCAGTTTCTTTAACTGTAAAATGGAATAATAATAGCACCTACCTTGCACAAGGTTGCTATGAGGATCAAATGAGATTATATTTGTAAAAGTACTTCTCACAGTCCCTGGCACACAGTAGGTGCTATAAAAATCTTTATTCCCATTCTTTTCTCTAAATGGGAAAGCTTTCCTGAATAAGAGCAGGAAAGTTTTCAGAATCTTTACTTGTAAATATAAATTTTAAACCAGGTGGACAAAGCATTTCAAGTGAGAGAGTTAGCTGGTAGTAGGATTCTAATGTGAAGAAGACATTGGGTCAGGAGTTAGAAGAGCTGGGTTCCAGGGCCCGTTTTATCACTAATTTGCTATGTGACCTTGGACCAGTCATTTTACCTTAACTTCTCTGGGCCTAAGTTATAAGGACCCAGAGCACATCTATAAAATAAAGGTGTTAGATTAAATGATCCCTATGGTCCCTACCAAATTCTAATAGCTGATGATGATGATTCAAATCAGCCAATGTTTATTTCAACATCTATTGCAAGTTCTTAGTTGCTACAGGTTATACCAGATAAGTTAAACACAAAGCCTACATTCAAGGTTGTAATAGAATTTTATAACCTCTTCTTGCTGAGTTCAAATCTGACCTCAGACATTTACTAGCTGGGTGACCCTAGGTAAGTCACTTAACCCTGTTTACCTCAGTTTCCTTATGTGTAAAATGAGCTGGAGAAGGAAATGACAAACCATACCATTATCTTTGACAAGAAAACGCCAAAGGGGGTCACATAGAGTATGGCATGACTGAATAATTATTGTGCTTCCTAGAACCTCGACTTTGGCCTTTGAAAGGACTTAGAAAATTGTAAACTTACAAAATAAAATGACAACCCAATTTCCAACAGTTAAAGGCTCAGACATGAGTAAAGTAATAGGACTTGAGAGTGGATTCTTTTGAAGGGAGAGAAATAATGTTAATAACAGCTTGCATTTATATATAATTTTAAGGTTTGTAAAAGGGCTTTAATGTATTATTAGCTCATTTGGTGAAGTAAAAGTAGATTACTTGTAAGAGGTAAAATAGGAGATATAGCCAAGCACTGGGAGGTTTCATTGTCTAGTTCTGTAGTTCCAAAACTTTTCACTAAATAGTACATTTAATATTTTTATTTTTTATCTGGTTTTAAAATTCTTAAGTATTTTAAAATATACAGTCAAAAATATTATTGAAGAATCACTCAAAGTGGTTTTTTGACATATAGCTATCAATACTTACTATATTAGAAATTAAAATATCTTAGTATTATGAAGCCACACTTTGATAACTACTGGTCTAGTAGAAAGAGAATTTGGTCAGGAAAATAAAATTTCTGTCTCCAAATCAGACACTTACTATGTGAATCTTGGACAAGCCACTTCTCTGAGTTCCATTTGCAAAATGAAGACAATATTACGTCTATTTTCATCTTCAAAGAGTTACTGTAAAATGCTTTGCAAACCATAAAATTAAAGGTGGGCTTAGAGAGTAGGACAGATGTCCCAGAACATTGGTGGGAAGTATTCCCATTGGTTTATTGACATCTTTCCAGTTCTTCAAGTTCTAATATTATATCCTAAATGAAGCCTGCTAGAATTCTTCCAACTGAAAGCACATGATTAAAATTTTGATTTTTTTAAGCATTCGTTTCCCTTATTGTAGCCCTTGTGTATGTTATTCTCTTCATTCTGTCTTTGGTGCAAATCAGTTTATACAAATTTTCCCATGTTTCTATGCGTTTTATAATTTTTATAGCAGAATAAAATTCCATTACATTCATATACCATAATTTATCCAACCTTTCCCATTGATGTATATCTACTTTTTTTTTTTTTTTACTTCTATGAATAAAACTGTTTCAGTACTTTGGTATATGGGAATTTGGGGTCATTTATTTCTTTGGGGTATATGCTTAGTAATATGATCAAAGGGTGTGAAAAGTTTAGTAAATTTTTTCATTATTCAGAACTGATTTCCAGAATGAGTGGAACTATTCAGAGCTCCATAAATCCTGTATGGATATGTTGTTTTGCTACCGTCCCTCCACCATTAGCTCATTTCTGTCTTTTCCCATCTGGTAGTTTTGTTAGTAAAACTTGTGAGTTACTAAACATGCATTTCTCTCCTTATTAGTTATTTGGAGTACTTGTTCACGTGGTCCTTGATAATTTCCATTTCTTCTTTGTAAAACTGTTTATATCCATTGCCCAATTATCTGTTGGATTGCTGCGTTGTATTACGTTTTGGGATTTTTTCCCCCTTATTTTCACATAAACTCTTGAGTTTTGGTTTCCCCCAAATGAATTTCATTGTAATTTATCTTAATTCTTCTCTGTCAAATCTCCAGTTTGTTTGGCATGTCAAATATGTAAATTAAAGTAGGTAGTATAATCCCTTTAATTATATTGATTTTTCCTGATCATGGCAAAACCATGCCATAATTAGCATTAGGGGGACTATAGCTTTATTTTATATTGCAGTTATTTGTGTTAATGGTTTATTTCACTTTCTGGATTGTAAATTGCTTGAGGATAGGAGCTTTATCTTATATATATCCTCCAGAAACTCTTAAAATGCCTTGAACATGACAGATGCACAATAGCTTTTTGGGGGAATGTATGTTGAATTAGTTCTCAAAAGATGAGAAGAAAATAGATTGAATGTAGCTGTTAGTTAATCTAACTTGGAACTCTAAGGCTTTGTATAAGCAACCCCTACTTACAGTTACTCAATTTGAGAACAACTTGTACAAGTAAAGTTTTTTCTCATTCATATTTTTGTTCATATTTCTGTAGTGAGAAAACAGTATGGTGTAGTGGTTTGTAGAGCATTAACATGTAGATGAAATTGCTTATCATGAGTTCCCTTTGAATCACAGGTTCAGCAAAATATAGATACAGTGTGCAATAGATATATACATATACACATCACATATAATGTGTGTATACACACATACATATGTGTGTGAATATATACATATATATACATACACACATGCATACATACAACTTTTTTTTGAAGACTGGGTCTTCCAATTTCATCTAGGCTGGACATGAAGAGGCTGCTTTAAAGCCATCATCTCTTATTTCCCAATACAGGACATGAGGAGTGACTTGACCCGAAGAGAAATGCCAGTCTTATGTAGATGTATAGAATTAAGTATGCATTGATACCTGAAAACATGTCCCCCATCTTCCCCCTTTCTTTATCTTTTCTCATTGGAGTTACTGCCTCCTGACACTGATGTTTTTGTCCCCACTGTTGCTAGGAGCACAGAAGAAGGAATGGTTTTTCTCAGAAAGCATTTTCCCATTATAATAATGTTATACATTGTGATTTTATATAGTTGAAATAATATGTTAAATATTCTATTTTAGGAAATTTGTAGGTTAAATAAATTTTGGGAGTGGTGGGTAAGGAAATAGGAGCCTGATTCATATAGCATTTTACATTACTGGTAGGGGACTAGCTATTCTGGGTTAGGAAAAACCTATGTACATATACTTTGGGAAACGTATGGGATCTGAGAGCTGTTTGTACTGGATAATTCTAGGACTGTGGGTCTATAGGTGAAAAGGACAGGTGATTTAGAGGCTATATAATCACACACACACACACACACACCTCATCTGAAAATGAAACCTAGAGAGAGATGAAGTGATTTGTCCAAAATCAACACAGATCATAAGTGACAGAAGCAGGATTGGAATCCAGGTATCTGCCTCCAAAGTCAAGGCTTTTTCCATTATGGCATTTTCTTATATTTACTCACATGCATTTTGCCTATACTAATATGTGTAAATACTGTCTCCCAGAAAAATGTGAGGTCTTTGAGACCATGAACTGTTCTTCCTATATATAAGTCCTAGCACACTGCCTAACAAATAATAATTGCTCAATAAATACTAAGTGATTGATTGATTAAGTGATTTTTTTTTTTTTTTGCTTTTTGGAGGGCAGTTGGGGTTAAGTGACTTGTCTGAGGTCACATGGCTAGTTTTTATGGTTGATTCTCATATGGCAGATTTCCTGCCCTTCCATATGACTCCTGATGAATATATGTAAAAAAAATTTCTGAGTGACTTCTGAAGCATTTTTTTTTAATTGAAAAGCCTTTTTTGAGCATAGACCTTCTGGCTTAGGTCCTTAATGATTATCAGCTTGGACTTTTGTATCCTTAGCAATTTAACAGGGTGCTTGAGTATTGGTTGACTAGGGGTATTGCTTTTAGGTGTGATTTTTTTCTCTTTGCAGAAGCTGATCGTAAAAAGAAACCCCTACAGGAGCCCCCCATTCCTGGCTGGGCTGGCTACATGCCAAGAGCCAGGGTTTCAGAATTTGGCTGTGCTGCACGTTATCATGTGATGGCAAAACAGAGCTATGAAGATTTCCTAAATATAACAGAAACGCACAAGAGAGGTCCACTCAAACGATATCAAAAGTAAGACACCATAAGGAATTAGCAGTGGTTTGCGACAGGAAGCAGCATTTGAAATCCAAAGTAATTTGTTCATACTGCAAACGTGTCTATACTACTCCGCTACAGAGGTGTATGTGCTTTTTCCTCCCTGTAGTCAATACCCAGAATCTTGGAGGATAACTCCAGAAAGCAGTAAGATGTTCCCTTGTCCCAGTCATACTGGGGCTTCACTCTTCCTTGTGAAGAGAAGAAGGATTGATTGCAGAATTGACTGTCCTTAGTGCCAAATGAAGGGGATATCTAGCAATCCTGGGACTCTAGGACTACCTCAACTGGAGAGGAGATGGGGAGGGACTGGAATGGCTTCCAGTTGTATCGCACAATTCAGAAGGAGGAAAATCAGTTGGCTGTAAGTAAGATATGAAAGCACTCTGAGCATATTTTGAACCAATATTGTGGTTTCTATTTCAACTGCAGCCTGATGGAAGATAAGCATTTTAACACTGTCCAAGTACCTCCTGAGGTTTGCCCAGGATTTAAACCAAAATGTGAATGTAAGTATCCTCTTTTATTTTGAAAATCAGGTTGAACCTCTGTTTTCCACTGACATTCTCATTAGCTGGATCCTAGTCTTAATTTAACATCAGGGCTGCACACAGTGTTTTCATCATTGAATTCCATGCTAACAACTATTTATTTTCCAGATCAAGATTCCACTAGAAGACCCGGTGGAAGTGTCTCTGGAACCTCTGCACTCTATGCCTTTCCAACACCGTGTCATGGACCCTGCAGACCTAAGAAATACCTGGAACCACTACCTTGCACAGGCTATGCAGGGGGATAGGATGCATGGAACTCTTATCTTGCTCTTGACTTAAGCAGCTTCAGCCCATTGAAACACATGTATGTGCTCAAATGTCCTGTCTGCTTGAAATCTGGTTTCCCGAACTTCACACCACTCTTATGTGATCAAGACACAGTCACAATTGTCGACAGGCTATTCCACAAGAATCCATGCACCTGCTGACTGCACAATAAGTCACTGGCCATAAGCATTCCATGGGGATGCTATGATGAGCGACCACTCTATAGATTAATTCTGATCTTTTATTGTGTTGGGAATAAAAATGCCATTTCTCTGTGTAATGAGTGACAGGCTTCCCTCAGGTTCTTTGCCTTTGTCATGGCCAGTTTGAGGCCATAGGAAACAAGGTATAGTGGAAGAAGCTTTATGCTAAGAAACTCAAGACCTATATTATAGTCCCTGGTCTGACACCAATTTACTATATGATTTTGGATAAATCACTACTTCTCTTGGGGCCTTACTTGACATATTTGTAAAGTAAACTTCACCAGTGTGAAGATAGAGACCTTAACGTCCTTTTTAATTCTAAGATCTATAAACCAATGGTAAGTATAAAATATCATCCTAAAGCCTTGACATTGTACTTCATGTTCTGCTGTAGAATAGTTCCGTCTTTGGCTACCCTGATTTTAAATTTAAAATTTGGGGATGATAAATTTCTTTTTTAAAATTAATTCATTAAATCTTAATTTTCAACATTCACTTTCATAAGATTTTGAGCTCCAAATTTTCTCCCAATCTCTCCCCTCCCCCCACGCCAAGACAGTGTATAATTTTTTTTTTTTTTTTTTTTTTTTTAGCAATCGGAGTTAAGTAACTTGCTCAAGTTACACAGCCAGGTGTTTCTGGGTGGGTGCTAAGGGTCGGAGCCCGGATTGGATCCCCAGGTCTTTCCGACACTGGAGCTGGTGCTCTTACTTGCTGTGCTACCTGGCCGCCCCGACAGCATGTAATTTGATATAGGCTTTATGTATACATTCACATTGAACCTATTTTCACATTAGTCATGTAAAGAAGAATTAGAACCAATGGGAGAAACCACAAAAAAAAAAAGAAAAAAAAGAAAGAGCAAATAATACACATTTAGACTCCATAGTTCTTTTTCTGGATGTGGGACAGCATTTTCCATCATGAGGCCTTTGGAGTTGTCTTGGATCCTTGCATTGCTAAGAAGAGATAAGTCTATCAAAGTTAGTCATCATGGCACATTGTGACTGTTACTGTGTACAATGGTCTCCTGGTTCATCTCACTTCACTTAGCATCGGTTCATTCAAGTCTTTCCAGGTTTTTCTGAAGTCTTCCTGCTTATCATTTCTTTTTTTTTTCTTTTGCTTTTTGGAGGGAGGAAGGCAAGGCAAGGTCACATGGCTAGTTAAGTATCTGAGACTGGATTTGAACTCGGGTCCTCCTGACTCCAGGGTCATTGCTCTATTCATTGAGCCACCTAGCCCCCCTCTGCTTATCATTTATTATAGCACCATAGTATTCCATTACATTCATATACCACAACTTGTTCAGCCATTTGGTACCACAAAAAGAGCTGCTATAAATATTTTTGTATGTGTAAGTCGATATTATAAAATATCTGGGAGTCAAACTGCCAAAACAAACCCAGGAACTATATGAACACAATTACAAAACACTTTTCACACAAATAAGTCAGATCTAAATAATTGGAAAAATATCAGTTACTCTTGGGTAGACAGAACTAATATAATAAAAATGACAATTCTACCTAATTTACATATTCAGGGCCATGACCAATCAAACTACCAAAATATTTTGTATTTGTATGATGTCTTTGGTATACAGACCTAGAAGTGGTATTGTTGGGTCAAAGGGTATGCACGTTTTTATAGCCTTTGGGCATAGTTCCAAATTGCTCTCCAGAATGGTTGGATCAGATCACAATTCCACCAATAATTCATTAGTGTTTTAATTTTTCCACATCTCCAGCATTTATAATTTTCCTGTTTTGTTATGTTAGCTAATCTGGTAGGTGTGATGTGATAATCAGAGTTGTTTTGATTTGCATTTCTCTAATCAATAGTGATTTAGAGAAATTTTTCATATGCCTAAAGATAGCTTTTGTTTCTTCCTCTGAAAACTGCCTGTTCACATCCTTTGACCATTTATCGACTGGGGAATGATTTGTATTCTTGCACTTTTGACTTAATTCTCTATATATTTTAAAAATGAGACATTTATTAGAGACACTGGTTGTAAAACTTGTTTCCCAGTTTTCTGCTTCCCTCCTAATCTTGGTTGCATTGGCTTTGTTTGCGCAAAAAATTTTTAATTTAATGTAATCAAAGCTATCTATTTTTCATTTCATAATGTTCTCTGTCTCTTGTTTGGTCATAAAGACTTCTATTCTCCATAAATCTGACAGGTAAACTATTCTTTGCTCTCCCAGTTTGCTAGAGTCTTTGAGTTTATCAAACAATAGATTACTATAATCATTGACCACTCTGTCTTGTGTACCATAGTGCCAATGTAATATTCAGATCACTGACAGCCACTGTAAATATGCCGGCATAGTGCTCAATCACAAAATATAACATACTCTCCACATAGAAGGCAAAAGCAAAACATTTATTCAGACACCAGAAAACCAAATCCCAACCCCAGAGAACAGAATCCATCATAGCAACAAAGAAATTAATAAGCCATAACAGCACAAAAGGCCACACCATCCTTCAGCCTTCCCACAAACCAAGACAAGTCTAGCTGTCACAGCAGGTGACTAACAACCAACATTTACTCACAAGTCTGTCTCCCTGGTGCTTCTTCTCCTCCCTCCATCTCTAACTGTTCAGACTCCCAGCTTCTTCTGGGCTCTGCTCCACCCTTCAGCAAACTCCTTCCACTGTAGGCTCCATGTGATTACATTCAGCCTATTAGAGGGCAGGGTATATCTTCAAAGTAGGGAAGGCTTCAAATCCCTTTAGGCTTATTAAGGGGCAGGGAAGATCTTCAAATTACCATTACCATTACATGTACCTAACCTATTCCACTGATCCACCACTCTATTTCTTTTTTTTTTTTTTTTAAAGCAATCGGGGTTAAGTAACTTGCTCAAAATTACATGGCCAGGTGTTTCTGGGTGGGTGCTAAGTATCTGAGCCTGGGTTCGATCCCCAGGTCATCCCGACTCTGGGGGGTGTTCTTACTGTGCTACCTGGGCGCCCCCACTACTCTATTTCTTAGCCAATAGCAAGTAGTTTTGATGATTGCTGCTTTATAATACAATTTAAGATCTGGTATGGCTAAGCCACCTTCCCTAGCATTTCTTTTCATTAATTGTCTTGATATTATAGACCTTTTTTCTTCCAGATCAATTTTGTTATTATTTTTTCTAGTTCTATAAAATAACATTTTGGTAGTTTGCTTGGTCATGGCCCTGAATAGGTAAATTAGGTAGAATTGTCATTTTTATTATATTAGCTCCGTTTACCTATGAGTAACTGATATTTTTCCAATTATTTAGATCTGATTTTATTTGTGTGAAAAGTGCTTTGTAATTGTGTTCATATAGTTCCTGGGTTTGTTTTGGCAGTTTGACTCCCAGATATTTTATAATATCTACAATAACTTTAAATGGAATTTCACTTTCTATCTCTTGCCATTTTTGTTAGTAATATATAGAAATGTCCATGATTTATGTGGGTTTATTTTATATCCTGTAATTTTGCTAAAGTTATTTATTATTTCAATTAGTTTTTTACTTGATTCTCTAAGTATATCATCATATCATCTGCAAAGAGTGATAGCTTTATTTCTTCTTTTCCTCTTCTAATTCCTTTAATTTCTTTTTCTCTTAGTACTAAAGCTAATGTTTCTAGTATCATATTGAATAACAGTGGTGATAACTAGCATCCTTGTTTCACTCCCAATATTACTGGAAATGCTCCTAGCTTATACCCATTACGTATAATGCTTGCTAATGGTTTTAGGTAGATGCTGTTTGTCATTATGAGGAAGACATCATTTATTCCTATGCCCTCTAATGTTTTTTAATAGGAATGGGTATTGTATTCTGTCAAAAACTTCTGCATCTATTGAGATAATCATGGTTTCTGTTAGTTTTGTTGTTGATATGGTCAATTATGCTGATATTTGCCTAATATTGAACCTGCCCTGCATTCTTACTATAAATTCTACCTTGTCATAGTGTATTATTCTCAAGATAAGTTGTTGTAATCATTTGAAATATTTTATTTACATTTTTTTGCATCTATGTTCATTAGGGAAATTGGTCAATACTTTTCTTTCTGTTTTGACTCTTCCCAGTTTCGTTATCAGCACCATATTTGTATCACAAAAATAATTTGGTAGGACTTCTTTGCCTATTTTCCCAAATAGTCTCTATAGTATTATAATGAATTGTTCTTTAAATGTTTGATAGACTTCACTTGTAAATTTATCTGGCCCTGGAGGTTTTTTTCCTAGGGAGTTCATTAATGGCTTGTTCAATTTCTTTTTCTGAAATGGGGTTATTTAAGTATTTTATTTTCTCTTCTGTTAATCTGGGCAATTTGTATTTTTGTAAATATTCACTCATTTTACTAAGATTGTCGAATTTATTGGCATATAGTTGGGCAAAATAGTTCCTAATTATTATTTTAATTTCCTCTTCAATGGTGGCAAATTCACCCTTTTAATTTTTGATGTTGGACATTTGGTTTTCTTCTTTCTTTCCTTTTTTTTTTTTAAAAGCAATTGGGGTTAAGTAACTTGCTCAAGGTTACATGGCCAGTTATTTCTGGGTGTGGTGCTAAGTATCTGGGCCCGGATTCGATCCCCAGGTCATCCCGACACTGGAGCCAGTGTTCTTACTCGCTTAGCCACCTGGCTTCCCCTCTTCTTTCTTTTTTTTTTTTTTAAATCAAATTAACCAAAGGTTTATCTATTTTATTGCTTCTTTCCCGCTAAAACCAGTTCTTAGTTTTATTTATTAGTTCAATAGTTTTCTTAATTTCAATCTCATTAATCTCTCCTTTGGTTTTCAGTATTTCTAATTTGGTTTTTAATTGAGGGTTTTCAATTTGTTCTAGCTTTTTTAGTCGCATGCCCAATTCATTGATCTCTTCTTTCTCTATTTTATTCATGTAAGCATTTAGAGACATAAAACTTCCCCTAAGAACCGCTTTTACTGCATCTTATAAATTTTGGTGTGTTGTCTCATTATTGTGATTCTCTTGGATGAAGTTATTGATTATTTCTATGATTTGTTGTTTGACCCACTCATTCTTTAGGATTAGATTATTTAGCTTCCAATTAATTTTTAATCTATCTTTCTATGGTCCTTTATTACATATAATTTTTATTGCATCATGATCTGAAAAGGATGCATTTAATATTTCAGCCTTTCTGCATTGGATTGTAAGGTTCTTATACCCTAGCACATGGTCATTTTTTGTGTATGTGCCATTTACTGTTGAGAAAAAGGTATATTCCTTTCTATCTCCATTCAGTTTTCTTCAGAGGGCCTACCATATCTAGTTTTTCTAAAACTTCTATTCATTTCCTTAACTTCTTTCTTATTTATTTTCTGGTTAGATTTATGTAATTTAGAGAGTGGGAGGCTAGTGGGAGCATAGTTGTGCTGTTTATTTCTTCTTGTAACTCCCTTAACTTCTCCTCTAAGAATTTGGATGCTATACCACTTGATGCCTATATGTTTAGTAATGATATTACTTCATTGTCTATGGTGCATTTTAGCAGGATGTTGTTTCCTTCCTTATCTTTTAAAATTAGATCTATTTTTGCTTTTTTTTTGAGATCAGGATTGCTACCCCTGCTTTTTTTTTTACTTCAGCTGAAGCATAGTATATTCTACTCCAGCCTTTTACTTTTACCCTGTGTGTATCCCTAAATGTGTTTCTTGTAAACAACATATTTTAGGATTATGTTTTTTAATTCATTCTGCTATCCTTCCTTGTTTTATGGGAGAGGTCATCCCATTCACACTCACAATTATGATTACTCTCTGTTTTTCTTTCCATCCTATTTCTCTCTTATTCCCCCATTTATGTTTTTCTTTTTCCCTTCTCTCTTTCCCTCCTCACTAGAGTTTTGCCTTTGACCTCAATTGCTTCCCTCAATTGCTTCCCTCAATCTGCCCTCCCTTCTATCCCCTCTCCCTTTTCTTTCCTCTTCCCCTCCTACTGCCTATAGGGTAAGTTAGATGTTTATACCTAACTATGTTACTCCCTCCTTGAACCATATCTGATGAGAGTAAAGTTCAAACAATGCTCATCTCCCTCCCTTCTTTCACTCTACTGTTATATGTCTTTGTGCCTTTTCATGTGATGTAATTTACCCTTTTCTGCTTCTTCCTTTCCTTTTCTCCCTTGATAATCCCTTTTCACCATTTAATTAGGTTTTTTTAATCATCACATCAAAATCATCTTAAACCCACCCCCTGTCTACGTATATACCTTCTAACTGTCATAACAAAGATATAGTTATCAAGAGCTATAAGTATCATCTTTCCATGCAGCAATGTAAACAGTTTGCCCTTATTGAATGACATTTTTTTTGTTGTTGCTTTTGTCCTTTCCTGTTTACCTTTTTGTGCCTCTTGGGTCTTGTATTAGAAGATCAAATTTTCCATTAATCCATTAATCTAGTCTTTTCATCAGAGAAGTCTGGAAGTCTGCTATTTCATTGAGTGTCCATCTCCTCACCTGAAAGATTATGCCCAGTTTGGCTGGGTAGTTGGTCCTTGGTTGTAATCCAAGCTCATTTGCCTTGCAGAATATCATATTCCAAGCCCTATTATCTTTTAATAGAAACTGACAGGTCCTGTGTAATCTTTATTGTGGTTCCATGATATTTGAATTGTTTCTGACTGCTTGCCATATTTTCTCCTTGACCTGATAATTCTGGAATTTGGCTACAATATTCCTTGGCATTTTCAGTTTGGGGCCTCTTTCAGGAGGCGATTGGTGGATTCTTTTGATGACTATTTTACCTTCTGGTTCTAGGACCTCAGGGCAGTTTTCATTGATGATTTTTTGGAAGATGATTTTTTGGAAGATCTTTTTGTGATCATGGCTTTCAGGTAGACAAATAATTCTTAAATGATCTCTCCTGGATCTGTTTTCCAGGTCATTTGTTTTCCCAATGAGATATTTTACATTTTCTTCTATTTTTTCATTCTTTTGATTTTGGATGATTCTTGATGTCTCATAGAGTCATTAGCTTCCACTTGCCCAATTCTAATTTTTAATGAATTGTTTTCTTCAGTTAGATTTTGTATTGAACTTTTCCATTTGGCCAGTTCTATTTTTTAAGGAGTTGTTTTCTTCAGTACTTTTGCCCCCCCCATTTTGTTGACTGTATGTTTAAAGGGCTTGTTCACTTTTTCTTCTACCTCTCTTATTTGACTTAAAATCCTTCTTGAGCTCTTCCAAGAAGGCTTTTTGGGCTAAAGATCACTTCATATTCCCCTTTTAAGTTTCAGATGTGGGTATATTGACAATGTTGTCCTATCTTGAATTTGTGTTTTTCTCTTTCCTGTCACCAAGATACTTCTCTATGGTCATTGTTTTTCTTTGTTGCTTTTTACTCATGCTGTTTGCCTTTTTTGCTAGCTTTTAAAGTTGATCTCTATTTCTGGGGTAAAGGGGGTATTGTTCCAGGCTTCTTGTTCTGGGGGCTAGGGGCCCAGTTACTGGTTTTATGTGTGGAGGTCTCAGGGACTAGCAGCTGAAGTCTGGTAGCTTCCTTGGTGCTGAGCTGGAGTTGGTGGTGGTGGTTGGTGTGTGCCTGGTGTTGGTACTTGCCTGTTTCACCACCCTGAGGCTTAGGATTTTCCACTGGTTTGTTGAGGTAGGGCTTGCCACTGGCTTGCTGGGACACCTCCTATCCTATACTGGTCTTCTTCATCCACAGCAAGTGGAACCTTTTCCTTAATCCCCCTAGCCTCCCAAGCTAAAAGACTGCTGCATCTCCTCTTTCTACTGGCTCCACTATTTCAGGATTTTCCCTAGGGCAATATTCTCTGGGTTGTTCAAGGTAAATAAAGGAGGGTGGGAGTGATATACTACTTACTTTGCCATCTTGGCTCTCAGAAGTCGAAATAGGTAACATTCACACATTCTGTCTGTGGCCACTTCCACAATGGCCACTGCTGCTGTAGATTCAGTCATTCCCAAGGCCTGCTTCTGGTTTGCTGGGGCCAGAGCTATATTGACACACCCTGCACTGGGTTGTACCTTCTCTTACCCAGTTCTAACAGACCCTTCCCACTGACTTTCTAAGTTTTCTCTGGACTCTCTGGGCTGAGAAGTCTGGAAACTGCCACTGATGTCAGTGATTCTGTCCCCCAAGGTCTGTTCCAGCTTTGCTGGGGCCAAGTCTGCACTGGCATGGCCTGCACTAGGCTGCCCTCCTCTCTCAGCCTGGTGCAACAGACCCTTTCTGTCGACCTTCTAGGTTGTCTTGAGCTGGAAATCTGTTTCACTCTGTCTCCTTGTTGGTTCTGCCACTCTAGAATTTGTTCAGAGTCACTTTTTGAAGGTATTTTGAAGATATTTGAAGGGTTTGGGGGAGAACTCAGGTGCTCCACTCTCAGGATGAAAACTTTCAAACCACACCTGAGCCCCCACCCAATGTTTCCTGTTATTGCTGGGTGTAGCAGAGATACTGAAATTTTAAGGGAATTTGAAGATCTTCCCTGTCCATTAATAGGCACATAGAACTTAGCCCAGGGCTAATCAGACTCTGGGCTAGGGGGAGTTTCCAATAAGTGCTGGGACATGTAGATTTTCAAGCTCCTCAGCACTCAGCCAATCAGATATCAAGGATTTGTTACATATTCTGGGAGGCTGGTGTTTTTTTTTTTTTGCTAATGAGAAGGATCTTTTGATTTCCTGGTCAAGACTCTGAGTAGCCATATGTTCAAGACCCTGACTGCTCAGATGTCTGCTCCCTCGATCCAGTGAAGTATGTATATAGCAATATTGCTTTACTCAGACAATTGGAACCCTGTCTATTGATCTCTGTGCTAATTTTTCTGCTCGTATTTTATACTTAATCTGTCTTTCTTAGATACTAACTTCTTTATTATAGTAAGATCATTAACTCTCTTAATAAAGCAAATCATAGAACCTGTGCTAGCAGGTCATCCTGGCTATGCTAGGGTGCTTGCTGTTACAGATACATGTATCCAAGATGAAAATTATTTCACTAAAACATGAAGCAAAATTTAAAAAAGGAAAATAGGTCAAGGAGTCAAACATTCCTTGTACCCATCAATCTATCAGTAAACATTAAGCATCTACCATGTGCCAGGCACTGTGCTAAGCAAATGGGATTTAAAAAAGGCAAAAGACTATACTTGTCCTCCAGGAGCTTACAATCTAATATACAAAGGGATGCAAATCTCCCACATCTCCAGAGGCATAAACATCAAATTTCCTTTCAATTCCTCTTAACTCTCTTGTAGAACAGGATGAAACTACTGTTTTGCATTCACAGGCAAAGGAGTGGATGCTTAAAAATGGCCAATAGTTTGGGATGTGTGTGAAGAGAAAGATAACACATATGTTATCTACCTGTCTTTTATCTATCATCTAACTTATCTGTCTGCTATCTGTCTGTTTTCTGTCTGTCTGTCTGTCTATCTATCTATCTATCTATCTATCTATCTATCTATCTATCTATCT
>NW_027186296.1:93270967-93339013 GCF_028583685.1 Petaurus breviceps papuanus | reverse complement strand
TCTATCTATCTATCTATCTATCTATCTATCTATCTATCTATCTATCTATCTATCTATCTATCTATCTATCTATCTAATGAGGTCCAGATAGGATGCATGGCTTCCATGTTCATGGTCTCTCCTCAGCTATAGCCTTCCCCATCTTCTGCTCCTATCTTTGCCAAAATACTCATTCACTCTCCAAAATTCTGTGTTCAAATTGATCTGTGGATCTATTGATTTGGATATTCCCTCCAATGATGCAAATTACAACTCACCCAAACTGTGCTGCCCTTATCTTCCAGGGTGGGAACCTCCTACCCTGAGATTTCCTGCAGAATAGAGAATGTAGCCACCAGAAACTGGCCCTTAGGGCAGAGCCTCTACCACCCTTCAAGCAGCAAGAAACTTCTGAAACAAGGCTTAAAGGCAGTGTGGTATTGTGAAGAAAGCTGGACTTAGAGTCAGGAAGGCCTCTGGGTTCAGATCCCACCCCACACAGTAACTCTTTAACCCTAGCCAATCCACTTAACTTCCCTATATTTCAGTTCTGTTCAACTCTCAAATGAGGATTTGGAATCAATGACCTCTCAGGTCCTCTCTCCTAGATCTGTGAGTCTAGAAAGTCAAGAGTATAACTTCTCTCCATGAGAAAGGTTAGGGACCCCTGTTCTATAAGAACTACTCCAGTGGATTTAGGAGAAAAAATCTATTCCTGTGTTAGCTTATAAGACCTACTGAAAATAATGTGCAAAAACTCCTATTTCAAATGGCCTCCAGCCATTACTAGAAGACTAGAAGTTGAGTTGATGCATTAGATAGGTTGGTTTTAAGCTATATTGTTTTGAAGTGCTGAGTTGAGTTTATAGACCTCTTAAAAGAAAAATGACATTTGGATTTGATAAGCTCTACCACAATACTGCCTCAGTGAGCCATAGTTTAGGCTCCATACACAACACAAAACAAAGAAAAATAAAAAAAAAAACACAGAAAGGACAATCTCATAGAGCTTGAAAACACTGCTCTTGGCAGAGTCAAGATGGCGGAGTAGAAGCAGGACCTCCCCACTGCTCCAGCTTCCACCTTCCTCAATCCATGTAAAAAGGGGACTCTAAACAAACTTTGGAGCTGCAGAACCCACAAAATGACACAGAGAAGCTAACCTCCCACTGAAGACAGCCTGGCAGGCAGGCAGGAATTGGCCAGTGCAGCGCTTTGAGAGCCAAGCCCAGCCCCATTCCAAGGCTTTAGCCCTAGGGTGGGCCTGACCAGCTGTAGGCCGGAGGGACTCCAGATCAGCAGCAGCTGTGGCCATTTCCAGATTTATCAACACATAGATATGAAGGACAAAGTGAGAGGTCAGCGCAGTCTGTACTTTGGGACTCAGTAAGTGGGAGTGCTTAGCTTTTGCCCCCAGAGTGAGAAGCCGCTGAGTCAGGGCAGCTTCAGCTCCTGGCCTGCAGAGTGTAGGGGGACCAAGCACCAGTCTGAGGGGTAATTGCTCTTGCTTTAACCTTCTTGGATCTGGATTGCAGTCTAGGGTGGAGGTCCTGGGGTGTGTGTCCAGCTTGGCAGAGCGTATGGAGACCTCAGAGAGGGCGCCCATCTAATACCTCTGGCAGCTGAGAAAACCCCAGCCTTTGGGACAAAAGCTCCCCTGTCTGGTGGCAGAGTCCTACTGTGGCAAAAAGCCCAGGGGTCAAGTGACTGAGGGGTGACATGACCAGGCAAAGGAAACAAAGCAGACAGAAGATTCCAACACTAGACTCCTATTTTGGGGACCAAAAGGAGCAAAGCATGGAACAGGAGGAAGACAGTGAAGTCAGAACTCCTGCACCAAGAGCTTCAAAGGAAAATACGAGCTGGTTACAGGCCACAGAAGACCTTAAAAAGAAGATAAGAGAAGTGGAGGAAAAATTGGGAAGAGAAATGAAAACAATGCAAGAAAATTATGAAATGAGAGTCAACAGCATGACTGAGGAAAATCATACCATAAAAAATAGACTAACTCAAATGGCAAAAGAGGCTCAAAAAGGCAATGAGGAGAAGAATGCCTTAAAAAGCTGAATTTGCCAGATGGAAAAAGAATCTCAAAAGCTCAATGAGGAGAATTATTGCTTCAAAATTTGATTGGAGAAAATGGAAGCTAATGACTTTATGAGAAATCAAGATGCTGTTAAATAGATCCAAACAAATGAAAGAATAGAAGGCAATGTGAAATATCTCATGGGAAAAACCACTTACCTGGAAAATAGATCCAGGAGAGATAATTTAAAAATTATTGAACTACTTGAAAGCCATGATCAAAGTAAGAACCTAGAAATTATCCTCCAGGAAGTTCTCAAAGAAAACTGCCCTGATGTCTTAGAACCAGAGGGCAAAATAGAGGTTGAAAGAATCCACCGATTACCTCCTGAAAAAGATCCCAAAAAGAAAACTCCTAGGAATATTATAGCCAGGTTCTGGAATTCCCAAATTAAGGAGAGAATATTACAAGGAACCAGGAAGAAACAATTTGAATATTGTGGAAACACAATCAGGATAACCCAGGATCTGGCAGCTTCTACACTGAGGGATCGAAGGGCTTGGAATATGATATTCCGGAAGTCAAAGGAGCTGGGATTAAAACCAAGAGTCACCTACCCAGCAAAACTGAGTATCATGTTTCAGGGGATAATATGGTAATTCAGTGGAATAGAGGACTTTCAAGCATTCTTGCTGAAAAAAACAGAGTTGAATAGAAAATTTGACATTCAGATACAAGAAGCAAGAGAAGCATGAGAAAGTAAACAGGGAAAAGAAATCATAAGGAACTTATCAAAGTTGAATTATTAACATTCCTACATGGAAAAACAATAATTGTAACTTATGAAATTTTCTCAATAGTTGAAGGGAATAGAAATACATATACATATATATGTATATATGTCTATATATGAGGGTATATGGGCATATGGATACATATGTGAATGTGTGTATATATGTTTACAGGTATACATAGAGAGAGGGCACAGGACCAATTTAACAGGAAGGAATGATACTTAAAAGGTGAAATTATGAGGTGAGAGAGGAATATAATGAGAGGAGATGGGGAGAGTCAGAATGGGGTAAACTATCTCTTATAGAAGAGGCAAGGAAAAATGGTTACAATGGAGGGGAAGAATAGGAAGACAAAAGGGAATGGGTCAACCTTATTCCCATTGAATTTGGCTTGAGGAGGGAATGAAATACATATTAAATAGGGTATCTCACCCTCCAGGAGAGTACAGGGGAAGGGGATGAGAGGGGGGATGATGGAAGGGAGGGCAGGCTGCGGGGGAGGGAAGTTGGAAGCACCCATTTTTGAAAAGGGATGGGATCAAAGTGGAGAATAGAACAAGTGGTATAGGAGGGAGGGAAATATAGTCAGTCTTTTACAATATATCTACTATGTTAGTGTTTTGCATTAGCCACACATGTACAACCTATACTGAACTGCTTATCTTCCCAGTAAGGGTGGGAGACAAGGGAGGAAGGGAATGAATCTGGAATTCAAAGTTTTAAAATCAAATATTCAAATATATATACTATTATTAATACTATTTTACATGTAATTGGGAAATAAAATACACAGGCACTACAGCATAGAGATCCACCTGAAAAGTCAAAAGGGGTTTGGGAGAAAATATGTGAGAGAGCAGATTGGGGGAGGGGATATCCTGTGGGATTGCTATTTTGGGGCGGTGGGTAGGGGAAAAACAGGGAGAAAGTTTGTAACGCAAAATCTGTTGGAAATGAATGATGTAAATCAGAAGTTAATAAAACATTTGAAAAATTAAAAAAGAAAAAGAAAAAAAAGAAAACACTGCTCTCTTGTTTGCTATTGAAATAAATTAAAGGAGGTGCATGTTTGAACTTCCTCTGAAGGGGATATGTCCTTCCTTGGGAATGGGTGAGCACAAGTTTTTATAGCTTTTAAATTAGAAAGATTTTGTGCTTCAGAATTTAAATCATGCACTCATTAGTGCTATCTTTAATGATGTCTGATCCAGTTTCAGGTTTCTCCTTTTTTTTCCCCCCAAGAACCAGAGGTTATAAAGGTAATAAAATGTGAATGCAGGTGTTTTAATCAATTCTTAAATATCATCTAATTTTTTCCCAAACTTCACATTTATGACCATCAAGTTCATTGCAAATCTGCAACTTCTTTGCTTAAGCAGTTACGTATCTCAATTCTTTTTCTTAATCTCCATCTTTTCTGTTTCTTACTAGCCTATAATTTCTGGAGTGTTGGCTGTCAAAGAGGAAGTCAAAATAGGTGATTTTCCTGAATTGCAAACTATCATTATTAACACAAGATGCATTAGTATTGGATCCATTATTGCCACTAAAAACACTTCCATTATCTGATATCACAAAATTACCTGTGCATCTGTAATGCTGTGGGAACTGACAGGGCATGTTTACAGAATTCTCAGTGCTATCTCTTGGTGAATTGAAGGAGTCCTGGGTCTGAAATCTGAAGGTTTGGATCTAAGTCTCAACTTTGCCCTTACCTTGCTGTTTGTCTTTGGGTAATTCATTTCCTCTTTCAGTGTCTTAATTTCCTCATCTAACATAAGTACATTAGACTACATTCATTTATTGATTCATTCCTTCATCCTGTCAAGTATTCATTATATGCCAAGTGCTATGCTAAGTCTAGTGGATGTAAAGGCAAAAATGAAAAAAACCTCTACCCTCAAGGATCCTACATTCTGTAAATGGGAAACAAGCATGCATACACAGAAAATTAAAAGGAAAATATATACAAAGTACTAGGTACTATGGCCAGCAACAATAGTGGTAGAGGAGAATCTGGAAAGACCTTGCATAGGATTTGACTCCTGAACTGAGTCCTGAAGGAAGCTAAGGATTCAAAGATACAAAGGTGAGGAAAAGCACAGCCCAGTTATGGGGGTTGAGGGGTGGGTGTGACGTGTTCAAAGTCACAGGAATGGAAGATGGATTGCTATATATAGGGAAGAGACCAGTTTGGCATTAACAGAGTATGAAAGGAAGAGTAATGAGCAACAGGACTGGAAAGACAGGCTGGAGATAGATCATAAAGGACCTTCCCTGTGCCTAGATTTATTTTCCTCTTCACCTGTATCTCTTAGCTTCCTTGGTTTCCTTCAGGTCCCAGGTAAAATCCCATTTTTTACAAGAAACCTTTCAGTGATCCCTCTTAAAACTAGCTCCTTACCTCTAAGATTATCTTCTGTTTATCTTGTGTATACAGTTATCCCTTTTCCATCATGGTGGGGCCAAAAATTTTTCTGAGGATTTGCCAGATCATGTGATATAGAAAATCCTCAGGAAAATTTTTAGCCCTACCTTCATACCAGAAAAGAGGTCTGATTTTTTTCTTTTCAGTATCTTATTGTAAAAATTGGGTTAAGTATTTCATAGGCTCTGTATCATCTGCTGGCCTTTGTGTGTCATCTGAGGCTTCCTCAAAACTCCCCCAAATCTCCATTTAATTTCTTATGCCAACCTGAGATGTATTGAAACTGCTTTGGGGAAAGTCATGATGTAGAAGGGATAACTATATATCGTCTTTGTGCATAATTGTTGTAGGTTGTCTCTTCTATTAGACTATAAACTCCTTGAGGACAGGGAATGGTATTGGGGTTTTTTTTAACCTTTTTTTTTTTTAAAATCCCAGTGCTTACCACAGTGCTTGGCCTATAGTAGGCATTTAAAAAATGCTTGTTGGCTTGTTGACTTGACTTTAAATAAAAAACAGAAGAGTTTAAGGCCCTATCTAGCTTTAACTTTTCATGAAACCATCTTTGCATTTCTTTATTTTCTTTGAATTTATTTCTTTGTAGTAGTGCTGATTTATTAATAGTAATATGATGGGAGGGAGACTTAGGGTTGAGTTTCTCAAGGCTGAGACCTTAAACTAGTTTGTTCTCTGTGGAAATTTAAGTGTTCTTTTGGAAAACAGTATGGTGTTTTAAGAAGGGCATTGGACTGGGAGTCAGAAGACCTCAGCCACTAATTTCCTTTATGACTGGGCAAGTCATTTGATAGTGTGAAGAGCATAGTCAAACAATGCATTAAAGCCTGGGAGTAACTTCTCTCAAGATCATTGTGGTTCCCTTCCATCAGCTTTGACTTGAAGACCATCTTGCCTGAGGCTCTCTGACAGCATTCCTGTCAGCGATCCTGTTGGATCTCTTCTCTTTACTTCCCCATCCTTCTTTGTAAATTTCAGTGTAGGCCCTATTATGAGAGGTAAGAAGGCTGCCTGGTTTGGTGGTCTCTGCTGTCACCCTTGTTTGGAGGGTACTGTTCTAGTAACCCCCCTTTCCTTGTTGCCCCTATCACTGTTGGGTGTTTCCAATTAATCCACAAGGACTTCCATAAATAAATGACTCTATTTGCCTTCATCACTGACTGACTCATCTGATTCTTCTTTATTTCCCACCTGTCTCCCCAGTTAAGTCCTGGCAGTGGTCTAGGCTAAAGTCCTCATTTCATAGATGTAGAAAATGAGACCTAGAAAATTTAAGTGATTTGTTGAGATCAATGTAGCTAATGGTGATGCTAGGACTAGAGCTTACTCCCTAGACCAGTGTCCTTTCCATTATACCACATGGCCCCCAGGCAATGATTCTGACAGTATGCCTTCCCCAAATGGGTCTTGTTAATATTAAAGTGATTTTGTTCAAGGTGACAGCATAGAATATCCATCATTTCTATGTTTCACTTGAAATATTGGATTAGATTATCTGTTGATTCTTGGGTGAATCAACATAAGATAAGAAAGGAGATTTTTAGAGTTATAGAGAATTAAGATTGAAAGAGACCTTAGGATCCAGATCATCCCCTCATTTTGTAGACAAAAAAACCAAAGCAGATATAGGTCAAATGAAATGCCTGGTTCAGGAAGGTCAGGGAAACTGAAAGGGTCCAGATGTTTTATATGCAAGGATTTGATTCTGCCTCTAATGATGTTACAACTCTGAGGTCAAAGGCAGAGAGGGGAGCAGGAAGGGGAGAAGGGAACGAACATTTATTACATGCCTATTATGCACTAGGCATTGTTCAAAGTGATTCCCAAATATCCCATTTGAGACACAAATTCACGAGGAAGCTGAAAGTTTCTGCCTTGGAAAGTTCTCAGAAGAGAAGAGTCAAGTTATTGGAAGAGGAGTGGTCAGAAAAATTCAGGACTTGAGATGGAAATGTATAGTTTTGGTGTAACGAAAAGCTTCTTTGCAATTTGAGCTATTAAAATGGGTTGGATTGCCTTACTTAATTGGAGGCCCTGGAACAGGGGGGAACACCGCCCCTTTGGGGGAAAGCTGTAGGAGGTTCATAGATCTAGGCTGAAGAAACTGAGGGCCAGGAAGGTTGAGTTATTTGCCAGTATCATACCAATAGCATGAAGTGTAAGAGGTAGGATTTGAAGCCAGGTCCTCTGACTTCAGAGCTAGCACCTTTTCCTCTATGCCTCACTATCTCAAAGTAAAACCTACCAGAGAATGACTGGTTACAATCTATTGGTATCTAAGCTTAGTCTCATTCAGATAAGCTAACCTAAATAGCTCCTAAGGCATCTTCCAACTCTTACAGTTTGTAATTATTTGAAATCATCACTCCTCCAAAACCAAAGGAAGGTTGGGGAAAAAATTATCCAGAAGAGCTAGCCACCAGCACCTAGACAAGGTGTGTGGTTCCCTCATAGTAAAAAGGAGCTATTCAGGGATATAGTACACATTTTCCCAATTGAATTCAACAACACCTGCTGCCTCTTGAGACTCCACTGACTCAAATGTAAGTGACAAAGGAAGTGAAGATGGAAGGGAAGTTTGTTTTCTAATATATAATGAAACCTCGTTTCCATGTGTTAAATTGTCATTGTAGAGCACTGAGCATCAGAACCAGCAAAGCAGTTATGATCTTTGGGTCTTCCCTCTCTCAGGGGCTTTGACCCTAAGCCCTTTTTCCCTTGCCTTTAGGAGGGTGCCAGTCTTGTGTACAGCATATTTTGGGATTTAGGCTAGAAAGTACCTTCAGGATTATTCAACACAATACTCATGCTAGTGACAAGAAATGAAGGCCCCAAGATATGAAGTGACTTGCCCAGGGCCTCCCAGATTGTATGAAGCAAACTTAGCACTTGCACTCATCTGCTGATCCCAAATCTAGTGTTCTTTTCACTGTAGTATATTATATCAACCTGCACTTTGGGAAACTTGGGATCCTAGTCAGGGGCTTGCTGGTTAATTTTTAAAAACTGATTCTCCACCCTCAAAAAAGTATAAATGACACGTATAAGTTTAATTTGTCTTGTTAACATTTTCTCAATGCTTTCTTAAGTGTAAATAATCAGTAAAACAATAAATCAAGCCCTGACTTGTAGAGTTTGTTTGTTTCTGAGGCATAAATGTTCATACTGCAAATTTAGCAATCGACTCCCATTAGCCAGCATGAGCTGGCTTCAGTGTACCCCTGGTCTCACATTTCTGAATCTAACTAGCTAGGTCTGCGTCTTAGTTCTGTGTCTTTGTGTTGGATAGCTCAGGGTATCAATCTTGTGTGCCTGTGTAGTCTGTCGGATGACTGAGGATCCCAATCCTTTGTACTGGATAATTCAAGGTTTCAGTTTTATATGTGTCTCTATACATTGGATTACCCAGATTGCCAGGTCATGTCAGATAGTTCATGGCTCCAGCTGCGGGACGATCTGTCTGTGTGTTATTTGGGGGAGACCCATTGCTCTTGTCTATGTATTAGCTAACTCTGGGTCTCCGTCTTGTGCATCTGTCTCTGGGCTGGGTGACTCAGGGTCCTAATTGTATATGTGTCTATAGGTTGGGTAATTTAGGTAACAGAGGTACACAAATTAAAGATTCAAAAGGATAAGAAGCCATAGAATGAAAACAACCAAGATTTTCTCTGTTTTCTCCAGGTGTACCACTTGGCAAGTTACTATTTACATGAAAAGGCTGACCATATATACACTAGTGAAAAATTGGAGGCTTCATAACTAACTTGTTCAAAATAGTACTGGTATTCTCCAGACTGGTTTAACAGGAATCATCTCTAACAGTTAAAGGATGGAAACCAATGATTTCATACTAGAAGGGGGACAGTAAACCCTCTTAAAATAGTACTAGAACAAAGATGCAAAAGTCTTGAGTAGTGTTTCCTGTGACCAGCTAGGTGGCTACCAGGCCTAAAGTGAAGAAGATCAATCTTGCTGAGTTCAAATCTGTCCTCAGACACCAGCTGGGTGACCCTGGACAAGTCACTTAGCCCTGTTTGCCTCGGTTTCCTCATCTATAAAATGAGATAGAGAAAGAAATGGCAAACCACTCTGATATCTTTGCCAAGAAAACCCCAAATGGGGTCATGAGGAGTTGTACAAAACTCAAGAACAACAAATCTTTTTTTTTTTACATTAAAGTCTACCTAAAAAGGTAGTATATAGTAATTAGACAAGAATGTGGAGCATTTGTCATTGCATTATGCTCTTAGTAAGGAGTGCTTTAGCAAATTTATTCTCTATTGTCCAAAATAAGATGCATTGGGAAATTCGAGTTTGTTTTATAAACTGAGCTTTTGAAATAATGCATACCCCACTTCAGATATGTCACAGAAATAGAACGCTGAAGAGCTTAAAATTCAATCAAAGGTTTGTGGCAAGTGGCCTTATATTAAAATAGCAGGAAAATCATTTCAATATATGTTTTGAACATGATTTGTCCCAAATAGCATTCTAATAGATAACACTGATTATATGGTAGCCAACATAATTTATATATCCCCAACACTACGCCTTTGTCAGAGACATTGTTAAGGAATTTGACGCATATGCAAGAGAACAATATATGTCAACTGAAATATATACCAATTAGCTTTAAATGGGGAGCTGCAATGAATGATATATGTGCACGCTATACTTAGAAGTAATCATATGCAGGCTAAAGTAGCTTGCGTTTCCAAACAAGAAGTCTTTTTATGTTGTCATTTTAAAACTCTCCTCTTTCTGAAGGTCAAGAATAAATAGCACCATTAGCATTAAAAGCGAGTAAAAGGGAAAGTCATTTGTTGTTCATTTAACATCCCATTTTTCTGAAATCACTTTGTAAAGCATTCATTTGTTCGCCCTCCCTCCCCTCCCTTAGAGGTTCTCAAGACAAGGTAAAGACTGTTCTAGGTTTTGTTTATTAGAAGTGGATTTTTATTTTCTATTGTTAATTTTAACATCTTGCTTCAGTGGGATAAGTTGTTGAAATTATATGGCTTGCTGAGGTGACCATGGTGAAGGATAATACTAATAAATACAGCTGTCCAAATCATTGTTAGCACAGTTGGCTCCAGCAGCTGGTGCTAACGAGACCAAGGTTAAAGGTTCAGTTCCCATCTGGGCTGGTCTAACTTTACATCTACCAAACAACCACCTCAACAACAACCAGTCTGGCTGCCAGATGCTGCTTCTTCTTCTAATTCATACCTTTGGTTATGAGGGGACCAGGTGAGAAAAACACAAGGAACTTGAGGGCTCAGTGCCAACTCTGTACGGGAAAACAAAACAAACAACAACAAATCCCTTAGTGTAAGAAATTCTTTCTATGGAAATGAAAGGGTGGGCTGGTGACATAGGGATCATAGATCTGAGCTAGAAAGGACCTCAGAAATTATTGAGGTCAACCTTTTCATTTTACTGTTGAGGAAACTGAGACGAGGGAGGTTAAGCAACTTGTCCAAGGTCAGGTAGGTAGTGTCAAAAGCAGGATATGAACCTAGGTTTTTTGATTCTAGGACAATTGCATTAGACACAGGACTTTTAGATATAGACAAATTGGGGTGGCTAGGTGGTGCAGTGAATAGAGCACCAGCCCTGGAGTCAGGAGGACATGAGTTCAAATGTGGCCTCAGACACTTAACACAAAAACTAGCCATTTGAACTTGGGCAAGTCACTTAACCCCAATTACCCTCCCCAAAACAGGCAAAAAAATAGATATAGACAAATTGATTAAAAACCAAGAAGCATTTATTAAGCGCCTACTAAATGCGAGACGGGCTCTGTGCCTGGTGCTGGGGATACAAAAACAAAAAGGAAACATTTTCTGTACTGGAGCTTGCCTTCTATTCAGGGAACAAAACATCTATGTATATAAAAAAGTTTACAAAACAAATCAAAGATCAGAAAAGGATGGATGGAGGAGGTGTCCCTTGAATAGAATTTTGAAGGAAACAAAAGAGTCTAAGAGATAGAGGTAAGGTGGCAGTGAATGTCAGGACAATAACATCACTGAAGAATCCCAAACATTCCCTGGGTCACAGACCATCTAGTGTGTAGACAAAGTGGGGGAGAAGCTCTGCCTCAGGCCTCCTCCTCCTTCCAGGATCTGCCCTAGGGGAAAAAATGAAGTGTGAATTCCAACATAAAAGTGTCGTCATATTTCGGAAAAGTAACCCATCCTGGGATAGGGCATTGTGGATTACATATGATTTCATGAAGCAGACCCAGTGGCCTCATTAGCAGGCTACTACCTCCCCCTGGAGGACTCTGGGGTTATATCCTTCCCAACCACATATGCATACCTCTGTTTCTCTGAGACTGCCGGTTCCTCACTTTTTGAAATAGAGATTATACCAGCCATTCTCCATTCTTCAGAGCTGTGGTAAGGACATGAATAACTTTTGGTCAAAGCAATTTCATAACGCTGTGGAGAGGCTGCAATTTGTATGAATAGGACAAATTCCCACTCGGATGGAATCATGCACCCTCGATTAAGTAAAGAAAGTTTTACGTGAACGTTATCAAAATCAGGCTCTGTGCCATGGCAAGGACATACATCAGTTTTTTTAATTGAATCAAATGAATCCAGGAAGTCAGAATGAACCACGGTGATCTACAGTACCCAAACAATTGGCTTCCATTTCAAAAATAAAGGCTTGGAAGCAGAAGTCCATCTCCTCCATTTACTAACCAAGTCACCCTCCCCTCTGAACTTCAGTGTCTTCATTTATAAAATGAAGATAATAATACTTGTACCCTCAGGGGGATAAGCTTTAAAATTATTTAAAGCAGGAGTTATTGAGAAACAAGCACATATTGTTTGCTCACACATATACTCCTACTCCCATGTGACCAGATCAGCTGAGCTCTCACATCACTTAATTAACTTCAACGTTCTTCTCTGCTCTTTTCCGTTCAAGGTAACTACCAAATGAGACCATTCATGCTTTGCTTCAGAGTGCTGAATACCTCTGCCCTCCCCAACATCCCTCCCCTGTGACAACCCCTCTGTTGAAGCAATCCATTTGCTCAGTAGGTGTTCGTTGCTGAAAGGACAGTGCTGCCCTTCCATAGTTCAAATGACAAGATGGGTATTGTTCATGAATTTGGGAAGAGGCCAGGTCAAAATTGCTGGGGAATCATTGAATCAGTCTGGCAACAATGGCCTTAGCAGCCGTGTCTTATGAAATCTCATTAGGATAAGTGGGGGTCTGGGCAAACATTTAGCTTCATCGGCCTCTGAAAGGGAATAACCCAGCATCTGTTCTGTTGTATTTTTGGGTCAAAGTCTGATTTTGGTGTTAAAAGTAATATTCATATGAATATTAATAATGATGATAATAACAATAGGCAAAGTTGATATGATGTTTTAAAGTTTGTAAAGTATATATCTCATTTGAAACCCTTTCCCTCATCTTCTTACATGTTTATGCCCAAGATTTAAATATGTATAATTTAATTTCATCTGATCCCCATAAAAGGTAACAAGTTACCCTCCATATTCCTACCCCCACACATCCCCACCACGCATTACAGCTCATCTTCCAGCATCACATCAGCTCTTCAATCAATTAGGGGGCTTTTTTCGGTTTGTGTCAGAAACATAGACTCAGGTCGGCAGAAAATATTTCTTAGATCACCATGGACTGAAACAAGGTGCTTTGAGGATCTGGGTGAGGTCATAGCTGGTGCTAAAACCTCTATTTACTTTGCCAATGAGCAAGTAGGCACTGAAAGTAATTTCCCCAATAAACTGTCTTTGCCCCTTTCTCTAAATCGTAGGTTATTATTGTTCCATTTAGGACTATACTTAATGAGCCTCAATTCCTAATGGTTTGGGAAAGGTTCTGGGATCAATTGTGGTCACTGTCCACCCCCTTTTGTTGCATTTTCTTCCTGCTACACCTACGTTATTCTTTTTTCCCATCACTGTACATATTGCATTATGAATAAAGCCCCCTAATTGATGTTGATGTGGATGTTTCTGATAGCATCCACCTCCAGAAATGTTCATTTAAAAATTTAAGATGATTAATTCTGTATAGTTGGGTGTGTTACTGGCATGTTTCACCAAGGTCCATCTCTTGTTAATTTTACATGCTTTGTGCATGTTACTTTTAGGTCTAATGAGGCCCTTTTCACATAAGGCAGCATATTGTCACCTGTGTAAACTCAGTACCCAAGTTCTGTCCTCAAAGAGATATGGCAAGGGAAGAAGAACCTCAGACGGTGTTAGCCATCACCAGTGCAAAGTTTGGGTCAATTCAATTCAGCCAGAATTTATTAAGCATCTGCTATGGGTGCCAAACATGGTGTTAGATGCCAAAGGTACAAAGACAAAAGTGAAACATTTTGTGCTCTTATGAAACATATTCTACAACATGTACACAGGGAGGCTAATGAGTATATACAAAGAAAATGGACTAATGCATTTCTCTCTTCATACAGCAAACATTTATTAGGTACCTTTCTGTCTGTGGAGCACTAAGGAAGATAATAGAGTTTAGATGAGATGGCTGTTACCCTCAGGAAACTTCCAGTCAGGCTAGTAACCAGACTAGGATGGGAAGGTAGGCATCAATATCACATAAAACAAGAGGATGCATTTTACAAATTCTATTACGATAAAGACATAGCAAGACCACCCCGGTCCATTTCTAGCAAGGAGAGAGTGTTTGCAGAACATCTTCTCGAACGGTGTCACTACTGCAGAAGTGATACCTGTGGAGGTAAAAATGAAATCATCAATGGGTGGCAAAACTTTGGTGAGACTCCAGCTGATTTCATTTATCGGACTGGTCAGCCTTTGTTAAAGTGTTTATTTCATTTGTGTTTTGTGGATGTAGGAGGGAGAGCTGGAGGATGTCAAAAGACTTCAGTTCAAAACCTATCATTGTGCCTTTGGGCAAGTCACAGCCTTCCAGGACCCTCCTTTACTCATCTGTAAAATGAGATGATTGAATTGTATGACCTCTGAGGTCCCTTCTAAGTCTAGGACTGTGGACCTATTTCCAGTAAGTAGTATGTTATAAAACCCTATTCAATCAGATCCCATTCTTTCAGAAATCTGTGTTAACTCACACTCAAGCCTTCCTAATTCTTCCTACTTTGGGGGAGGGAAGTTCAGATTCTATTGATGGAATATCAATTGATAGACTATCTCTTGGTATGGAAACTCTTCCCAGTGATTCAGACAACTGTCACTACTTAAAGTTCCAGGTGTCTGTTTGCATCTGCCTAATCCATTACTGAAGAAGAAGGAAAAAAAGAATTCCTACTTCATGTTTTAGGTCCAGTCTCAAGTCAGTAGTTGTGTGCAGCAGAAAGTTAGGGGTTGGACCTGGATTGGTGATTTCACTACATGGAACTCCTTGATGAAGGTCTCTCCTCCAATGCAGCACCCACCCACCCCCCTACCTCACCCCCCATTCTTTGTAATTTATGATTTTAGAGACTTGCCTAGAGCAGTGGTGTCAAATTCAGTTTGTACATAATGATCCCTGTAGGCTGAAAATCAACTTAGTTTTAAAATGTACTTTATTGTATCTTAACTATTTTGTTGGGAGCAGTGGATAGAGTGTCAGGCCTGGAGTAAGGAAGACACATCTCTGTAAATTCAAATCTAGCTTTAGAAACTTACTAGCTCCTTGACCCTGCACAAATCACTTAACTTTGTTTACTTCAGTTTCGTCGACTATAAAATGAGCTGGAGAAGGAAATGGTAAACCACTCCAGTAGCTTTGCCAAGAAAACCCTAAAAGTGGGTCGCAAAGAGTCAGACACGACTGAAAATGACTGAACGACAACATGTCTATTCTCTTAAATATTTCCAAATTACATTTTAATCTGTTTTGGGCCCCGCTAGGAGAGTTAAGGACTGACCACATGTTTAACTCCTCTGACCAGAGTACTGAGATGTTGCATGGTTTGTGCAGGGTCACACAGCTATTATGCGTCAGATGTAACATTGGAACTCAGGTTGTTTTGGTTCTGAGGCTGATTATGTATCACTTGTTGTTTAGTCATTTTTCAGCATAACTCTTTGTGACCCATTTGGAGTTTTCTTGGCAGAAATACTGGTGTGGTTCAACATTTTCTTCTCCAGGTCATTTTCCACATAAAGAACCAAGGCAAAGAAGGTTAAGTGACTTAGTGCAACACAGTAAGTGTCTGAGGCTAGAGGTGAATTCAGGAAGATGGTAATTCCTGCATCCAGGCTGGAAAGTCTATCTACTGTGCCACCAAGCTGCCAGCTAATCTAAACATTATGCTATGCTATATTCCCTCTCATGCCAGCAGAGGGTTGCTAAAGTGAAATGTTCCTTGAATGGTTCTGCACGGCCTAAGTTCTTCATTTTATTCTTCATGCATTAAGAGCACCAGTCTTTTCCTGAGATTTCTTTCCCACTTTCCTGAATTTTTCGAAACCCAGAGGAGATCAGGAGTACTAAATTTGCAGTCATTGAAGAAGGGAAGTATTGGATGGAATATGTGGCAATAGGTTCTTTCTCTCACTGGAACAATTTTAAAGCCCTAGGGAGTAGGTTAGACACAGTCCTGAGTTAGACCAATTGGTGGTAATTAGTCACCTGGGGAACTCCATTGTAAAATTAGTGAACTTCTGTGTTTAAAATCCTCTTTCATGTAATATAATATAGCTCTGCTATGAGTGGAAATTGTTTTTTATGGACAACTTCATTTACAAGTAAGTTTACAGGTGTATTTGTTTATAATTTACATTGTCTTTAAAGGTAATTCATCTGTTTCTTTACATACAACCTTTCATATGACAATCTCCTACTTCCATGCCTTTCTGTTTGTACTCCTTCATGCCTAGAATACACTCTCTCCTGACCTCTGATTCTTGCAATTCTTGATTTCCTTCAATGCTCAGATCAAAAACCACCTTTTGTATAACCACTTTTTGAGTCCCTCACCCTCCACCCTGACCCAGTTGCTAGTGTTCCCTACCCCAAAACCACTCTGCATTCATTTTCTATATTTTCTTTAAATTGAACTAAAGAAGAATTAACAAGTGTTTTTTTCCCCCACCCTTATTGCCCAGAAAGAACAAAAGATAAACAAAATCCTCATATCAAATATGCCGAATTCCCACATTGGCTTCCTTCCTTCCTTTCCTTCTTTCCTTCTTTCTTTCTTTCTTTCTTTCTTTCTTTCTTTCTTTCTTTCTTTCTTTCTTTCTTTCTTTCTTTCTTTCTTTCTTTCTTTCTCTCTCTCTCTCTCTCTCTCTCTCTCTCTCTCTCTCTCTCTCTCTCTCTCTCTCTCTCTCTCTCTCTCTCTCTCTCTCTCTCTCTCTCTCTCTCTCTCTCTCTCTCCCTCTCTCTCTCTCCCTCCATCCCTCCCTCCCTTCCTTCCTTCCTTTCTTTCTTTCTTCCTTTCTTATCATCTATGTATGTGTGTTGTCTTTCCTGTTAAAATTTAAGCTCCTTGAGGGCAAAGTCTGTTTTACTCTTCCCTTTATATTTCCAGCACTCAATCTAGGGTCTGTAGCAAGAAAAGTACTTAATAAATGCTTGTAATTGATTAAACTCTGAGAGGAGTTCACAGTCATAGTTGATAACAGGCTAGCCTTGGAGTGCAGAAGAGTTGGTTTCTGTTCTGGGACATTGGATGAGACTGGGCAAATCATTTAACCTCTCGTAGACTTAGTTATACACATATGGCCAATGAGCATTGAGTACAGAGTAGAGAGTTTACACCCTATGAGTTCTTCATTCTGATAACAACATGGGATCAGACACACCTGTCCCCCAAACAACAAGACAATCTACAATTCAAACTTTCTCCAAAGTCGACTTACTCTTTCCTCATTATTCACTATTAGCCAGGTTTTACCATACACATCTCCTCCCTATTACTTTCACTGGGGTTGACCAAACTAATAGAAAACAGATAAATAAAAGAACTGATAAATAAAGCTCCAATTGAATACCAAAAATGATCAACAAAGAAACTGTGCTCAGGGAAGATCCAGAATCAAGACACTTGAAAAATTCCATCTAATGCCAGTTCTGTCACAGAACTTCTCTAGAACTCAGTTTACCCATCTGTAAAAGTGAAAGAATCAGATTATATGAGTTCTCAGGGCCCTTCTAGGTTTAAACCTATCTTTCAGTGATAATGATGAATTATTTTGCCTTCTCAGGACTTTATGTTCCCTTCAAACTGCTATATTTTTCTAAAGTCAAGTCAAAGAGAATTGCAGATTCCCAAAGGAAGAATTTGATCATTCAGGGCCAGGCTCCCAACTCATATCATATTCTCTAATGCTATGATCTTTCACATCTTCCCATCAAATACATTTGAATAATGGATAATAATATTACTATGACACCTGGAATTGTTGTCATTTACTTCCCAGTAGTGCATCCTAGACATTTTCCACAGCATCTATCAGATTGTCTAACCTCATCACTTCCCCTTTTTAATCTGCTATTTCTTGCTTTTAACCAACAACCTCTGTTGAGCCACATGGTCTTAGTGAATTATCATTTGATTTCCAAAAAAGGCAGAAAAACAGACAAATACGCATGGTCAAAGAGTTAACTTGAGTTGGGAGAGACCTGAATATCATTTACTAACTAGCTGAACAAATTAGTCAGCCTCTCTGGATCTTAGTTCCCTTATCTGTAAAATGGGTCCAAAAATTACTGCATTACTTCACAGGGTTGTTGTGAAGGAAAAAAAGTATAATTTAAACATTTAACTTAATAAACTTAATAAAAATTTAAATTAATAAGTATAATTTAAATATAAATCATTATTATATCCAGAATGTACATACTCTGTTCCATCTTCACCACTTTGCACTGTGACCTTTGAAGCACCTAATTTGGGCCGGAAGAGGTTGATCACGTTGTTGTACCAGAGGAATTTCACCTTCTCCACTTTTCCCACATTGATGTCAACATCAATCTCCTTCTTATGACTTGCACCTGGCCTGAGGGAGCCCCTTCAAGTAGAGAAGCATGGAAAGGTCATGCCAATGAACTGTGCTATTAGGAAAACTGGAAATTCGCTGCTTCCCCAAACTCACTGGAAATGGGTAAGCCTAGTACAGCTGTGGATTGGTTCCTGGATGTGTATTGAAGGATTTTACAAGACCAAAATCATTCTCTAGGAATTCAGCTTGGAATATGATGGGATGCTATTTTCCTCACTGCCTGAGTCTCTCTCTAGTAGTCGATAGATGGTTGGAAAGGGTATTAACCCTTTAAGGAACCAACACCCAGTTAGTATAGCCCAGGGACACACTTAACTCTGCCTTACCTTTTAAAATATGAATCATAGATCATTGTGGAATCATTTGCATGGCACCAAAGTTGTGACCAGAATTTTTTTCAAAGTTGGATGCAGACTTCATACGAAAGTGAAAATGTAAAATTGAATAAAACTATGGCTATTTTTTCTGCTTATAATATACAAATGCTTCACTTTGAGAAAAATCTAATATTTCTAAATGAGAACTTACAAAATAGGTAAGTTAGAAAGTATGCATTCTTAAGGGATTAACTCCAGGACTCCCCTAGCATACATTGGGCAAGTCCCTTCTCTTTAACAGGTTTTAGCTTCTTTCTTTTTCTTCTTTTGCTTTTTGGAGGGGGTAGGGCAGGGCAATTGGGGTTAAGTGACTTGCCTAAGGTCACATGGCTAGTAAGTGTTAAGTGTCTGAGGCCAAATTTGAACTCAGATCCTCCTGACTCCGGGGCTGGTGCTCTATTCACTGCACCACCTAGCCACCCCAGGTTTAAGTTTCTTAATCTGTAAAAGGAAGGGACTGAACTAGAGCATGGATTCTTTAAATTTTTGTGTCATGAAACTCTTTCATAGTCTGGGGAAGTTGATGGTCCCCTTCTCAGAAACAAAATGCATTAAATACAGTATTAGAAATACAGAGGATTACAAAGGAAAATTATAAGAATTTTTAACATTTCACTGATGCCTGATTGAGAACCCTTAGACAAAGCCACATTTTCTTTTCTTACAGGTATAATTAGATCAGATCGAATTGAATCATTGCAAATTCAGTGGGCTGGAGGGTTGAGGCAGGTGGAGAGAACTCTCCAACTGGTGAAGGGGGGGAAGGGGAGATGTGTGAATGTAATTGAGGTTGAGTCAAAGATTTTCACCTTCTAGAAGACTTAAAAGAATAGAATAGCAGTTATCCAGGGAAAGGAAACATGGAAGCCCTCCCAAGGAGGAAGTACCCAACACCATACTGAGGTTGGCACCTGGGAAAGATTCCTGTAGTCTTCATACTGGGTGTTGTTTGTGTCTCTACCCTTGTAGTTCTAATGTCATCACTATTCTTCATTGTTTCTCCATCTCTAAGACAAGTTGGGTTTGGACCAGATGACATCTTCCTTCTCTAAAATTCCATGGTTCCATTTTTTAAAGTTGTTTAAAAATTAATTTATATGTAAGCTTTCAAGAACACCTCTGCTAGGTGAAGCAAAGTACTTGGAAAAGAATGATTTAGTATGTAGAAAAGAATGACTATTTTACTTGAATGTTCGACTTACTTGAAAATGTCATATTGTCTTGAAATGCCATTACTTCCAAACATAGCAATCCTGATATACCCAGTCAGTTTTTTCTCTCCGGAGAGTTTGACTGATACTCTGTATCTCCAACCTGCCCAAAGAAAATATGTTGAAGTCACCTTTTTATAATGTAGAAAAGAATACTTGTGTCATGTTTCTTTTTTCTGGCATTACATAGGGTTTTGCCCACTATTCAACAGACATTTATATATGCGTGGATTTTCTACTGATCCATTAGGAGAAGACTTATAAGCGTTGGATCACAATGAACTTGTGCATTTCATTACCTTTCTATATCCCCAGGGGAAAGTCAAGCCAATAAAAAAGGGGAGGGGGGATGGTGATTTGGAAAAAATTAAATTTGCTTGTAAGGATTATAAAAATGACATAATAAACAAAAAAGAAACTCACGAGTAAAGTTACCACTGTCCCCAGTGTTCAGGAAAAATGTCTGCCCCAATGCGTTTGTTTTTCCCTTAAACTGGTCAGCATAGTGACCCATTTTTGGGCAGCCTTCAGCTGGACAAGGGAAACATGCATCCTGGTAGGTGAAAAGAAATGAATGAATTTGTCTATGAAATGTAATATGTTGAGTCATTTATTTGACAAATTGGTGATCACCTGCTCAATGTAGAGTAAGATGGATATAGTACTTTTCTAACAACAACCCTATAAGATAAGTAGTACAAGTAATATCATCCCCATTCTATAGGTGGGGAAACTGAAGTAGAGGTCAAGTGACTGGCCTAGGTCACATAAAATAGCATTTAAATTCCCTTTTCTCTCTGGCATACACAATGTGCTAATGTCATGTCTATATCACTGTCCTCATCTGTAAAATGGGAAAAAATGTGCTTGCTATATAAATGTCCACTATTATTATTGTTTCTCACTGTTTTTTAGCCCACCAATGCTAGTCTACTTTCTGTTATTCCTGTTCCCACCTTCCTTCTCTCCCCACACTTTTACCTACATTTCCAACTGACCTCCATTGGATAGGATTATGTGTTGTTTCCCACTAGATGATAAACTCCATGAAAAGAATGATATGCCTTATGCTTCCCTTATATCCTTCCTAGAGCCTAGCACAGTACTGGACCCAATAGTCATTCTAGCAACCAAGCACATATTAAGTGCCAACTGTGTTCTAGTACTATGCTAGCTGCTTGGGATATAAATACCATAAATACTTGTTGACTCATTAGATAGATGACATGTTGACTTTGATACACATACACACATGTGCACACAAAGTGGCTGAGTAGAATCAGTCATGGTTTGGGAGAAGTGAAGGATAATCAGAATGACAAAAGAGACTTGAAGCTATATCATATGAGGAATGGTTGAAGAAACCAGTACACTTATCTTGAAGAAAAAAAATCTTGGGGTAGCAGCATGGTTCCTGCCCTAAAGTACCTGAAAAGCTATGGAGTGGAGGAGAAATTTGACTGATTCTGTTTAATTTCAAAGGGTAACATTGGAAAAAGTGAGCGGAATTTACAGGGAGGCAGATGAGAGTGAACAAGAAAGTATTTGTAAGTACTAATCAAAGCTGTCCAGAAATAGATTGCACTGCCACTGGAGAAGTTTCCTGTAACTGATGGAAAGGCATCTGAGCACCTTTCAAGGGCATTGTTGAGGGGATTCCTGCATTGCATGAAAAATTGAACTAGGGAGTCTCTAAAGTTAGTTCCAACCCCAAGATTCTGTGATTCTGTGAAAGTCAAAGAAATTCAGGACAGGGGAAAATGTACATTTTCATATAGTTCTCTTTTCAGTCTTTTAAAAATAAATGTTAAAAATCACTTTGGGAGTTGACTCCCATCATGTTGGCAGACATGACTTTGATACAGTAGGTAGATCTATGGCCTTTGACTGGCTTCTTTTTTCTCCCTCTGCCACAAAACTAGGAATTCTGGTGCCCAGGGTAAATTTAGTAGGAGTAGAGGGTAGTACAAAGAACAATCAGGTATATTCAGATACAGTAGGGATAGCCTGCCTTCCAGAGATTTAGATTTCAGCTGAGAGCACAGCCAATGACTCCCATTTCTCAATCCCTAGGGAAAGGTAGAGGGAAGACTGAAGGTGAAGAGGTGCATTTATGGGAGAAGGCAGTCCCTGAAAGAGGGGTATGACCCTCAGGTATAGCAGACTGAAGATTATGAGGTATGGGAATGGTGGTCCAGGGGACCATCATCAGGAGGAAGTAGACTCCATCAGTGTCAGCACTCTGGGGTCAGGCTCCATTTGTCTAGCTCTAGCTATGAGTCAGAAGAAGCATCTGGATAACTCAGGAGATAGAAAGCTGAGCCTGGGGGCAAGAAGACCTGAATTCAAATCTGCCCTCAGGCATTTACTAACTATGTGACCTTGGGCAAGTCACTTAACCTCTCTTTACCTTATCTACTGGAGAAGGAAATGGCAAACCACTCCAGTATCTTTGCCCAAGAAAACTCCGTGGACAGTATTGGTGTGCTATGGTCCATGGGGTCATGAAGAGTCATAGAAGTCTACCCCCTCCAATTGCATGTTCATAGTCAAATTTCCTTTGCTACCCACTTGGACTGGGGCAGTTTGATCCTCCATTATGTGATGTTTTTTGAGTTCTTTTCTTATGATCATATGCTTTTGAAATTTTCCCATACCATTATTTTGCTTTCATCAGTCAAGAAGATGGGGTCAGTGACCAGATTATAATTTATATATCTTTTGTTTTATTTTATTTTCGTTATTGAGATTTGTGTTGACCTATGATTTCTTTAAAGAGGGAATGCTCTCCACCAATGATGAAGCCTACAAGTCATTCTGTATTTCATAATCTTAGAATTAAGTGTCTTGACTGTGGTCACATAGCTAGTATACGTCAGAAGCAGTTCTTGAACCTAGGTCTTCCAAAACTGGACCTAAATCCCAACTTTTATAGGAAACCTTTCCCCACCCCTCTTAATTCCAGTGTCTTCCCTCTGTTAATTATTTCCTATTTATCCTGTATATAACTTGCTTTGTATATGTTTGTTTATATGTTTTCTCCTCCATTAGACTGTTAACTCCCTGAGGACAGGGACTGCTTTTTAATTCTTCTGGTATCCCTAACACTTAGCATAGTGCCTAGCAGGTAGTAGACATTTAATAAATATTTATTGTTTAACCTAAATCCAAGTCATAATGTTATCTTTCTGTTCTTTGGTAGAACAAAATTATATTCTGTGAAGGTGGTGTGTCTTAGGGTTTTAACTCACATTTTGGGGTATAGAGGATAGATCGCTTACCGAGTCAAAAACCTCATAGGAAGCACAGGGATAACCAAGAAAGCCATCGGGTTGGAGGATGCTTTCAGAGTAATATTTATAGCTTCGCAAGTGATTGCAAGCTGCAAAATCACGTGTCCCTGGGGAGACAAACTTCAATTAAACTCAGCAAGAATGCAGTTTCATTTTCCCATTAAAGAATTTGACCAAAGCAGTTAAGAGTTTGGTATTTTGTTTGTTTATTTTTGTACTTTGAATTATTTACACAATTCCTAAGTCAGTGTCAGGATTTTTATATATGTTACAATAATTGTAAATTATAGGTTTTTTTCCCAATTCCTTTACATTCAAGTGTATTTGCAGAATTCTTCACCATTACTTAAGGGACCTATAACTATCTCTAGCCTCCATAACTTGAATTCAAGCTGTGCCTACTCAAAGCTAAAATCACCACTTGAAAAGTAAAAACAGCCATCAAATGGGTTGTTTTGTCTACATGACAGCAAACAACTGGTTTGATTGATTTTTCCACCACTAAATGGACTGATTTGACCAATATTTTGATGTTCTGTACATGCAACTGCAGTTTAGGAAATTCATTCATTCAGCAAATATTATCAAGCATCTATTATAGAGAGAGCTTTGGAAGAGATAAGCAGATGTGGGAAGTGAACAGCTAATTAAGAGGATGATATCTAAGAATGGGACATGGATTTCTCAACTATGGCTAAACAAAGAGGCATGACAGGCTCATGGCCAGAGATGGAGAACACCTTTAAGAGGCTGAGAATGTAATTCCTTGGAATCATGCAAATATAATAAAAATGGTTTAATCTGAAAAGGAAGGAGAAAGAGGAAAGGAGGGGAAAATGGGGAAGAGGAGAGAAAACTGCCTTACTCTTTTACTAAGTGTGTGTGTGTTATTAAACTAATTATCATAGAGGGTAAAGACAACATAGGAAGAAAAATAACATTGGAGATACTAAGCAATTCAGTCATCCATAAATTTTCAAGAATCCAAGAAAGGAGTCAGCATGAAACTCATAGCCTCAAATATCTATATACAAATAAAGAAAGTATAGGTAACTAATAGGGTGAACTAGATATCCTAATGTAAGAAAGCAACTTTGACAGCCTAATAATTACTGAAATTGTGTAGAATAGGACATCACTGGAGTCTAGCTCAGGAAGAATATGCCTTACTAAATGATATAGGTAAAAACTCAGTGATATAGGTAAAGCATGGGGTGGGGCAGAGTTTAATTATAAGGAAATCCAGAAACTAGACAGAGGAGAGTTTGTGGAATCTTTAGGGGCCTTGGGTTATAGATTACACCTGCTAAACCTATTATGGCATGAATCTGGACTGCTTGTCTAAAATACTTATAAACTCCAGGTCCATTGGAAGGTAGTTGCCTGATAGCCTAGAAATTTCTAGAGATTGTTCTCTTTTTGTGTCTCAGGACATAAAACAAAACTATTTATGAATAGAATCAATATGATTACTGCCATATGTTTTTTTTTCTTTTTCTGTCACTTTCCCCAATGAAATTCCAGCTATTAAAATTACTTTCTAACTTCACTTCCTCTTAGAATGCTAGAGTTGGAAGAGACCTCAGAAACTGTGAAAATACAGACACCTTAGAGGTCAAATAGATCCCCTCATTTTACAAAAAGGGAGACTGAGGTAAAAGAAGAACCAAAGAAATAAAATACCTTGTCAAAGGACAATCTAGTAGAAAGGAACAGGGTTAGGATACAAGAATCTGCAGCACAGATATGAAGCAAGAGAGGGACATTAAATGGCAATTGATTTGAAAAAGATATGAGACTTCTAGTGGGATACAAGTTCAAAATGAGTTAATAGTGAATCCATAGGAGTCAATTTCATTCAAGAGAGGTGGTGAGCTCTTAAGCCACATTGCCAGGCTTAGGGTTAAAAGCATGCAGGTGACACTCACGCAGGTGATATATATTGTGTTCTGCTGACCTGATCACATTAAGAGTATTGTGTTAATTTCTGGGCACAATGTTTTAAGAAGGTCATTGGCTAGATTTTTGAATACTTGAGGAAAGCTATCATTTCTTCACTCCTTTCCCCCTAAATTTTCTTCACTCTGAACATCTTCAGTTTGTCCCCTAGCTTCTCTTATGGCATGCTCTCAAAGTCCTTCACCATTTTGTCTCCCTGCTCTGGATTGTCTTGAACTTGCCAATGATTGTCTTAAAATATGAAAGAGGAATTAAGCTAGGTCTGTTTGACCCTAGAGGGTAGAGTTAAAAACAATGGGCAGAAGTGACAGAGGCAGGTTTAGGTTTGCTGTCAGAAGCATTTCCTAACAACTCTAGCTATTCTGCAATGGGGTGGGCTGCTCTAGGAGGTGGTGGGTTCCCCTGATTGGAAATCTACAAGAAAAGGCTAGATGACCCCTGGTCAACAGGGTTGCAGAAGGAATTCTTAATCAGACTCAGGGCTGACTCTATGGACTCTATGGATTTGAGCCCCCTTCCAACTGTGAGATCCCATCAACCTGAGAATTCAGGCCTACCAGCTCTAGGTCTAGGGAATCTTTCTGACACATTCTTTCGAAAGAAGCTTCCAAATGGGTTATTTGTCCTGGATGCAGGCCACACCTGGGAAACATCCCAGATACTTAAATAGGATTTCTTTTTCATCATCTAAGTAAGGATACTGAAACATTGTCCATTTTCACAGAAAAAAACATGCTCCAAGCCCTCTACAGTTCCTGCTGCCCAATAACTTCTAGTAAGAAGATGATCTGGCCACCACTGCTATGGCTTACTGCACAACAGAACCCATTTTATGCTTAATTGTTTCTTTAATCCAAAATTGCTGCTCAAGGATCCAACAAGAGAGAGAAAGTGGATTAGATTGTTCCCTGGTGCCCAGAACTGGTGACTGAACCTCACATAATAGGCCCAGACGTCAGTTTTAATGTTTTTACCCCACTTGAAATTACTTCTGTAATTAAGGCCATGTTAATTTCTATTATGTATACCCTGTTCATCATTTCTCTAGAGTTAGGGACTATTGTTGTCACTAGAGTTTCCTTTCAGAAAGGGCTAAGTAGTTATTTGTTTTCTAATTTACATAATCACCTGCTATTAATCACCTGGTATAATATTAAACAGCTTCATTTGGTGGAGGGAGGGGCAAAGTACTGTATACCTCAGTAAGTAACATTTCTAATTTTTTTGGCCCAGTCCTGAGATTTCATCAGTAGGAAGCATTCCCAGTGAAGAAACTTCATCTACCACTGCAGGTTAGCGACTGATCTGTAATGAATGGTTACCAACATTTACCCAGAGCTCTGAGAGGACTAAGTGATTTACCTAGAGTTATAAACGCAGTGAGTATGTGTTAGTGGCAAGACCTGAATTCATGTTTTCCTGACTCCAAAGATAACCCTTTATCTACTACAGCACATTTTCTCATAGAGTGTAATTAAACATGTAAGATATTACAATGTGACCCAGGTCAAATGAGATGTTGATAAAGAGTGACAAAAATACAACAAATCATTTCTAAGCTCATTGGCTCCCTTCTAGTTTTCTTCCTGAGGATTTCTGATGGAAATTCCAAGAAGGTTATTCAGTAGACTAAAGCCCATTTTAGGGGAAAATATTAGCTTTTCTTCTATACTAGTGATATGTGAACTCTTTGAGGGGAAAATCTATCTATCTATCTATCTATCTATCTATCTATCTATCTATCTATCTATCTATCTATCTATCTATCTATCTATCTAATCTATCTATCTATTATTTTGTCTTTGCATCCCCATTCACTAGCACTGTGCCTTGCCCAAAATAGATACTTATTTAATGCTTATGGAACTGAACTGAATTACCAATGTGTCAGAAATTGCACAATGACCCCAGAAGGGATACCCATGGGATTAAATGAAGTGCTGGAGGGAAGGAGAAGGAGAGGGAGAGGGAAAAGGAGAGGGAGAAGATGACAGAAAGAAAGGAGAATATAGACTTCCCAAACCATAGTTCTCCTTATTATAAGGCCATCCGAGATACACAGGCCAGGACACTCACCCTGCTTATTCACCCAGAGGTAAGGTTGGTCCTACTTTAGAGTACATTTTTCAGTCAAATGTAGATGAAATAGTAAGGAAAAATTTATCTAGAATATGAATTCAGCTGAATTCAAATTCAAATCAAAGCCCCAATATTTCTTAACTGGGTGACCAATGGTAAGTGACCTAACCTCTCTAGGTTTCACTTCTCTAATCTTTAAATGAGAAAGTTAAATTAGACAACTTCTAAGGTCCTTTAATAACTCCATATCTAGGATCCAATAGAATCTATCCATGGCACACTGCCAGGATGAGACAAAATATTTATCTGTGCCAGGAGAGAATTCTAGCTGCCATTAAGGGCAGCCTATAAATTTTTTACATCTTTCAAAATGGGGAAGTCATCATCTTCTTAGTTTGCTCAATATACATACCTTCCCATATTCCATTTATATCAACAATGGTTGAAAGGATATTTTTCTGACATCCAGGCATTTGTTTTCCACCATTTGGAAAGAAATCCAGATGTCCCACAATTTGACTCATTCCCAAACCTAAAACATTCAAAACAGGTCAACAGATGCTAAGTTACTGTCAGGTTCTGACTCCTTATCAGGAGTTTAACTACAGCTGGTCCCAGTTATAGGGCTCAAGGTGAGACACTCACCCAGGTTTGGGATCATAGGAGCAGAGTCTGTGTGAATCACATCAACAAACATGGCATCACTGGCATCCAATCGGACTTCTTCTGGAGTATTCTGGAAACAAGGCTCAGCTGGATCCAAGCCTAGGGGAAAAAATTCATAAACAGTTGTTCTCTACTTGAAGAAAATCAGAGATTCAACCATCCATCCATACTCACAAAATGGACAGGTCACTATGTAATATTTAACACTGTTAAAGGACTCCAGTTTTTTTGAAAGGGAACTTTTAAATAGCAAGAGCTCTCCTAGGACATTTAAATCTTTGTCTATAGATCACAGATTTAAAGCCGGAAATATACTTAGAGATCGCCTGCTCCAAAGCTTACATTTTATGGATGAGAAATGTAAGGCTGAGAGGTTGTTTGCCCAGGGTCATGCAGGTAATAAACAGCAAAGTGAAGATTCAAACCCAGGTCTTTTTATGACTAAATCCAGGCCTCTTTCCATGGTAACACAGCTACAAAGAAGAGCAGTAAGGGACTTTATATTTTATCTAGTCCAATTCTCATTTTATCACTAAGGAAAACGAAGCCTGGAAAACAAGTAACTTGTTCAAGGTTACATAGGGAGTTCTTGGCAAGACCAGGAGTAGAACCTGGGAATCCTCACTGTTTCCACTCCAGTACTTGGTTTCTCTCCTTGAGTTCTCTGACAGAAGAGCTGGTTTAGAGTAACTTCAATTGTTAGGAGGTGCCATCAAGTGAGTACCAATTAGACATAAAGACAGAGCATCTTTGAAATGTCTGTGAACAGCTCCTCACTCTGCCCTCTCCCTGCTTTTTTTTTTCAGTCTCAGCCAGATCAATGGAAACAGGAAGCATGATAAACATTTGATTGACTTAGGTCTATCATCAGTCAATACCCCTTCCCCGAAAACCTGGCTATAATAACTAAATATTTTTCCTGCCTTTTATTTAATTTTTTTTCTAGAGGCACAGATGTTTATTTGAAGAAAAAATGAAATCCACAGTATGAATTTGAATGTGTTCAAAACTTGACAAAGAAACAGAAATATGATAAATTGCTGGTATAAAGATATTTCTTGAGGGCCCCCAATATTGCTGAATCAGATCTATGTCCTATGCACTACGTTATTATAGTATTCAATCTATAAATACCAACTCTTTAAGGGAACTTCACAAAATATTTCTTGTGCTTTGTAGATGGTTAGGGAAAATATATATACATACATACACATATATGTATATGTTATATATATATATATATATATATATATATATATAGTTACTGTTGTTAAAATTTATGTTAGAAGAGAAGGCAAGGTTTTTCTAGCATTTCTTTTTTTTCTCCCTCACCCTTCCCCAAGAGGGCAAGAAATCTGAAATAGGCTATACATATACAATCATATTAAATATTTCCACATTAGCTAGATTTGTGAAAGAAGAATCAGAACAAAAGAGAAAAACCACGGGAAAGAAAAAAAGAGAAAATAGTATACTCCAATCATTATTCAGACTCCAAAGTTCTTTCTCTGGATGTGGATAGCATTTTCCATCACGAATCTTTTGAAATTATCTTAGGTCATTGTATTGCTGAGAAGACCTAAGTCTATCAATGCTGGTCATTACACAATGTTACTGTTACTGTGTATAATGTTTTCCTGGTTCTGCCCACTTCACTCAGCATCAGTTCATGTAAATCTTTCCAGGTTTTTCTGAAATCTTCCTGCTCATCATTTCTTATAACACAATAGCATTCCATTGCATCCATATACTAGAACTTGTTCACCATTCCCCAATTGATGGGCATCCTCTCCATTTCCAATTCTTTGCCACCACAAGAGGAGCTGAAATAAATATTTTGTACATGTGGGTCCTTTTCCCATTTTTATGATCTCTTGGTGATACAGACCTAAAAGTAGTATTTCTGAGTCAAAAATATGCATATTTTTATAACCTTTTGGGCATAGTTCCAAATTACTCTCCGGAATGATTGAATCAGTTCACAACTCCACCAACAATGCATTAGTGTTCCAATTTTCCCACATTTTCTCCATCAGTTATCATTTTTCTGTTTTGTCATGTTAGCCAATCTGATAGGTGTGATGTGGAACCTCAGAGTTGTTTTGATTTGCATTTCTCTAATCAATAGTGATTTAGAGCATTTTTCATGTCTATAGATAGCTTTAATTTCTTCATCTGAAAACTGATTCTTTATATCCTTTAATCATTTATCAGTTGGAGAATGACTTGTATTTTATAAATTCAACTCAGTTCTCTATATATTTTAGAAATGAGGCCTTTATCAGAGACACTGGCTGTAAAAATTGTTTCCCAGTTTTCTTATTTCCTTCTAATCTTGGTTTGCCTTTTATTTTTTTATGTGAGAAAGAAGCAAATGACAAATCAACATATCCATCAGGTGTTTGGTCTTTTTAAATATATCTTCCGGGATAGCTTATAGGCTCAGTCTAGATTCAGTTCGGCCTTCTACCTCTCCTATAATCCCCACCACAGACTGACAAAATGATGCTTACAGTGATAACCTGATGCACTACAAGATTCTAAATTGCCTTCTGAATCCTCAAGATGCAATGAATCACATCACATTAGAGATGATTTCTTTTTGAAATCTTCTTCTCCTCTTCCTCATCCTCCTCCCCATTTTCTGTCCCAGCATCCCACCACAGCTAATATTAGAGAAGGTTTCCTGACAGAGTCCTTAGATAGAGACTGAGTTCAGAATCCTGTCCCTTACTTGCAGCGTGCCCCTGGGTAAGTGATTTAAACTTTCTTAACATCAGTTTCTTGATCTGTAAAATGGGAATACTAATAGCATTAACTTCACAGAGTTGTCATGAGGATCAGGCAAGAGAACCTTTGTAAAGAACTTCACAGACCCCAAAGTACTAGATAAATTCTATCATCATCGTCACCCTCTCTTTGGCATACCTGTGATCCTGCCGATTTGACCTTCCAGTCTCCTCCCAGCCTCCCCAGCAGCATGAGCTCCCAGACTGTGACCAATGATGTGAACATTAGAAGGAGAATATCCAAACTCTGTCTGGCAGAAAGAAGAGTTTCTTCAAGGGGCAGCACCATCTTTCTGGCATTCATTCTGAGCCCTAACTAGGACTTGGCAACTGGGGCTTTGCATAAAGGTACCAAGAAGTAAGGGGGCAGGGAACGCTTCTTTGGGTTGCCTTGTACACCTCGCAGTTCTCTTCTAGTCTCAAGCCATCTGGCAGAGCTGTTCCCCAAGTCCATCCTAGGCCTAGGCTGCCACTCCTAATGGTCCCAATGTTATCAAGTCAAGTGAGTCTCAGGACTCACTTTCTCATTCTGCTATACCTGGGTGCTCCCTAACAGGGGCAGATGGCCTGTGTAGCACCACCAGGGGCCAAGAGACCAGTGTCATGCAAGCTGGCCAGGATTTTCATCAATTATACCAGAGACCAGTCCTCCCCGCAACCACAGAATACAAAAATCATGTTTTAAAAAGAAGTTTGGGTGCTTTGTCTCTCTCAACTCCCCCTCCACATTCAATCAGCACCCCCACCCCCTGGGAGATCATAACCTCCTCTTGTTACCCTGAAATGCTGACTACAGCAGAATGCCCACCCTCAGTTTGAAAAAAATACAAAAGAGAATACATTAACCAGCAGTTGTATTCAACCTTAGTCTTAAGGACTGCTGGTGGCCTATCAGGGTTAGTTCCCTGGGCCAGCATCCCAGTCCCCCTTTTTGCTCGAGTCCATCCTAAACTTGGGGCATTGTTAGCTGAGGAAAAAAAGGAACCAGATGGGGCTGACACTGGAGATGGGGGGTGGGAAAAAAGGGCCAAAATCTATTCCACTTAGTCTGTTTCATATATCTTAATGCTGTTCCTGCTATGTGGAAATGCTAACACTGCTGACCAGTGGCAGATTAGATCAACTGCAGGCCTGACTGGAGGTCCCTTCCAAAATATTCCAGGCATTTTTCTAATAACTCTCTGAAAAAGTCAGCTATCTTCTGAACGTCTTGTACTATCTTTAAATGTACTCCATAAATGTGAGTTATAGTTACAATACAAATACTGTCTCTGACTTGTTTGTGTGCCCGAAGAAAGACAAATCCTAAGGACTCTTGTTAGGATTCTTGTTTTATTTGTTCTGTGGAACTAGGAAGTCTTGGGTTAACTCTTATACTCCCAATGGAGGTTGATGGGAACTGAGAACTGATGGAGCAGACTTGGTAAACTTGAATTAACTCCACCTCCCCCCCCCCCCCAAGGAAGATTGATCTAGGATTCAACTATGGGCCCTTTGGGTATGAAGGATGTAAAAATAGTTTTATAGTTTTAGGATTTGGGGAGGGAACACCAATGACCTTAGGGAATTTCCTTGATGACTGCTTCTGACTTTTACCACCTTGGGGACCATTTTTACCAGGGATTATTGGATTTTTTTTGAGGGGGGAAGGCAAGGCAATTGGGGTTAAATGACTTGCCCAAGGTCACATGGCTAAGAAGTGTTAAGTGTCTGAGGCCATATTTGAACTCAGGTCCTCCTGACTCCAGGGCCAGTGCTCTATTCACTGAGCCACCTAGCCACGCCTGGATATATTTTTATTCAAGGAACTTTATCTAAACCCTAAATCTGGTACTGAGTGAACCATTACACCAAATGTGGAATGGTGACCATGACCATTTGGGAAGGTTAATTCCAGACACCATATCAGTTCTAAAAACAAATATATCCTAGTGTACAGTACAAAGAAGGCAACTTACTGAGAGTACATTGATCAGATAGGCCACTTCAGCCCCTACTACCCGGATGTTGTTGGTTGCTTGTATATACCTTGTTCTTGAACCCTTTTTCCAGTCAATACAGAAGCAGTTCACTTTTTCCACCTGAAACATTTTCTGGGGAAAACATAGAACAAAAAAGAAATCAACCAAAAAATCAGTATTATAGAAGTATACAACGCACAGTGAGTCATAGGCATGTGATAACCAGATTACGTTAGCATCTTTTCCTTTGACAGAGCTGGACTGGCGTGGTGCTTGTTTTTCAACAGCAAATTAAAAAAAAATTCCCCCTAAATATTTTTCTTTCTTCAAGGGAACAACTGATCAGTAGGGCTGTTCATGCTCAAACTTCTTTGTTTAGGCAATAATTCTCTTTCCACACATACTTAGGATACTTAGGAACTTCAGATCAGGTCATAAACAGATGTAACTCTTGGAGAACTCCAAGACCATGACATAGGTTGAAAGATCTATGGTGACCGAGTAGGAGGCAAGTAATAGACTCATACAATGTTAGAGATATAAGAATCCTAGAGACCAGTTCTCTCGATTCCTTTATTTTTACAAATAAAAGGGAGGTTTGAACAGGAAGAAGTACTCAAGATTTCATAGAATTTTGGAGCTGGGCTACATCCAAGAAGTCTTCCAGCCTGACTGTCTCATCTTACAAATAGAGAAATTTAGGTCCATGGAAGTGATGAGATTTGCCAAAGTTTACCTAGCTAGTCGTCAAATCAAGGACAAAATCCTGAGGGAATGTCATAGATTGATAGAGGATGGAAGAGAGCAGGGACTGACTGATTAATTTCTGGTTTTGGATCACAAGAACCTGGCATGGTAGCTGGCACAAAGCAAGTACTTAAAATTTGCCTGTGGATAGGTTGGTTGATTGACCTCATATCTTTTATCATGTCCCTAAATCAGTTCTCTTCCTGTTGAACTAAACTGCCTCTTTTTTGGTCTTTTATTTTGGAGGGGGAAAGGCAGGGCAATTGGGGTTAAGTGACTTGCTCAAGGTCACACAACTAGTAAGTGTTAAGTGTCTGAGGTCTGGTTTGAACTCAGTCCTCCTGACTCCTGGGCCGTGTTCTATTCACTGCACTACCTAGTTGCCCTCAAAACTGCCTTTCTTGAAAGGAAGCTGCTAACTAGACAGTTAAAGTCTCAGGCCATATCTCAACTCATTTTTTAAAAGTGTATTGTTTCCCTGTTAATATTATTAACTACTTTCTATGTGTGGGTATTTGCTCCAAGTAAAACACCATGGAAAATATTTCTGTGAGAGGTTACCATCAGTTGGGGCAAAAAGGGAGGCTTTTGTATCATTAGGCATGGCCACAGACAGTAGTTAAATTAAAAATTCTGAGAGCAAATGTAAGAATTCAGAATGATGCCCTTCCCATTATCCTTTATAATACCCAAAACAAAACAAAACAAAGAAAACCCCAAACAATTCTGGGGCTCTTTGGCTGAGTTTATCCTTATGGGGAGAAAGAAAGGAGGTAACTGTCAGAGATTTTCACTCTAGTTTGCTCAACACTTTTCTCTCATGAAGACCAGAACTGTAAGCCACAGACAAGTAAGCCATAATAAAATTTGCTTCCAACTTGAGAGATTTAACTGAAATGGATCTAGTTTGTCAATGCAAAAGTTTTGTAGAGTTTTTCTGAGATCTGAGAATGCTTTGGAAATATCTCTGATTGAATTAGAATATTCTGAATATCAGGATCATGTTAACTATACCTCATAATCACACATTAAGAAAAAATCCAACATCTGGAGGTCCACATTCTGGTTCTGAGTCTGTGCATAGTTAGCTAAGCTATCCTTAGACTTCAATTCAATTCAGTTTGATATATTTATAAAGTGCCTGCCATGTTGCAAGCACCACATGAGGTATTGGGACATATAGCCCAGCACCAGGCTTACATTTGAACACTTTGATTCTTGTTTTCCATTGGCATAGCCTTTGAGAACACAGCATCATACCACGTCAAGATGGGTACCAAAAGCAGACTTTAATGGAAGTTTGTCTATCTAGCATTTGTCACAGGTCACCTCATTTGATTTTTATACCAATGCTAAGAGGTAGGTAGCACAAACATTATTACCTCCACTTACCAAAAAAGGAAACTGGTTCAGAGAGGTTAGAAAATCATGGATTTAGAGCTGGAATGTGCCTTAGAGGTCATCTACCCTTGTCTTCTCATCTTCCAGATGATCAAATAAGGCCAAGAGAAAGCAAATGACTCATCCAAGGTCACATAGCTAATAAATAGCACATTGGGGGTTCAAATATATGTGTTCTTACTTTGAACACAAAGCTCTTTGTCTTTTGTAATATGTTCCCTGTATTAACCCCCTTTGCCTGGGAGAATGCATCATGTCAAGAAGTACAAAGGAAATTTTGCTCACATGGACAGGGAGTTGTTACTAAGTTATTGGGGAATGAGAACATCAAGGTAAGGAAAAAAGAATTTTTTAAAAGTTGATATTAAGGAAGAATTGTCAGGAGGAACTGCTTTTAATGATTGCCAAATGAGTACAGAGCAACCGCCCTTTTTCTATTTAGAAAGGAAAATGAAGGAGAATGGAGTCTGATTGAGGGGAAGATTCAAAGAATAGCAAAGCACTCGGCATCAGAGGATCTCAGTCATTTTACCCTTATGAGCCTTGGTGTCCTTTATCAGGAAAATGAGGGAGTCAGACAACATGATGTGTTTGTAAATTACCTTTCAGCTCTAATACCTGGGAGGAGTTTGTGGTGGTAAATGGGAGGAATTGAGAGGTTGGAGAGGAATTTTAAGATTTATTTATGCTTTTGAACTGAGAGATTTGGAATTAGCTCTATACCTATTATACAATCATTAGATTATAAACTGCTTGAGAGCAAGCATTGTCTTTTTGCCCCTTTTTATATCCCCAATCCTAAGCACAGTGTCTGGTGCATAGTAAATGCTTAATATTTTTCTATTGACTGAATTACTGACCCTCTGCGGTAGGCTAGCCAGTGCAAAAATGTCCCTCCATCACGGTGGCTATTATTTTGGGTGATCAGTAAATCTCTGAATTCATCAAGGACTGCATCTGGTAGTCTGCCTCAAGACAGGACATAGCAGTTATGATTTCACCCACTCTGTAGTTCCTTTAAAATTTGTGCCCTGTGACATGGGCTACTCCCTCACCACTGAGCTGTCCAGATTGGTCTGGGACAGATTTCTTCAGCCTTACAGCTACACCGTAACTGCTTGGGCAATGGTCACTCTGAAGACTACAAGATATGTAAGATATAATACATTGTGAGAAAACAGGGAATTAAATATCCTTAATTATCCTGACATGTTACCATTAATGATAAAAAACATTATTATTCAACATACGTTTTTCAAAGGATGTTTCTTTTGTTAATCCCAGGGCTATCAAAGTAGGGGCTCTGAGTCACACTCTAATGTATGTTTGAACCTATTCCTTGGAAACTGATAGAAGCTCTGTTCCTTCAAGACTTTAAAATAAAAACCGGTAGCACCAGATTTCTGCCTCCTACCTTGCACATGTCTGTCAACCAGGACTCTTCCCCCTCGTCTATGAAGCCATGGATGATGAAACGAGTCTTCCGATCTGTTTTGAAATTTGAAGCCTCAATGGTAGATGGATCATCCACAAGGATAGTCTGTTTTAAATCAAAGGGAGTAGAAATTAAATATTGCTTTTACTAAATCTGTGGCTGATCAATCTCGCAGATTATTTCATAGACCAAACAAAACTAAAGCCATGAGTTCAATTCCAGGGATGGACAGTTTGTTGTAACCTGTCCCTGGTCACAGATTACACCCCTCATCCTGAAAATCTATCTTTGGAATGCAAGTTCTTGGTCACAAGGGAGACTTGGCAAGATTTTGTAGATGGCTCCATGTAACCTCATTCCACTGCTGGAAAAATAATTTTAAAAATCAGGTCCTACCACAGGAAGAAGGGTGGGGATGAAAAGAATAGTGATATCACATTAAGGTTTCTAAACCTCGTGGAAAAGTGCTCCTATCCATAGGGATAAAAATAAAGGATCCATGAGACCTAAGTTAAAATATGAAAGTCAAAGTTATCTTTTTGTGGGAGCTGAATAAGTCCTTGGACAGCTATATTAGAAAGAAAGATTGATTCTGTGGTCACATGGATGGAAGATGGGTACCTTGATGTTATGGAGACATTCATAGCCATTGCATTCAGAACTCCTAATCTAACCACCAAACCTTTGTTATTGCATCCCATTTTTGGTTTTAAGGGTTCAGTTGATGCTATTAAATATGTAAGAAGCTATATGTACTATGTTTTCTCCAACTCAAGAGGAGAGAATAACATAATGCAAAGGACAACTTTCTGTCTTATACTAAACTATTGCCTCATGGCTCTCCTGTATGACCCTCAAGTTCCACCTTGGCACCATTTTGCTTCTCCTATTTTTTAAAGACAAGAAACTAGGTCAGGCCCCATTCAGAAAAATCCAGAAACAGAAACACTGACTGTACAAATGCGATCATCTTCCATTTACAAGGAGAGTTATTGTTGTTGTTATTTTAATAAGGCCCTCAACAATCCGGCTGACAACAATCTTTCCATACTTATTTAATGTTACTCTTCTTCATGTACTGTACATTTCAAGTAACTTTTATAGCCATTATTCCCCAGACCTATCTCTCTGTTTCTTATCTCTCTACCATGCTAGGTATGCATTCCTTTCTCACCTTTGCCTAAGGCTCAGTTTGAGTACCACCTTCTCTTTGAACCTTTTTTGGATCCCATGAGTTGTCATGCTCTCTCCTTAAATTGTCTCAAATTTATGACTCTAGTTTGCATGTGATGTCACCTATGTGGAATGTAAGCTCTTTGAAGGCAGGGATTGTTTCTATCAACAGTGCCTAGCACAGGGTCTTGCACATAGTAGGACTTAATAAGTTTTGGTTTGATTTGACTATACATGCATAAGTTATATTTCACTCAATAGCCCATAAAAATGGGCAGACAACAGACTATGTCTAAGATATTTATAGAATGAAAGTAAGTCTCCTTGAAATAGGAATCCAATTCCCTGAATGCATGTAAGGGTTTGTTAATAGAGCAGTTAATTTACTAGTTAGAAATTAGAGTTGGAAGGGACATCAGAGGCCATTTACTCCAATCTCCTCATTTTGCAAGTGAGGAAACTGAAACCCATAAAAAGAAAATTACCTACCCCAAATCACAAAGTATCAGAACTAGGATGAGATCCTCTATCTGCTAGTGCCATGCCCAGGACTCTCTCCACAGTACCATGATTACCATGAGGAATTCCTCTATTATAACACCACTATCACTTTGACATCAAAGAGAAATGATTTCTTTAATTCCATAAATTGATCTTACTTGGAAGTTGTTTGGATTTTCATTAGTGTAGAGAAGGAAACGGATATTGATTTCCTCAGGAGACCAGGGGAGTGCTTTAAAAGGTCTCTGGAGAGTTCCAGACCATGGTTTGTCATTCGAAAAACAGCCAAGTCTTTTAAAACATATCTCTTTCCCTGTGGTAAGGGGATGAAAAGCAAGATATTACTAATTCTTGATTTTTATATTTATAAAATATATTAAATATATAATTACACATCATTATATATTATATCTATAGAATATATATTTCTATTAAGGACATTTATATAACATCTTAAAATTTGCACTCTATACACTCTATGTGCAGCATCTCATTGGATCCTCATAACACCCTGTGAGATAGTTACTACAGATATATCTTCATTTATTCATAAGGAAAGGAAGACTCATAGAGGTTTAGTGATTTGCCTATTGTCTTACTGTAAAACCTAGGACTTACTGCTCCCAAGACTAGCATACTGCATACCGTGCATTACTTTTCAATTTCAGGTATTCAGAAGGACTAAATAGTGTCATTCTAGTTATCACCCTGATAAATGGAATAATTTTACTTAATAAATGTTTTTATTGATTGGCTACTTAATATACAATGAATAGAAAAAATTATTTACAGGAAACCATTAATCTTTGTTGTGTGTGGTGAGTCCTTTGTTCTTGAAGAGGAGCATAACATCAGGGACATGATGACATGATTTGCAGTTGATTTGATTTGAGGGAGGAGGGCTGTGCAAGGTCGCCAGCCTTACTTTCTCTTACAGAGCCATCTGGGTCCAGTGCGGAATATTTGAAAATAACTAAGGCCAATCTAGAAATAATCCAGGATCATAGCCTTGAACTTTGACAAATTATTTATTGTTAGGATGTTAAAATGGTCCTTTCATTTAACTTGAAGTTGGTTGAGGATTAGTGAAATTTGCTGCTGCTAATTTAATAAAGAATTATTTTTACAATTTTAATAATAACTAACATTTAAATAGTCAAGTCAACAAACATTTATTAAGCACCTACCATGTGCCAAGCATTATGTGAAGTGGATATGTTATTATTTACAAAGTTTTTTCTTCACAGCACCTCTGTGAAGTACCACATATAAGTATTATGATTCCCATTTTATAGAAGCAAAAACTGAGGTTTAGGGAGCTAAAGAAATTTGCTCACAACCACCACAATAATAAACATTTGTTTTTATTTTTTTAGAAAGGGGAAGGCAGGGCAATTAAGGTTAAGTGACTTGCCCAAGGTCACATAGCTAGTAAGTATTAAGTGTCTGAGGCCACATTTGAGCTCAGGTCCTCCTGATTCCAGGGCGGGTGCTCTATTCACTGCACCATCTAGCTGCCCCAACATGATAAGAATTTATTAAGTGCTTATTACATGCCTGGCATTGTTGTTGTTTGTCCTTAGTTCTCTAAGAGGACCATGATATCAGGAAGGTAATGCCATGACTTACAAGTGAATTGGATTTAAGTGAAGCAGGGCTGTGCAAGGTCACCAGCCTCACTTTTTCCTCTGGAGCCATCTGGGTCCAGTGGCCAGATATAGATCAGGATGACTAGAGATGACCCTGGATGACACCAATCACTATCAACTAATTAGAAAATGATCTTTTTCAGATCTCTGATAATTATAACATACACATACATGTGTGTATATATACAAACATATATATGTTTATATTTTACTTACATACATAATATCTCACTTGATACTCACAACAACCTTGTGATGTAGGTGCTATTACTGTTCCCCTTTTACAGATGAGAAAACTCAAGTCAAGAAAGGTTAAACAATTTGCCCAGGATAGCATAGCTTGTAAATATTTGAGACAGGATTTAAACTCAGATCATCCTTACTCCAAGTTCAACTCTCCAATTTGCTGCCACCCTACCTTATGTAGAGGAACATCTTAATTTAAAAAGTATATAATTAAAAAAAAACCTGGTCCATAGACTTAGAGCTGGAAAAGACCTTAAAACCCCCCTCCTCTAGGTAGCCTTCCATAATTAATTCTATTTAAAAATATTTATTAAGTGCCTTTCATATATAAAGCACTGTTCTAGGTGTTGGGGATTCAAATTTATAAGAACAAGAACCATTTCCTGATTGAGAAATGATCAAAGGCTATGATCATGAAGTTCTCAAGGGAAGAAACTTAGGCTATCTATAGCCATGTGAAAAAAATAATGCTCCAAATCACCATTAACTAGAGAAATGCAAATTAAAACAATTCTTAAATTCTACCTTACACCTATCAGATTGGTAAATATGACAAAAAAGGGAAATGCAAATATTGGAGGGACTAAGGGAGAATAAGCTATGTACTATTGAAGGACCTATGAATGGGTACAGCCATTCTAGCAAAATAATTTAGAATTAAAAAAATGCTACTAAATAGTACATGTATTCATTGATCTAATGGTCCCACTGCTAGGCCTATGCCCAAAAGAAACCAAAGAAATAGGAAAAATGTGTAAAGTGGACAAAACATTCATAATAGTTATTTTTTTTGGTAGCAAAAATATGGAAATTAAAGGGATGCTTATCATGTGAAGAATGGCTGAATAAATTGCAATGTCACCAATGTGATGAGCTACTACTATACTATGGGGCCGCTAGGTGGTGTAGTGGATAGTTCACTGGGCCTAAAGTCAGGAAGAATCATCTCCTGAGTTCAAATGTAGCTTCAGACACTCATGAGTTGTGTGACCTTGGTTGTCACTTAATCCTGTTTGCCTCAGTTTCCTCATCTGTAAAATGAGCTGGAGAAGGAAATGGAAAACTACTCCAGTATCTTTGCCAAGAAAAACTCAACTTGGGTGATGAAGAGTTGGACATGACTGAAACAATTGAACAATAACAACTATTTTACTTTGAGAAATTAGGAAATAAGTGATTTCAAATATTCACAGAAAGACTTATATAAACTGATTCAGAACAAAGTAAGCAGCATCAGAACAATTTATACTATGATATCAATATTATAAAAATTAAAAAATTCTGAAGAATTTTATAAGCTGATGAAGAATGAGATTAGCAGAACAGCAGGAGAACAGTTTTTATAATAACAGCCATTTTAAGGACAAACATAAGTGCTAGGGCCAATGCAATGACCGTCTATGGTTCCAGGGGATCAATGATGAACCATGCTATCTACTTGCTGACAGAGAAGTGATAGATTTAGGATGCAGAATGAGACATATATTTTTGTATACATCTAAGACAGAACATGTACCCAGTAAAGAGAAAGGGGGATGGAGGCAGAACCTTTGAGCATATTTACATTTAAGAGACAGCTTTACATTTTAGGAGGAAAAGGAGGTAGAGGAAACAGAAATAATCAAATAGGCAAGTGAAGAGCCAGGAAAATCAGATATTATCTGATATGGTAAAGGAAGGATTTTAAGGAGGGGATAGTCAATGGGGATGAGGACTGAGAAAAGAACATTTGATTAATCAATTATTTATTTAAATTAATCTATTATTCAAACTATATCATATTGGTGTCCACCTTTTCCAACTATATTTCAGGTTGACCCTTTTTTCTTTAACAAATTAATCTCTGTGGAAATCCTGGGTCCTCAGTCTTTTTTTTGAGTGACCAGGACATTGCCTAACATCCAGAGCTTTGTTCTTTGTTTCTGATCTGCCCCTCTTTGAACAAAACTGTTAAGTCCACAAAATTCGAATTGATATTTATATGTCTATGAGATACCCAAGATGAACCTAAGAGAATGATAAAAGCTCAGAATTATTGCCGTAGCTCCAAGTGAAGGCAGACCTTGGCTCCTGAAGGAGCATGTGAACCATAACATTCTCTACTAGATACTATGGATATTCCTTTCTTCTGTCTGAGTATCTGACATTTATGCATATCACCTGTAACTCTAGTGATAGCCATGGAACCTTTTACTGAAGGTCCCTTTATGAAATGCAGCATAGATACATCATCCTAAATAACTCAAATATGATTAAATTCTACTCAAAGAGATATAAACGACATGCTCACCTCTCACTGTGGCCAGCAGGAGAAGTGTAATGGTCCAAAGCTGCAGCATCTAAATGAATTAAAACATTTTTATATATATACATGAGTCTTATACGAATAAGATGGACCCTGGAGCAAGTAGTTTACTCCATGTACTCTGAAGTAATATTTCTGATATTTCAGAATTATGTTAGAAATAATTGTGATGTAAGATCGGTATATATACAATGATACATGAAATAGAATCATAAAATATTAGGACTTGAAGGATTATAGACTTACAGCTAAAAGGAGGCATTAGACATAATTTAATCCATTTTTTTCACTTTACAAATGAGGGAACTAAGGCATAGGAACAAGGTCAGACAAGTAACTAATGGCAGAACGATAAATAGAATGCAGATCACCAGACTTCCAGTTTCTTTCCACTATGCAGTGTCTCCTCCCTCCTATACCACCCAGTTTCCCTGTAGGAAATATAATTCCAGTTTCTAAGCTTAAATATACTTCCCTGGACACCCTGAAAGCTGCAGCTTACTGTGTAGTCCCAACTGGTTCCACCCACAACTACACAGCTGGACATGACTTTTATAACCATGCTTTTATCCTTTGGACTTTCAAAGGAAAGGATATGGAAAGATGGAAGGTGACGCATATGCACTTTGACCTTCAATAATCATAAACACATAAAAGTTGATTGCCACAGTAAGCAGAGCTATTTATAGAGTGAGGCTCTACAAAAGGAAATCTGGAGGTCTGGATGAAAAACAACTTAGTTGATTTGAGTTGACCATCTCATTTGGTGAGAGGTATGATTCTCAAGGTGATGTTGTAGAATGGTTATGCTTAGCCCATGCTATGAACCTGATTAGAACTCTGAACCCTGTTAGAAAATAGGAGCCCTCCTCGTTGCTCTCTAACGACTATTAGACTTTCAGGAATGGAAATATTTCTATGGTTTCTAGTTGTGCATAAACTCGGAGGGTCCTTCTAGCTCTAAATCCATGATTTTCTGCCCTCTCTGAACAGATCTAGAACTACAGGGGACGTCAGAGGTCATCTATTTCAACCACTTCATTTTATAGATAAGGACACTGAGACTCAGATAGGTTAAATAAGTTGATAGTGGGGACCCAGGTTGTTGAGTATCTGAGGTAGGATTTGAATCCAGGTCCTCCAATGCCCTGGTCAGTGATTTCATCACTATATCACACTGGGGGTGTAGGGACTAGCAGAAAAGACTAGCACCTCTAGTGTGAGGACCTGCTAAGCCATTTTCAGGTCTGCTTACCCACTTCTGCTCTCTACCTTCATCCAACAGGCTATAGCATGTGCAGCAGCCACACCCCAGTAAAACCACCTCAGCGTGGTCTCATCCATGTTAAGGGTAACTGACAGGCCTCAAACCTGTCAATGAGTTAAGGAGAGGTCTACCCCAAACATGTAGTGGGTGTATGAGAATAATTTGTTCCAACAGCCATGCAGGTGACGGAAGCAGGCACTGTGGAGTGCTTAGAACTTGGTCAGACATTGAAGATGCCATGATCATGCACTGCATTCCAAACCATTGCCAGTTGTCTTAACTTTTTTCTTTCCACTGGACTTCGACAACTTTGGAAGAGAGTGACGCTGACGTCTTTGTGCAATTCTGCCTCCCTTAAATACAGTGATTCACAGGAGTCAAGGCATCTCTTCATGATGTCATTGGTCTTTTTCGAAAACAAAGGATAAAAACCAAACAGCAATGAAACATGTCATACTGCCTCCTAATGGACAAATTTGCATCAGCTTAATGATTTTAGATAGCTTAAAGAAATTGTGCACCAAGGAAAGCATGCACATTATCCAAACATGCTTTTATTTAGAAAATTTTCCATTTGCTTTTAGAGTTTAGAGCTGGTGCTACTAACATGCTGACAAGAAAGGAAAAGCATTTCCCAAGTCACTGCCAATGGGAAGAGAATGACCTTTTGAAACATGAATCAGTATCTGCCCTTTTAGCCATTTGTGTTGGCAGTACTTTTTTTTTCTTGGAGAATTTCAAACACAGAAACAGTTTATACTCCATAAAATCCTCTTCTGATAAATATCAGGGGTCCATAAGAGAGACCAGGGTGTCTGAGTAGAGAGAAAATATATGATATGATTCTTTGCAGATAAGATTTTCCTGTAAATTTGCCCTGAATTTGGGGAAAAAACTCAAGAGTTTCGGAACTGGTATCTTTAGGGAAAAATAGTTTTCAAATTGTTAAAGTGAGGAAGAAAAAAACTTTGGAGATGTGCTATCTAACACATATACTCCATCTCCAGTAATTTAAGTATTTCAGAGATCTGGAGCTTAGAGACTCTATTGTCAAATGCTCTGATATTTCAGTGGTTGTTTTGGTCTAAGTTGACTCTTTAAAGGCTAAAAGGAAAGAAGTCAGTTTGAAAGTAAGTTATAGATCCATCAACCCATGGAAAAATAGGTAGAGATAGATTATCCAATGGATAGACTCACTAGAGTGAGGGTGTCCTGAGTTTGAATCCTGACTCAGACACTTACTATGTGTGTGAAAGGGCAAGTCACTTAACTTCTCCCTTTCCTCCTCTGTAAATGAAGGGATTGGACTCAGTAGTTTCTAAGGTCCCAATCAGCTTTATATATAGGATCCTATGAAGTTGAAAGGCCTAAGTATTGTTAGCTATAAGTGACAGATGCCTTCTAATTTTCATGGATTTGTGAGAAACAGATCTGCAATTATATGCATTTACACCTGATAAATTCATTTTAGGAGAAATAAGAACAGTGGACAGTCTTAAGGTGGGTGAAGTCACACCAGGATATGGGGTAACCTAACTCCTAAAGTCATGGCCTCTTGACTTTACAGAGCTTGGGGAGGGTTGGAGGAATGGGGATGTCAGGAAAGGGGCCTCAACAGATGATGGTCCCTCAATGTAGTAACCTGACTGTGATATACACATTTAGAAGACCACAAAGCAAATCTTAGGGGAACTGGTAGGTATCAAAAGGAAATGCTATCACCTCATTTCCAGAAAACTGGGAAAAAAACCCTGAATATTTGTTATGGAGACTAGAGGTAGCTAGCTGGGGCAGTGTATAGAATTGTGGACCTGCAGTTAGGAAGATCTGAGTTCAAATCCAGCCTTACTTACTAGCTGGGTGACCCTGGGCAAGTCACTTGGCCTCTGTCTGCCTGAGTGTCCTCAAGTATAAAATGGAGATGATAAAAGCACCCACCTCCTAGAATCGTTGTGACAATCAAATGAGATATTTGTAAAATAGTTAGCACAGTGTCTGGCACATAGTAAGTGCTTAGTAAGTGCTTCCTTACTCTAATCAGAAGAATCAACTAACTATCCAACTTGTGACATATCTTCCTCCCTCCCTCCCTCCTTCCCTCCATACCTCCCTCCCTTCCTTCCTTCCTTCCTTCCTTCCTTCCTTCCTTCCTTCCTTCCTTCCTTCCTTCCATTTTCTTCCTTACTCTGGTGAGAAGAATCAACTGTCTACTCTTCAACTTATGACATGTCTCCCTGTTCTATCTGTCAGTTGTTTTATTACTCACTGGCAACTTATACCAGGAGTCCCATTATCCTCCATAATGCTTTGCAAATGAGGTAGGAGGCATAGCCCAAACTTATTCATTTTGATTCATTTGCCATTATAATTAGGGAAGAGTTTGAAGATAATAGTCAAAAGTATTTTTTGGATTATTTGTGGATTTCAATTGTCTGTGATTTCCATGATCTCCAAAGATGTGCTCTTAATATCACTCTATACAGCATTCAGTCAGGGAATGCAAGAAAACATTCTTCTTTGGATTACTGACAATTGCAATGAACATATATTAAATAAAACATCTCTAATAGATGGAATCTATTCTGGTAGTATAACTTTTTTGCCTATAAATACAACAGAATTTGTGACCAAAAACATTTATTTTCTTAATCTAACAAGGTAAATGAAACAGGAGAAATATGAAAGAATCAGTCAATAAATATTTGTTAAACACCCACACCCACACCCACACCCACACCCACACCCACAGCACGTTCTCTGCTGGGAATACAAAGAAAGGTAAAAGACAGTCTCTGCTCTCAAGGGGCTCCCCCTCTAAGGGAGCAGATGACATGCAAATAACTACGTACAAACAGGCTCTCCATGGGATGAATTGGAAATACTCAACAGAGAGAAAGGACTAGAATTAATAGGAGTCAAGGAAATACTTCCTGTAGGATTTTAGCTGGGATTCAAAGGAAGCTAGGAGGGGGAAATGGAGGGGGGAAATCATTCCCTATGCATGGGGGGCAACTAGAGGAAATGCCTGAAATTGGGAGATCTTGTTCAAGACGCAGCCATGAAGCCAGTGTCTGGGGATCATAGAGAACATGGGGGAGAAGTGGGGTGAGTATAAGAAAACTGGAAAGGTGTCAGTGGGGAAGGTTATGAAATAGACCTGGAGTCAACAAAGGACAAATCGATTTGAAAAAAACCTAAACAAATACTTCTGGGGAAAAAGATTCAGAGTAACAGGTGTTTTGTTGGATGCTATATGGGTGCTAGAAGATGCAGGGGTGAGATAAAAAGCTGCATGTTGAAAAGGAATTGGCAATGTCATGTGGTGGCAAACAAGCCAGTGCTACTTATGTTTGAAAGTCTTGTGGGAGAATACCACAGTCACTGGGACTTATACAACTGATCAGATTTTAGAGTTGTTACCTAGATCTCAAGATGAAGAAACAAATGTACAAGGAGTTTGGAGTACAACCAACATAATCCATTGGGGTTTCATTATGAATGAGGGGAGTGAAGGCTTAGTCTGATCTGTGCTAACAGAAGGTCCAATGGGGCAGGTACTTCAGGAAGATCTCTTCGAGCTTCCTGCTAATAATTCCCTTCCTCTCTCTGCTCCCATGTGAACCACCCTCTCCCCACCCATGTGAGAGCAAATCCAGAGCTCCCACTGCTTTCTGACATTCAGGTCCACTCACTCCTTCCCAAAAGGAATGGGCTATATTCATCCCTCATCACTTGGATGTGAAGAGAGTCAATTGCAATCCTTTAGATAATATGAAGTAACCCTGGACTGTACCATTTTCTAGTTCATCTTTGAAACCATCAGACCTTTCTATTCTCCTGGTAACTGAACCTTCCTATGTGTTTGGTCTCTCCCAACTAGAAGGTGAACTCCTTGAAACAGGGACTCTTGCTTTTTTGTTTTTATTCTCAGGTTTTTTGCATAGGCTGGGTACACAGAAAACAATACATTTCATTTCATTCAATTGGGATATTCAAAGAGTAGCAGACTCCAGACATATATAACTTTAGGGGGCAAAGTAGGGACACATGGCCATATTGCCACGGAAAGTCCCAATTGACAGATTATGGTTATTATTGTGATATTATTGTTATTATATTATTATTGTTGATAGACCAGAACTTGTGATATTATTTGTTATGCTTGTTCAGTGCTTGTAATTTTTTCCTGGGTTCATTTTCCCATTGATCCAATGGGATAGTTGCTATATCCCTTCTCTTATCACCGTCCCCTGCCCTCATGCCAGGACATTCATAGCGATTTAGGTTTAGCATAATTATAGTTGTGGACCTTGGCAAATACTGCAGAGCAACCAAGAGAACTAAGCATCCTCTTCCTGCATTTTATTTGTCCACTCTTGTCTTGGCAGCTAGGTGATGCATTGGATAGAGTGGTAAGGCTGAAATCTAGGAAACCTGACCTTGGGCAAATCACTTAATCTCTGTTTGCCTCAGTTTCTTCATCCACAAAATGAGGATAATAATAAATTATAATAAAACAAATAATAATAATTAATAATAATAAAATAAAAAATAACAAAACCTACTTCCTAGAGTTGTCGTGAGGATCAAATAAATGAGATAATAATTGTAAAGTGTTTTTAGCACAGTGCCTGACACATGATGAGGGCTATATAAATGTTAGTTATAATAATAATAGTCTTTATTTACCCCTTGGCTTCACTCCTTTGAACTTTTCCATTACACCCCCAGCAAACTTATCATCAATAACCTCATTATCCTGCAAAATCAAATCAGCCTTGGTACCTACACCTCATCAGAGCTCCAAAAACCTCCATTTAAGGGACAGGCCTCTCTTTATTTCCCACCTGGTTTCAATCCTTTGACTTCTCAATCATGCCCCTTTGCTGAGGACCTCCCCTTATCCCACCCTTTCCAGTTTCTTTTTGTATATTGTCTTGCCCCCTTCCCCCCACCCCCGCACCTCTCCCCCAGATTGGAAATTCCTTGAGGGTAGGGGCTATCTTTCTTTTTCATATTTGTTTCCCCTATGCTTAGCACAGAACCTGTCACATTGTAGGCACTTGATAAATGTTTATCAATTGACTGACTCGGTGCCTGAATCCCCTATGAAAAAACTTCTGGTGTTATACATTGTAGGAAGCATTAGCCCGACTGCTTCTAACCCCCAGGACCCATTCACAGCAATGGTCTGACTTCACCCTTGCCTCAAGATGAGCTAGCACTTATCCTTGAGACTTCAATTATAATTACTTGTGTCTTTTATGTCTTCCCCCCATATAGACCATAAGATTGGTAAGGACTGTGGCACTTTCCCCTTAATTTTTGTCTTCCATGCACCTTATTTTACAGATGAAGAAACTGAGGCAAACAGAGGTTAAGTGGCTTGCCCAAGGTCACACAGCTAGTACGTGTCTGAGACTGGATTTGAACTCAGGTCTAACTCAATGCTTTTCACATCATAGGGCTTAATAAATTGAAATTAGTTCAGACCCAGATGCAGCAAAGTCACAGCCCTTTCTCCCCTAACAATCCCCAAACTGATCTCTGTTACCTGTAACTTACTCATGGTGCTTTTGTATGGTAGGTAAAGCAAAGCTGACACTGTACAACATACATTGTACTAATGACTTCTCGTCATGGTGGTCATAGTAATATAAATTGCTCATATTTATATTGTACTTATGGTTGACAAAACACTGGATACATTATTTCATTTGGAAGACAGGAGCTAAGAGAATATTTTCATTGGATTCCTCATTTGTAAAATTAGAGGGTAAAAATGGATAATTTCTAAGCTTTAAATCTATGATCCCAAGATCCTATGAAATGTCCAAGTGGCAGGTAAGGAGGTATTGCTCCTGACCAGAAGTGGTTCATGGAGAAGAGGCTAGAGATATAAGTTCTAACTCTGTAGGGCTCTATCTTTCATTATTTATGTGACCTTGGGGAAACCACTCAATCTTAATGAGTATTTATTGAACTCTGTACCCAAGGTCAAAGCAAGAATCAAGGAAAACAGTACAGGAAAACTTTGAGAAAGGTAAAGTGAGATGAGTGTAAGGCAGTCTTCCTCAGTACCTAGGATAATGCCAAAATTCTTTTGGAGGACCTAGCTCTGCCACTTCCTACTTGTGTGACTTTGGCCAAGTCACCTAGTCCCTCTGGGTCTCAAGTAAGTGGGATTTGATAATCTTGGAAGCCCCTTCCAGCTCTAAGTCTCTAATACTATGATCCCTATCAAGGGTGGTCCATGGTTGGGGATATGGCATTCCATTCAAAAGTCTGAACCTAACATTACATAGCCTTTTAGGGCAAAATTTGAATTATGCAAAAGTTTGCTGTGTTTCTTATGGTGGAAGTCACACCTATTATACAGTTGATAGAAACAATTGCTATCCATCTTTGGAGACTCTAAAAGTCTTTCCCTTTCCCACTCCCCCAAGCCCACCCTAATCATTATGCTCCCTTCTTTGCCAATCTCCTTTTAATGTCATTTCCCCTGCACACATTCCCTACATACCTCTTAGAAAGAAGAGAGTTTGAAAAGTCACTGCATGTAGTTCCTATAATCTTAATAACTAAATAAGTAACCTCTGAGAGAAAAACAAACAGCTCATTGGTTAGTGAAGGTCCCTGGGTGACATGCATTCTACCGAGTTCAATGTTATCTTGAGGTGAATGCCTATAGTATGTGTGTGTGTGTGTGTGTGTGTGATGTACATATATACTATGCACAAGCCCCTCAAGATAACAGTGTAACTTAAGACAATCCTTTCACAAGCTCATTTTCCCAACCCCTAAGCACTACTATGATCCAATTTCAGAAAATGGACCAAAGTGGTTCATGAATTCAGTTCTAAGATTAAATATTGTATAATTATTATGTTATGATGTTATGCTATGCTATGTTATGTTGTTATATCATATTATATTATACTATGCCATTTAATTAAATATTAAGTATTGTAATAGTTATCTTTATCCTTCGGGCACAGATATTTATCTGAGATGCTCTGTGCATCTTTTCTGTTATATTCCCTTTTTCCCAGTCCTTCTAGCCCCTTAAGTCTTTACTGCTGTTGTTAATGTTGCTGTTGTTTATCCTTCATTTTCTTTTTTTTTTTTTTAAGCAATCAGGGTTAAGTAACTTGTTCAAAGTTACACGGCCAGGTGTTTCTGGGTGTGGTGCTGAGTATCTGAGCCCAGATTTGATCCCCAGGTCCCGACACTGGAGCCGGTGCTCTTACTAGCTGAGCCACCTGGCCACCCCTAAGCAAATGGGGTTAAGTAACTTGCTCAAGGTTACACGGCCAGATGTTTCTGGGTGGGTGCTAAGTGTCTCAGCCCGGGATTCCATCTCCGGGTCTTCTCAACACTGGAGCCGGTGCTCTTACTCTCTGTGCTACCTGGCTGCCCCTATCCTTCATTTTCAAAGAGAACCAAGGACATCACTGGGTGATGTCTTGACTTGTGCATGAATTGGATTTAAATGATGCAGAGTTGCGCAAAGTCATCAGCTCTCCTCCAGAGCCATCTAAGTCCATTGTCAAGACAAAAAAGAACAACTGGCAAAGGTCTGCTATTCAATGGATGATCTTGGCATCTTCAATGTCTGACCAAGTTCTAAGTGCTCCATGGCTAGTGGAACAAATTGACAAATTGTTCTCATCTGCCCATTCTGCCAAGGAAGTCTTCACATGCTTGGGACGAATGTGCCCCTAACTCAATAATGGATTTGAGGCCTGTTAGTCACCCTCAACTTGGTTTAACCCATCTCCCAAGATGGTTTTACCAGAGTGCAGACACTTTGCATGATACAGTTTCTTGGAGCCACAGGTAAGAGCTGGATTACTGCTTGGAAACCAAAGGTAGATGAGCAGCTCTAAAAGGTCTTGACAAACCCTCATATTAGAGATACTACTCCTTCCTTAATACCCCATATATGCCCACTGAAGGGATCTACACATAGCAGCCACTTAATGTTAGATATGGAACTCTCAAATAACCTTCACTAGATCATTTATGTTAGAAATGAAACTTGTATTATATCTAAATGACTTTATCACAACCAATTTAGCTTTTACCAGAAAATTGTTACCAACTTCTAACCCTCCCTTTCTCCTTCCATGTCCCTTGAGGGAATTGGTTCATGCTAAGATGTGGTGTATGACATTTTTATAGCTGTGTGTTGTTGTTCGGTCACCTTTCCCCATGACAGTTGTTCCATAGGACTCAGCCCCTATATCAATGCTCCTAGGCTCACAGCTGTCTTTCTCTAGCATGAGGCAGCTAGGCAGCATTGTGAATTTTTGTTGTTGAAAGGTGCCCAGGGAGGAAGCATCAGAACTGGAGTTTGAATCAAGTCCTATGACTCTGCTTCCAGTGATCTTTTCACTTTACTGTCTTTTGGGGGACAAGATTGAATCAGTCAAGTGATTCAAGGATTCTTAACCTGGGGTCCAACCCCACTCCTCACCAAGGATACTGTGGATAGAGTTTTTGGGACAAGGGGATGTCTCAGAACTTGGATGGGAGAAAAGCATCTTTATTTTCATTAACTTTGAGCTGAAATGTATAATTTCTTTCAATTATGAATGTAGAAAACAAATTACAGTAGTGTATTACTGCCAAAAGGGTTGAAGACAAAAAAAGGTTGAGAACTTCTGAGTTAGACAGGACATCTGAAGAGAGATGTACACAAAGAATGGTGTGTTTACTCCCCAGACACTGTTTTATTTAAGACAATTTCCATTTATTTTTAGAGTTTATAACTGTTTCTGCACCTTGGTCCACTGATCAGAAAGTGTAAGTGTTTTTCTTAAGTCACTGTGACTGGGAAGAGACTGACCTTATTAAAAATTTGTACCAGAAGCCATTAGTGTTGCTAATATTTTTTTTAAAAGAATTTTAATCACATAGGTTAATGAATCTAAATTAACATATAGTGTTCAGAAAGCATATAGTTAATCAGTGCAATATATAGCTTAACTTCCACAATAGCTATAACTAGTTCAAATTTCCCCTTGATATCATGTTGTGGAAAAAAAATTAAAAGAAAACAAACTTCTCTTTAATGATAAACCGAAGAACTTCAGTAGGTCTCATATGTTTTGTGCTTACTTTTTGTAAAGCATTTTGTAGATGCACTCTTGAATTACTCCTCAACACTTGATTCATTGAAGAATTTCCTTTTAATTCATCAATGCAAACTTAAGTTGGGTGAAGTAACCTAACAAAGCACCATTATGTTCCAGTACTAAGAAAGTGACCTTTCAACAAAACTATTAAAATTAAAAACAAAGAATTTCAATCACATTAATAGCTTACATTTTGTGAAACTCTCTTCCTGCAAAAAACCGAAGATCTATTGGAGAGGGAAGTGAACCCAGGCAGAGGGAAAATGTTTGACACAATTCCTTAGGTACAGGCTTTCTTTGTGCCTAAACACCACTGAGATTTTTGGAAAACTTAAAAGTTTTGGAAGCTTATTGATAAGGTGTGCAGAAATGGGGAAAAGGACATACTATATGTCATGTATAATGTATCTCTAGTATTTTTAAGCATCCCTAAGATATTGGTCTTAAAGAATTCATTGTCAAATGCATTTATCTATCAGTTTGGTTGGTGAGGTCAAAGCTAACTTTCTGAAAAGACCAAAAAGAAAGAAGTCAATTTTAAAAGGAATCATGGGTGACATTGACCCATGGAAATATAGGTGGAGCAAGGTTGTTGCGCTTAGAGCCAGGAAGTCCTAGGCTTGAATCTGACCTCAGATACTTATTAGTTATAGGACCCTGGTCAAGTGACAATCTCTGCCTCAGTTGTTAATTTTGCCCTCACCCGCAAGCATTCCACTTCCATATTCAAGGACTGAATTTCCTTTATCTGATCACTATTTTTTATCTTTCCATCTCTCCATAAATCTTACTCCTCCTAAACCTACTCCTTGTCCTTTGAATGACTACCAATCCTCCCATCCCTCAGCACTATCCAGGCCCTTATCCTGCTCTGATCATACTCTCTTCCCTTCCCAATGTCAACTTTTTATTTAACCAGATAAATGTGACACTGTCCCATATTGTGAAATTCCTTTGTCCTATTGACAATCACATCTGACCAAACCCCCTGACCCTAAATTATTCCCACCATCCACTTCCTTCACTCCTGCTCGGGTGCTACTGAATGGAACAAAAGGAAATCATTAAATCATGCTGATTATGTACTCTACAAATTTATACTAGCTAATATCAACTGGTCCCTCATTGTAGCAAGGCAATCCTATACCTGCTGTTTAATTGATATTTTATCCCACTCACCATAGCAACTGTTCTAAATCTCTTCTCTGCTTAAGCTACTCATGCCCCCACCCACCCTCTCCACTGAAGACCTCACCTCATATTTACTTAACATGTTCAAGACAGAATTATTTCTTTTCCTCCAAGCCCACTCCTCTCCTGAATCTATCTATTACTATCAAGGGTACTACCATCATTCTAAACATTGAGGTTTGCAGCCTCAGTATCGTCCTCTACTACTCTCAGACTTATCCATCTAATCAGATGCCAATCTTGTCATTTCTTTTTTTTTTATTATGGAAAGTCTCTCAACTATGTCTCTTTCTCTTCATAAACAGACTCACCTCCATCCCCCACTCCCGGTTCAGGCCCTCATCACCTCTCGCCTAAACTATTGCAAAAGACTTCTAATAGGACTTTGTGCCTCAAATCTTTCCCAGTTCACCATATTCTTTACACACTGGTAAAGTGTGTTTTGTAAAGCATAGATCTGATTATCAGGTGGCACCCAATAAACTCCAATGACTCCCTCTTGCCTCTAAGGGCAATTAAACCCCCCCACTTTTTTTTTTTTACATTTAAAGCTTTTTATAATCTGGCCTCTCATTATCTTCCCAGTCTTCCAATCTGTTCCTCCCCCTATGCCCTCAACAATCCAGCCATATTGACCCACTTGAAGTTTCTCATACAGGAAGCTCTATCTCCCATCTCCACGTATTTTCATTGACTGTCCTCCATGTGTGGAATGCTCCTTCTCTTAATTTCAGCCTCTAAGAAGAATTGGCATGATTTAAGACATATCTTCCATGAGACCTTTCATGACTTCCCCTCCCCAAACCAGCCCCCTAGCTCTGAGAGTCTTCCTCTTTAAGGTCCTTTTGTATCATGTCATAGTTATTTGTATAAATTTTGTACATTAGAATGTAAACTCGAGGGGAAGGAGTTTGCACTTTCCCCCCTTAATATTCCCAGTGTTTAACATAGTTTGACACCGAGTATTTAAATACATGTTTGTGGATTGATAAGTGAGCCCAGAATATTTTGAAAGACTGAAGTTTCCAGTTAACTTTTCTTTGTCCATTCTCAGTATTCCTCTGCATTTCTAAAGCTTCCTTTTATAATCTTTATAGGCGTGCTACTGATACTGCTGAGTAGATGACTCAGGGCATGACAGCCCAGTGCTGCCACCTTTGGGTTGACTGTGTGAGGCAACTTTGCATAGTAGGGAGCTAGACTTGGCATCAGGAGAACCTGGGTTAAAATCTTACCTGAGATACTTAGTATGACCCTGAGTCAGTCATTTAAAGTTTCTTCATCTGTATAGCACCTGCCTCAGAGGGGTTGTTGTGAGGGTCAAAGGAGGTATACATGTAAAGTGCTTTGCAAACTTTAAAGCTTAATATAATTATCAGCTATCATTTTAAATATCATCATTCTAATCTTTAAGTAACTTCCAACTTGATGAACTCAAGGTCTTCTTGTCCTCCCAATATATATATATATACACACACATACATATATATATATATATATATATATATATATATATATATATATATATATATACATACATATATATTTTAAGCAATCAGGGTTAAGTAACTTGCTCAAAGTTACACGGCCAGTTATTTCTGAGCGTGGTGCTGAGTTGTCTGAGTCCGGGATTCGGCCTCCAGGTCGTCCCAACACTGGAGCCCGTGCTCTTACTCGCTGAGCCACCTGGCCGCCCCTAAGCAATTGGGGTTAAGTAACTTGCTCAAGGTTACACGGCCAGGTGTTTCTGGGTGGGTGCTAAGTGTCTGAGCCCGGGATTCGATCTCCAGGTCATTACTCACTGTGCTACCTGGCCTCCCCGGTCCAGTATATTTTTTAAGTGTATTTCCTGGTCCCAAGCCTTTCTTCTCTTCCTATCTTCTAGAGGTTCATTCAGTTACATGGTTCCATCAGTTAAGCCCAGTGGATTTCTAGCCAAAAGATGCCCTGCTAAGGGGTCCTTTAAAGGCTTGCTTAATACCTTTCAAAATCCTTTCATCAATACTCCTTTCCCCCCAGTCCTAATGGTTCTTGGTTGGCAGAATGCATTGATATAGTCTTACTTCTTGTCAATCACAGCATTACTATAAGCCCATTTATGATGGGAATACCTGAAAAAGAAACCTTTGCCATTCTTTGATCATAATTCTCCAGCAGGGGGCTCTCCTCCTCTATCAGAGGAACTGGTCACTCCCTCTTAATTTCTCTATCAAAAAAACACCTGTTTATAATATAGCACAAAAGTTCACGTAAAATTCCGGCTCACAGTGACCCAGAAAGTCCAGCAGCGTCTTACTATTATCCTTTAAAGACGATGATTCTGTCGTGGGCTTGGGAAGGGGAGGAGCTACGTCAGTTAATGATGTTTATGTTAATTGAAAGTATGACTGTGGTGGCCACAGTCTGTAATTCGTGGATTCGACCTCAAAGCTTCTAAACGTTTGCTCTAATTCCTTCAGAGCTATTGGCGGCAGTATGCTGGGATATGTTGAATAATTGCCAATCTGGAGAAAAGAGTATGTGTCTGGGTGTTTGACACGACACAATTTTAAGTTTAATTTACATAATGTTACATTTTCTCCATCACCCCTCCCCCCATTTGTAGCATTTGTAATTTCTGAGACGTTAAAAGCTTACACTGAAAATTTAACAATCAGCTTTCTTGAAGCTTGGTACAAGTTGGTTTGTGCTCACCACTGGTTATAGAGAAGGAAAAGCTAGTTTTCATTGTATAAGTAGAACCGTTATGTCTGAGCATGTGAAACAATCTCTATGGTGACAGGGCAGTGTCTCAGAACAACTGTTATATTTAAAAATGCAGACTGGATCTGATGAGTCTTATCATCATGGACTCGTTTCCTAAGAGAAAATTGATCTTCTCTCATTGGGGAAGGTATCAAGCAAAGCCAGGACACACAAGATGCTTGGGGAAGGGAAACGGAGAGGTAACACATTGTCCTCTCTCCCCATAAAGCATACTAGACACACAGATTTGTGCCCCCATAAGTCAGGAAAACCTCCCAGGAAGGTTGTTGTTGTCATTATCATTTATTATTACCATTCTAGAGAATGTGGCAATTTCTTTTATGAGTCTAAAAGACTCATCCAGGTCTGACCACCCAAAGAATAACAAAGCTGCGGCCAAGCTAATCATCTACCAACAACCAGTAACTGTCCTTCATATTAAATAAGGATTATGTGCCACAAATTGTTGCTGTTGCTTCTGAGTTATTTCAGTTGTGTAGGACTCTCCATGACTTCATTTGGGATTTTCTTTTTTACTCTAGAGGTTTGCCATTTCCTTTTTCAGCTCATTTTACAGATAAAGAACAGAGGCAAACAGGGTCAAGTGACTTATCCAGGGTCACATAGCTAGTAAGTGTCTGAGGTCAGATTTTGAACTCAGATCTTCCTGATTCCAGGGCCAGCACTCTATACTATGCCACCTAGCTGCCCATATGCTACAAATATATCAGTATAATTGCTTGTAAATAGGATCATAGGTTTCAAGTTGAAAGGGACCTCTGAGGTCCATCTAGTTCAATCCCCTCATTTTGCTAATAAGGAAAATGAGACCCAGAATGACTTTCACAACTATTTCAACTATTGCCTATTATAGCCTAGGTCTTTTCTGGTTACAGTACTAACACTTAGTAAGTGGTTTGCTAGAATGATTGAACAAGTTTTAGTATCTACTGTAAAATACTTACATGTTATGGAGGAGAGATTTAAGAAGGAACCTTTTGACTTTAGGCAATTTTGCTGCTTTGGACAGAATCATCAAAACAGCACACTACCTTCTCTTTCCCACCTAGTCCCCAATTTGTCTACAGTTCTCTAGACTAAATAGTCAATGAACTTGGGTCCCACGTGGCCCAAGTATAGTGCTCTGGGCCTGGAGTCAGGAAGACATGTGTTCAAATCTGAACTCAAACACTTACTAACTTTGTGACCCTGGGCAAGTCACTTAACCTCTCTTTGCCTCAGTTTCTTTATCTGTAAACTTCCCCAGTTATTGTGAGGATCAAATGAGATAATTGTAAAGTGCTTAACACAGTGTCTGGCACGTGGTAGGTATCATATGAGTGTTGTATATTATATTATTAGCATTATTATTATTATTTATATGACTATAAATTTCAGGAAAAGGGAAGAGAGGGACAGGGAAAAAGAAAGAAAACTCCAAATTCTTGCCCCCTCTCCTCTAAGGATAGCCACCTCCCCAAATCAAGGGAGACCATGGATCCTAACTTGGCAATCAACCTCTCTGACATCACCAGTAGTACCAGATAACCCTGGAATAGCAGAATAAACCTCATCTCTCTATTGGTTTAGCTGTCATATAACCTCTGGTGTTAGAAGGTCCTTGGGACTTTTGGCAGTCTCTTGGTACAAGGTGTGAATGAAGAGAAGGCCAACACCTGTGAGAATAGTCATTAATCTATCACTTAAAGGCTTATCTGAATCTATTATGAAACTGTTTCCCAGAAATAGCCAAAACCAATAATGTTAGGAGAAAGACATCACATAAAATAGAAATCTTATGTTCTTCCCTCCAAAACAAACAAAAAATAGAGTTTGTCTGTATTTCGTAGAATCATTCCGTCCACCTTTGCAGGAAGCAGGAACATTCCTGTTGAGGGGTTGTCAGCCTCTGCTGATGATCTCAAGATATGAGGCCCTTACTGCCTCCCCAGGCAGTCCATTCCTCCAATTCTGAGAAAGTTTTTGCTTTTGTTTATTTGGTCTTTCACTAAGTTGTAATTTGCCCCCTGTATTTTCATCTGTTGGCCCCTAGTGCCTGGAAATACTCTCCCGACTCACCTCTGCCTCCTGGGCTTCCTGGACTCTTTCAAGACTCAGCCCAAATCTTACCCTTTGTAGAAGGCCTTTCCTACACCTTCCCCCCACAATGATCTTTGCCCTATCTCATCCCCAATGTCTTCCCTCAAGAAGTAATCTTCCCTTTTTACTCTACATACAGTGTCTACAGTCATATGCATGTTGTTTCCCCATTAAAATGTGTTTCCTTGAGGAAAGGGGCCTGTATCTTTGCCTTTCTCTTTATCCCCATTACTTAGCATGGTGTTCGGCATATGATCAGCCAATCAATAAAGCATTTATTGTTTGCCAGGTACTGGGGATAAAAGCAAATATGATGAAGCAAAATACAGTCCCTCAAGAAGCTCACAGTCTAATGGGGAGACAATAAGCAAACAAATACATACAGACAAGCTACATGCAGAACAAATAGAACACATTTAAAAGAGGGCAGGCACTGGAATAAAGAGGGGTAAATGTTGACTGACCAACCCTTCTTCCCCATGATAATCCTTCAGATATTTGAAGATCACAATCATGTTCCCTCTTGGACTTTTCACTTCTTTTCTTTCCCTTCCACCGTCACTTGTTTGCCATAGGTTTGAGCACCACTCACTTTCCCCCAACCTCAGTTCCCTTCATCTGAAAATCATATCAATGTACTTCCTAAAATGAGGTGCCTGGAATGGAACCAAGTACTTCTCATGTGGTCTGTCTAGTTCAGTCATTCTAGTATCGCCTCATTCACCACCAGTACTGATGCTACAGAACTTGGACTGTTCTCAAAAATTCTACCAGAGCCATCATGTTTACCAAATCAGCTGATTGGCCTGATTTCTGAAGTACAAAAGAAACCACATGAAATTACCCTGAAATCCATAGCAACATATCTTGAACACATATGGGAAGCTTTGACTGAAAGGTCCTTTCAGGACAATTGATGATACCTCTGTACAGTGAAGGAAGTAGATGTAAAAACCAACTTCTTCAGGAGGGATCCTATTATCATAGTTCCCTCCTCACCCCCCCAAATAATAAAAGACCAAAATTATTCTCAGAGAGAGGCAGATTTTTTTTCCAATGGCAGAAAGGAGAAATATGCTATATTTAAATTTTAAATTGGCTTTTGTATTTGTATATTTTCTACACTTGTGATCCCTCTACTCTCCCCTCCACCCCCAATATTCAAATGCCACATCTTTCATGAAACATCCCCTCATTACTTTTGTTGGATGTTATATTTCCTTTATCTGATCTCATATCACTTTCATTTCCTCTTTTAAACTTACAATAATATTCTAATTTGTATCATATTTATATCCTCATATCTTTTCTCCCTCTATCTCCCACTAGATTTTAAGGTCCTTGAAACAGAGGATATATTTCATTAATTCTTATCTCTTTCTCCTGCTCCATCTCTGTGCCTATCACCACAGTGCTTATGAGGTATATATTAGATACATAATGTTTCTTGAGCAAATGAATAAATGAAATATAAATATCGAGACATACATTGACATTGGCTAGGCAATTCTAAATTAAAAATATTTTATCAATATACTAGATATAGATAGATGAGAGAGACAGAGACAGAGACAGAGACAAAGACAGAGAAAAAGAGATAATATACAGAAAAGAGAGGCCCTTCCAGGTCAGGAGACCAACAAGATGGAGGACTTGGCCTTTTCTACCATTCTCTCAACTTTTCTAGTCTCTCCAAAGTAAGAAATATATGTAATAAATAAAGTAATTCCCCCTGTCTCCATGTTCTAGGACACTAAGAACCCAAATGAGGCAAAAACCCAAATGATGAACTAACAATATGGAAACATAATAATTGCCAAGTCCTAAGGAGCTGACTTAGCATGGTCTCTGCCACTGCCCACCATGATCTCAGGAAGCTGGACTGCACAAGCTGACCCAGGGGCTTAAAATAGAACTATCCCCACCGTGCCCCTCTCAATGTAGGGGAAATTCAAATAGTAGAAGTGTGCTCAGACTCGTCTGGGGCAGACCAAGCATTCTGTGCCCCAACAGAGCTCAACCAGTGGGCACCCATCTCAAACAGCAGAGGGACATCAGGAACTGGGATAGGAAACCCGTGAATGGTTAGGAGGCACTCTGCTAAGCCTGGCTGTAAGAGCCTAGCATTGACCAGCTCAGTCCTAACAAGAGTCATTTGAGGCAGAGACCCAGATGGGTGAACTATGAATTGATTGCCAAGAGTAGGGAAAAGACTGAAATGCTTTGAAATTCAGCCCTGAGGGCGACTGCCACCAAAGCAGAGAGAGTCAGAGGCCACCAACAGAGGGAGCAAAGACTGAAATTACCTAAAACCTCAGTAGCAAGTGTAATAAGAATGTAAATTTTGAAGATCTTCCCTGCCCCTAGGCTAATGTGCACCTGAAGCCTGGGGTGGGAGGCTTGTTTTTCAGTAGATACAATGTAATAAGAATGTAAATTTTAAAGATTTTCCCTGCCCCTAGGCTAATGTGCACCTGAAGCCTGGGGTGGGAGGCTTGTTTTTCAGTAGATACTTCTTGATTGGCCAGTGAGTCAATAAGGTTGTTACATTCTCTGAGCCAGGAGAAGGCTATATAAGCCCTGATGTGTAGCTTTGTTTTGGGACTCACTTTGAGAAGTATTCTGTGATTTGATCTGAATTCTGGGAAGCCGTTGTTGAGAGTCCCCCGGCTTTGAAAAACCCAGAATGTGGAAACCCAGATGTTGACTGGGTATGGATGTAATGGTTGGACAGTTTGGAAATCTGTCTACTTGATGTTTCTGTCTTGATAATTATGCCTGTATACTTTGAGGTTCAGGGTGCTGACCTTTTCTCCTGAACAAGGTAAACGATATATGTCTGACTGATTAAAGTAAGCTTGTTAACCCATTTTGAGTTGCTTTCCTTTAACAAAGCAGATCCAAGAACCTGTGTGAGCAGGCACCTTGGGGACACTGGGGTGCTTGCCGCTACAGCAAGAAAACCCCAAGCATAAGCAGATAAACCAATAGGGAAGACGTTAACAGCAGAAGGAAATTTGGCTTCCATATCTGGTAAAAGAATTCAAATTTCTATAAATAAACACTACAAAATAAAAGAAAATTATTCAACCCCTGAGGAAGCAGAGGACTCTGTGGATTTCGAAGAAAGCATGGAACTGCATCACACTGTTCCTGAACTGATTAAAAGAGAAAAAACCATAATTGTTAGAGAAGGACACATGGCCTTCAGAAGATATAATTGGCAGAATAGAAAAACTGCAAACCCATGGTGATTGGTTTCACCAAAGAAACAAGAGACAATAACTAATGGGAAATGGAAATACATCAAAATGAAGACCATCTGGAAGAAGAGAAGCAGTGATAATATGCAGAAAGTAATGGAAGCAGTGCCCTTATTCCACAGGTGTGTCCCATTTTACAGGTTGCATGGTTGCATGTGAGCATTACCTGACATAGTAACACTACAAACTGGAAAGTATCTAAGCCATTGTTAGTCTTGTATCTCTGGCATGTTAATGGAGTTCTATATTTTCAGCTTATTGAAACAAAATAAGAAACTCATGCCTATAGATTTTCCTACTGATAGCCTATCTACCTTTATAATGTTGACCAGGATCAATTTTGTCCTAGGTAGGGTAAGACAGTGAGCCCATCCTACCTTTCCCACTTCTAAGCACCTCCCTCACATATTGGTTAATGCCAATATTAAGAGTTTTTAGAATGTGAGCTTTCTAACTTAAAGTCTTTGTTTTTAGACTAAATGAAATCTTTCCAGGGAATTGTCAAATCTTAAACTGTCAATCATTTTTCCTTTAGGGTATGAATGAATCTTGACTTCTTTCTTAACAGTGAGTTTTGAAAGATGGAAGATGGAAACTTAAGAATGAATGAGTGAAAAAATTTACCACGTGCAAACCTGTCCTAAATGCTGGTTATACAAATAGAAAAATCAAGGCAGTTGCAACTCTCAAGGAGCTCACCTTCTAATTAGGGGAGACAACACATATAAACAGGTTTCAGCTGTAGGTCTGATAGAAAGATATCATGGTTGCTGCAGCTGAGCAGATGGTAAAACATCTTCTTTAGTGAGATTTCCATGAATAAAGCCCTATTTCTGATGTTAAACCATTTAACAATGCCAAAAACTTTATTGTCAAGAACTTTCTGGGTCTTTAGTAACTGGCTGATGAAGAGGGGAGAGCTGCATTACCAGCAGAGGAAGTTGTCAGGTTATATATCTGCAGTGATGGCTTCCTTGGGCTATGGATTTAAGGGACAGGATCAAAGCAGGGCTGGTTAGATCAAGGCATTGCTGAGAAGCACTAAGTCTATCAAAATTGGTCATTGCAAAATGTTTCTGTTACTGTGTACAGTGTTCTCCTCATTCTGCTCACTTCACTCAGTATCAGTTCACATAAGTTATTTCCAGGTTTTTTGAATTCTACCTGCACATCATGTCTTACGCAACAATAGTATTCCATTACATTCATATACCACAACTTCTTCAGCCATTGCCCAACTGATGGGCATTCCCACAATTTCCAATTCTTTTACACTGCAAAAATTGCTGCTATGAACATTTTTTGTATGTGTGGGTCCTTTCCCCATTTTTATGATCTCTTTAAAACACAGACCAAGAAGTGGTATTGCTGGAACAAAGGATATGCGCCGTTTTATAGTCCTTTGGGCATAATTCCAAATTGCTCCCCAGAATGGTTAGATCAATTCACAACCCCACCAACATTGCATTAGTGTTCCAATTTTCCCACATTTTTCTTTCTGTTTTGTCATGTTAGCCAGTCTGATAGGTGTTGTTTTAATTTGAGTTGTTTTAATTTGCATATCTCTAATCAATAGTGATTTAGAGCATTTTCTCATATGACTATAGATAACTTTAATTTCTTTCTCTGAAAACTTCCTGTTCATATTTTTGACCATTTATTAATTGGGGAATGACTTGTATTCTTATAAATTTAACTCAGTTCTCTCTGTATTTTAGAAATGAGGCCTTCATCAGAGACACTAGTTGTAAAAATTGTTCCCCAGCTTTCTGCTTCCCTTCTAATCTTGGTCATATTGACTGTGCAAAAACTCAAATTATCCATTTTTCATTTCAGAATGTTCTCTATTTCTTGTTTGTTCATAAATTATTCTCTTCTGCATAGATCTGACAGGTAAACTATTCCTTACTCACCCAATTTGTTTATAGTATCAGTCTTTATGTCTAAATCATGTACCCATTTTGACTTTATTTTGGTATATGGTGTAAAATGTTGGTCTATGCCTAGTTTCTGCCATACTATTTTCCAGTTTTCCCAGAAGTTTTTTATCAAGTAGTGAGATCTTGTCCCAGAAGTTGGAGTCTTTGAGTTTATTAAATAGTAGCCATTGACTACTGTGTCTTGTGTATGAATCTGTTTCACTGATCCACCATTCTATTTCTTAGCCAGTACCAAGTAGTTTTGATGATTGCTGCTTCATAATACAATTTTAGATCTGGTAAGGCTCGTTCACCTTCCCTTGCATTTCTTTTCATTAATTCCCTTGATATTCTGGACCTTTTGTTCTTCCAGATGAATTTTGATATTATTTTTTCTAGTTCTAGAAAATAATTTTTGGTATTTTGATTGGTATGGCACCAAATAAGTAAATTAATTTATGTAGAATTGTCTTTCTTATTATATTAACTTTACCTACCCATGAGCAACTGATGTTTTTCAAATTATTTAGATTGGACTGTATTTGTGTGAAGTGTTTTATTATTGTGTTCATATAGTTCCTGGAATTGTCATGGCAAGTAGACTCCCAAATATTTTATATTGTCTATAGTTACTTTAAATGGAATTTCTCTTTCTATCTCTTGTTGTTGGGCTAACAATGTATCACTTCTTTGGTTTTGGGGGTCAGGATCTTGAGCTATCTCCATCGGTGTCTGAGGAAGTGGGTGGAGGTTGTTCAGGAAGCCACTGAGAAACTAAGAATTTTGTGGAGAATACTAGCAAGGAAGGAAAAAGTCAAAGAACCAGACTGGTGGTGGTGATCTCAGATAATACGGAGGCAACGCCTAACTCACAGTTAACAAAAGATCTTCATGTGCTGGCTGGGAGATCTTCATGATCTTCATTTCTTTACTGTTTTACTTTTCCTTGATTACAAAATAAGATTTCCTTACTACAAAAGTGCTACAGTAATTCTTTGACATAGAAATGAACTGAATCATCATAGCTCGCTGATGCCACAGCATGACTTAGTCAGTTTCTTTCTGTATACCCATTTCCGGTTACATCTGTCATCTCCTATTGCAGTGACCACTTCCAAGGGCACATATGAGGCAGAATGAGGATTCTGTGCCTTTGCCTCCACCTGGCCCCCCTATCCAGCTCTTCATGGATGCTAGTGACACTATAGCTCTCCTAATTCTAAAAAAAATTCTAAAGCCTCAGTAACTCAAAGTCTTTGGCTCCTACTTCTTTTTAGTCATCATGTTTGATGAGTTCTTCTTATGCAATAGCTCTTAGGTTTCCCTTCTTCTTTTGTTTTAATTCCCATTATCCTCCTTTAGGTCTGGATTATCACTACGGCTTCCTGAGCTATTTTTTTTTTTTTTGTTTTTCTAGTCTCTGCTTTGTCCTGTTCATCCTACCCCCCCCCCCCCCCCAAGGCCAGGTCAGTCTTCTTATTACACAGCTCTCATGACTTCAGTCCTGCCCTTAAAAACCTACAGTGTCAAGAGTCAATAGACTCTTAGATCAAACCCATGCTCCTTGTAGGGAGGTTGAGCAATTTTAATGAGAAGCATCAGAGGACATGGGTCTGAATCCCTGCTTTGTAGTTCACTAATTGTATCACCTGGGGCAAGTCACATAACAAAAATAATAACAATAATTTTGTTGTTGAGTTGTTTCAGTAGTGCCTGACTCTCCATGTCCCTATTTGGGGTTTTCTTGACAGGGATACTGGAGTGGTTTGCCAATTTCTTCTCTGACTCATTTTACAGGTAAAGAAACTGAGGCAAACATAGGTAAGTGACTTGCCCAGGGTCACCTAGCTAGTAAGTGTCTAAGGTCAGATTTGAACTCAGGAAGATGACTTCTTTCTGACTCCAGTCCTGGTACTCTATCCACTGTGCTACCTGATAACCATGATAGTTAGCATTTAATATCTCTTTGAGATCTGAAAAATACTTTACACATGTTAACCCAATGGATTCTCACAACAACCCTGGGAGATAGGTGCCATTATTCTCACCATTTTACAAATGAGGAAACTGAGGCACGGGAAGTTTAGATGGCTTGCCCAGCGTCATACAACTCAAATGTCAGAGGCAAGATTTGAACTCATGTTTTCCTGATTTCGGGTCCTGTACTATCTCTATTTCATCTTCAGAAAACCTCCCTGGTTCTCAGTTTTCTCAGCTGCAAAATAAGATGTTGGACTATACCATATCTTAGGGCCTTTCTACCTCTAAATCTACGATCCTTTTATTCTCTTGCTTACGTAACATTAATAGCCTGGCCCCTCTCTGTTTCACTAACTCACTGCTTAACACATTGGGACAGCTAGGCAGCACAGCAGATAGAGTGCCTAGCCTAGAGTCAGGCTCAAATTCTTGAGTTCAAATCTGGGTTCAGACACGTGCTAGCAGTGTGACCCTGGGCAAGTAACTTAACCCTGTTTGACTCAGTTTCCTCCTCTGTAAAATGAGCTGGATAAGGAAATGGCAAAATACGCCAATTGTGGTTATTGTTTGTCCTTCATTCTGGAAGAGGACCAGGACGTCAGGGAGATGATGAAGTGACTTGCAATTGACTTTGATTTGAGTGAGGGAGGGCTGTGCAAAGTCACCAGCCTCACTTTCTCCTCCAGAACTATCTGGTCCAGTGGCCAGATATGGATCAGAATGACTGGAGATGGCTCAGGATGCAATGGGAGACCCTGGTGTTTTTAAGCTAAGGTCTTTTCAGGTTCTCACTTTGAGTGCATAGGCCTGTTTAAGAAGTGAGTTGAGGGATGGGTACCTTTTAATTAAAAAAAAAATCAAGTTGGGAGGGGAAGACCCTTAGATTGGTGCCAAAAGAGAAACAGTTACTATTTACATTCACTCTGAGCCAGGAGGGCCAAAACATAATGATCAAATGGTGCTTGGGCAGGGACCTATTGTTGTCTAATCCACGACATCCAGAGTGAATTGGGTTTAAGGCTTGGTCTTTGAGAAAGAAATCTAGCCAGTAAACCTCAAGTTTACAAGATATATTTGTCAAGAAAACCCCAAATGGGATCACAAAGAGTCAGACACAACTGAAATGACTTGACAACAAAAACAGCTTAACACAGACCTTCTGCTTCAATTAGGTTGGCCTGTTTTCTATTCCTTCTGCATATAATACTCATTGCTCTTCTAATTTCTGTTCTCTCGCTGCTATCTGGAAAAGCTTCCAAATCAATCAAGTCCCTGACACCCTTCAAGGAAGCACAAGTACCACCCCCCCCCACCTCCATGAAGTCTTCCCTGACTGCTCTGGTCCATTACAATTTCTCTAAAAGTCAGTAATGCAAAGTCTAGTACCAAATTATATACTTTGTTAGATTATCTGAGTATGTCATGGATTCTTAATTAGACTTGAAGTTTCTTCAGTGTTGGGACACTCCCAAGGCTTAGCACATTGTAGAGCCCTCATGCACGAATGAGTGTCTTAGTTTTACTGGTTGCAAAATGCTGAACATTACCCCACCTTTTCTTCTTGCTTGTGTCACACTGTTATCACATCCTTTGATTCACTATTGATTCTATTTCTACATGTTGTTTTATAGATATATTGCTTTGATAATAACAATCTCATGCGCATTGTGTAAAAAAATCACTTAAAATTCAACCTCACTAATAATCAGGGATGTGAATATTAAGACAACTTTGATATACCCTACTTCATATCCATAAAACTGGTCAAAAATAAATCTGACAAAATTCAATACTGTTGGTGTTGTGGATAGATATACTCATACATTAAGGCAATTTCAAATTGGGGCGATCATTTTGGAGAACTGTCTGTCAATCTGTATCAAGTGCCATAAAAGTAATCACACTTTTCGACCCAGTTAACTTCATTACTGGTAATACAACCTAAAAGTGCTGTATAGAAAAAAAGCTGTCAGTTTGAAGACTGTATAAACAAATTATTTGTGATTGTAAGGAACTGAAACTTACCTAAATATCCAACAATTGGCCAATAGCTTAGTGAACTATAATATAGCAAAGTAATGAATAACATAGGACTATTGAAATAATAAATATGATATAAAGACATTTGAGGAGATTTACATGAAATAAAGAGAAGTGAAGAAAGCAGAAGTGAAGAACAAGTCACCTAAACCTCTGTTTGCCTTAGTTTCCTCCTCTGTAAAATGGGCATAATAATAGCAACTACCCCTCAGGGTTGTTGGGAGTATCAAATGAGACAATAATTGTAAAGTGCTTAGCACAGTGCCTGGCACAAAGTAGGAAATATCTAAATGTTAGCTGTTACTGCTGCCGCCATTGCTGCTGTGCTGCTGCGACTACTACTACTACTACTACTACTACTACTACTACTACTACTACTAC
>NW_027186296.1:93228498-93270957 GCF_028583685.1 Petaurus breviceps papuanus | reverse complement strand
CTACTACTACTACTACTACTACTACTACTACTACTACTACTACTACTGTTTACAGTATAGCTAAATGAAAGGAAAAGTATATACACATATACAGAGATGAAGATGATGGAAGGGAATGCAGAGAGAAGAGGTAATGTGATGTTATGGATATTCTTTTTTTTTTTTAACTAGACCTTTGAATTTATTGGAACAGGGAACTAACTACTAAAGGGGAATTTTTTTTCTGTCAATGTAGCTTGGTACCTCTTTTGAAACTTGTAGTCTTAAGAAGCCTATGTCCATATTGTCCATAGAATATAACTTTTGAGTATAAATTGTTTAAATGTATGTTTATTTGAATTGTTTAAAGTTAAATAGATGTATATATACAAAATTATACTTAAATTTTATATATTCCTATATATTATATGTATATATAAATAAAACATAACAAATTATATAATTTATATTATTAAAATATTATGTATAATATACAAGTTTCTTAAGCATTTAATATTATATTTAATGGATATGTATATTGTATAATATTATATATGTAATCATATTATATACATATATAATTTTTAGTATGGACTTGTTATTTCATTGGTATATGTAACTCTTTGTGAGGGGATGCCCTCAGCCATTCAGTCAATAGGCATTTATTTAGGGTTAAGGATACAAATATTAAAAAGTAAATTAATCATTACTTAAAATTTTTTTTTGGAGGGGGGAAGGCAAGGTAATTGGGGTTAAGTGACTTGCCCAAGGTTACACAGCTAGTAAGTGTGTCAAGTGTCTAAGGCTGGATTTGAACTCAGGTCCTGTGGACTGCAGGGCCAGTGCTCTATTCAATGCACCACCTAACTGCCCCAACTATTACTTTTAAGAAGGTTGTATATAATGCATATTAGCGATTGCTCTGCAGCTTACAGTCTTAGATAGTTGCCTTGGTCAATAAGAGATTAAATGACTTTCTCAAGGTCACACAGATACCTTATATTCAGGACATAAATCTAGTTCTTCTTGCCTAGGAGGCCATCTCTCTATTTGCTATGTTCCCTGCCTTTACTCAACATAACAGTACAAATCCTTTATGTTTATATACTGTCAATTTAAAGCCTTTTTCCTTTATTATCTCATTTGAGTTTGACAACAATCTGGTGAGGTTGCTTGGGCCAAGTTTACTATCCCTATTTGGCAGATGAAGAAACAGGCTCAGAATGATTAAGCCTAAGGTCACATATAGAACAGGGTGACTAAGTACTCAAACCAGGGTGTTCATTGTTCCTCCCACAGCACTCAGCTGTCTCACTCTGAGTACAGACATTCAAGTGTATTCCAACAAATGTTTCAGATGTATTTTTGTGCAGCAGAAAGTAGTAACAGCTACCATTTATACAGTATTTTTAAGATCTGTGAAGCACTTTATAAATAATATTTCATTTTATCCACACAAAAGCCCTGGGAAGTGGGTGCTAGGTATACTTATCTTTTTTTTAAAGCAATTGGGGTTAAGTAACTTGCTCAAGATTACACAGCCAGTTGTTTCTGGGTGTGGTGTTAAGTATCTGAGCCCAGATTTGATCCCCAGGTCATCCCGACACTGGGGCCGGTGGTCTTACTCACTGAGCCACCTGGCTGCCCCAAGGTATACTTATCTTTTAAGACTGTACATCTATGTGAATCCTCAGCAACCAGTGAATTTGGAAATGGATATGGGTACAAAGAATGTGTATATAAAATCCAATAGGATAGGTATCCTAAATCTGGTTCTTTGACAAAAAGAACTATGTCAGTTCATTGAGGTACATATTCTAAGACACTGCCTTAGAAATGTACATAAGTTTTCATAAGGCAGTCACCAAATTTCCTATCAAGAACACAAGTTTGAAAGAGCCCTGTTAGATGTTCAGTCCTCCCTCTGAAATCAAGATAATCAAGATATGATTATCTGAGGTCAAGGCTGGGTACTTTGTTTTATAACAAAACAGATGAACATGAAAGTACAAAGTGGACATTTGAAAACATGATGATCTTTTACCATCAGAACTGGCCTCTCAGGCTTTTTGTTTTTTTGCCCCCAGAGCAGTACTTCTGATAAATGAAATATGTATAGACAAAGGGATGCAAGGACTTGAATTTTGGCACCCTGGCCCAATTCCAACTCAGGTAATTGCAATCTGTCTCTGTTCCTGCTCTTCAATTTCAGTAACATATGGCCACTCCATCATACTTCAAAACTCAGAAGATAATGGGTCTGTTCTATAATGCCTCATTTGAATGTTTATGGTGCTTGCTAATAGACTCTGTAGTTTTTTATGACTAACTTCCTTCCTTCCTTGCTACTAGCTCTTCTCTCCCCCTCCCTACCTCACCCGGACCCCTACCTGCTTTAAAGTGTCTTTTAATTTCTTGTCATCCCACTTTTCTGCTGGCCTTGGACATAAATGGTTCTGAATACCAGATGCATGAGTTAGATTGAGTACTGGCCCTGGGCACAGTTGGAATGTATGCAAAATCTCTGCCTTTATACATCCCTTCCCTTATTCCTGCTGCTCTTCTTCAAGTACCCAGTGCTGCCAGGTTCCCTTCCTAGCAAAATCTGTTCTCAAGAAAAGGGATTCGAATTCCATCTCTGATGCTTAGTTTTTATTCTGTAAAATAAGGTGGTTGGATTGTAAATAATCTCTTCCTAGTTTTAAGTTTTATGATCAGAAACTCACTCATAATAAAGTGTAAATGACTACCAATGGTGCAAAGTATTACTGCTCAGGGAGCTACTGTACATTAACAGACATCTAAATCATGAGTCAGAGTAGTGAAGCTTCAGTGGTACAATTTCAGGTATTGGCAAACACATGGGAGAGACATTTTCTTCCCTAGAGGATTCCATCAATGGGATATCAGACCACACTGCCCCACTCCAACAGACATGACCCATATGTATTACTAGCATGACTCAGGGTTTCTGCTCTTATGATCTACTGAATTAACTGTTTCTTCCACTATTTCCCTGCTATGATTTGCTCCTTTGGTCTGTCTGTGGTCCAGGTCTGAATCGATGGGACCTGTACACTGGTCCAGCTTGAGTGATGGAGAGAAAAATGTTGATTTAGACAGATTCTTAGCTAGAAATTGTTTCTTTTCCATCAGCCCCTTCTATGGTATTCATGGGATTTTAGGACAGGAAATTACCTCAGAAATGTAATCTAGTATTCACATTTTAAAAGAAAGGAATTGATATCAATAGATAAGTCAGTTACCTTCTCTAAGACTCAGTCTTATCATCTGTAAAATGAGGGAGTTGAATCACCTGGCCTTTGAGATCCCTTTCAGATTTAAATCATCACTGTGATCCTTTAATTTTTTGGAGTCCTAGAGCACACAGGAAGATAGTGGCAGAGCCAGAACCAGATCCTATTGACTCCCAGGCCAATGATATTTCCTCTTTTTCCTTGTCTTTACCTCCCTCCTCTTCTTTTGGAATACTCTCTGGAGAGAGTAGCTAGGACATTTTCATTCCAGACCCAATCAAATCAGTATAGTTAACAGAGTCTACAAAGGGGAGTCATACTGTTCAATCCCAAGCTACTATTAGGGTTTAATGGGGATTGGGGATGTGTAAAATACCTAGAGCAATGGATCCTACCTTCAGGGCTATAGAGGACTGACTGAGATAGAGAAGAGGGAACTCCTGAAGATCCAAAGAGAAAGAGATACTCAAGAGCCAGGATGCCCAAAGGAAGGGAGGAAGGTTAAAGAAAACCTTTCCTTAATTTACACTTCTATCTGGAGCTGGCTCTGTGCTGTTGTTCTAAAGGGAGGACTGAGACCACTCCATTGCCCCGTGGCTGTTGAGATAAAATAGAACCACCGTATGGCATGTTGTTAGAAGAGCGTCATAGCTTCTACACTATCCAATAGAGTACAAAAAGAGATGCGCCAAACACAACTCTCTACATGGGGGGCACACTTGGACTGTCCCTACAATTAAGTCTATAATATACAGAGCTAATATTATGTTGGGTTTTACTTTGTTTATAATATTATTAGGAATTGGTTAGTCATGTAATGGGAATGAGAGACATACTATGCTAATACCTTTAAAATATTAAGAGAAACACAGAAAAGTTTCTCCTACACTGAGCATGTAGAATCTCTAGGGTAGATTTAAGAAAAGACACATAGGAATTGCCCAGGATGAGAGGACATTGAAGGGTTGCGATATGACCCAGTGGAGAGAGTACATATATGGATGAGATCATGGAGCCATTGAAGTATGAAAATACATTATTATTGTTGTTAATATTACTGTTATTATTATTATATGGGAGAAAGAGCACTGGCCTGAAAGTCAACAAAACTCATTTTTGTTCCAGCTTTGCTATCAGCTAGCCAGTATGGGTGGTCTTGGGAAAGCTAATTGACCTCTCTGGGTCTCAGTTCCTCCATTTGTAAAATGGTAGGATTGGACAAGATGATCTCTAAAGATCTTTCCAAGTATAGAAAAAAATGACAATGATATCAAATACTTTGGGACATTGTATTTGATTTAAAAGATCACTGATGAGAAACCACATCATACCTATAATAGGAGTGCTTGAACCAGCTTGTGAGAGTTAATTGTTAAATTTTAAGTGTGAGAATTTATTCCTCAGATATAAGCTAAAGCTACACATCAAGGCTTGTTTTATTGTTTTGATTGTCTAGACAATGCAGTGATGAAGAAAATGGTAATAATGTAGATTAAATTTAAAAACTGATTGTGTATACATTTCCCCCTCCCCAGAGAGTGGGTTTTTAAGACATCTCACTGCATGTACATATACTTCACTTCAAGAGGACATAATTTCATTCATGTGAGTCTTCTCTATCGATGCAGCTCAAAATCCCTATATGGCCTAGTAAACAGATTCATACTTAGCTATGGCTTAAATAACCCTCATCCAGCTTCCCTGAATTTAATTAGGCTAGACCTTGGATCACACAATTTCATGAAGTTTGAAAGTGCTCAGGTATTGATTCCCCTATTGCCTTCATCTATTCCACTTTTCGAGGTCTTATGTATCCCCACAGGGAGGCCTTAATACCGTAGCAGTGACACATCTAGGAAATAAATTGATGCATAGCAAAATTTTATTAAAGTGAACATTGTGGCAACATTTGGTCACATACTTAACAGGGAGTAAGAGTGAGGTAGGTATCTTCTCTCACAGTCTCCTCACTGCAGAAATTATGCCTGTGAAGAAAACATGGATTTTTGAGTGTTTACATGTCTACCTTAACAGTAACTTGTTAGATTTGTTAGGGTTAAATACAATTTCTGTGCTTCTCTGTTGCTCCATTGTATTAGTGGAGAAGACAAAGGGAATCAATTAGAAATTACTTTTTTTGACCTCAAAACATTCCACTTAATAAATGGCCTTATAGTGTAGTTGGTTTCAAGTGTAGACACCTTCTTCTGCCCAGAGAAATATAAAACTCCTTGAGGACAAGAACATAATTTATGCTTTTCCTGTCTCCTCTACAGCACCTAGAACAATGCTGGCCATATGGCAGACTTTGACAAATGGAGGGGGCCTATTTTACTGAATGAAATTATGAACAGAACCTTCGCTTGTTCCTATTCTTCTTTCTTCTAACTGTCTTGTAATCTTTCTCCTTCATTCCACTGTCAAACTTTTTGATACACAATTTTTTTGCCTCTACTTCCTTACAACTTGTATTCTTTTAACTCCTAGAAATCTGGTTTTTAATCCTTTCATATGTCACCAACAATCTCCTGATGGCCAAGTTTGACAACCTTTTCTCAATCTTTATTTTCTTTAACCTCTCTGAAGTTTTCCTATTGTCGACTTCTACCATTATGCTATCCGGGAGTGGGGAATCTGCAGTCTCAAGGCCACATGTGACCCTCTAGGTCCTCAAGTGTGGCCCTTTGACCAAATCCAGACTTCACAGAACAAGTCTGGATTCAGCCAAAGGGCAGCACTTGAGGACCCCGAAAGTCATTATGTGGCTTCCGCAAGTTCCCCACCTCTGACTTGTTATCCCAATTAGGATACACTAATTGTGCTATGCTAATTAGATCCGCTACCCTTTCTGGCTATTTCTCTGTCTATTTTAGTGACTTCTCTCTTCCTTTTGCTTCCTAATGATAGATAAATCCCCAAGTTCAGTCTTCACTTCCTCTGCTACCTTTTCTTTAGACTTTTCTCCCTGAGGTTGGTATCTGGTATAGTGGATAGAGTGCTAGCCTTGAAGGCAAGATGATCTCTTTATCCCTAATTGGATACTTTTTAGCTTTGCAGCTCTAGCCAAGTTGCTTAACCTTTCCTAAGCTCAGTTTCCTCATTTCCAAAATGATAATAATGACATCATAAGCTTGTTTTGAGTTTCAAATATAAAGTGCTTTGGAAACGTAAAATGAGAAATATTAGCTATTATTATCATTATTGTTATTAATACTCCAAACTTTGCAAAATGCTTTAAATACGTTTTCTCGTTTCAGGCTCTCAGCAAGCTCATTAGGTAATTAATACTTTACAATTAGATAATTAGGTAATTAATTTAGAAATAAGAAAACTGAGGGTTAGAGAGGTTAAGTGATTTAATGATTAGAATCAGGGCAGCTAGGTGACCATGGATAGAGGGCTGGGCCTGGAGCTAGGAAGATCCGAATCCAGCCTTAGACGCTTACTACCTGTGTGACTCTGGGCAAATCTCTTAACTCTTCCTCAATTTCCTCATCTGTAAAATGAGCTAGAGAAGGAAATTGCAAATCACTCCAGTATCTTTGCCAAGAAAAACCCCAAATGGGGTCATGAAGAGTTGAACCCAACTGAAGGGAATGAGCATCAACGAAAAGGATTTGATCTCTGTCTTCTTGATTCAAAGTCTAACAGTCTCTCTCTCCACTGCTCCATACTACCCATCACCCCTGTGTCGATAACTCCTCTTTAGTAGCTTTGTATCTCTTAAATTTTAATAATTTCTCTGTTCTACAGCACTCACTGAATAGTTTTATCTTCAAGAATTCTATCATGGATATATGCCTCATCTTCCTAGCTAGAGGTCAAGAATTATAATTCCCCGTGGAACCCAGCACATTATTGTTCCACCTAGAGTGGGTACTCATTAATGCTTGTTGGTTGATAAATTTTATGGTTTCTATAAGCCATTCTTTGCTTGGGGACAGGGTGCAATAAGGACAAGTATTTCCATAAGTCTTTGTGCTTTAGTCATAATAGATTTTCTGTGGGAAAATTTTCATTGCAAATGTTTATCTTTCCCAATATTCTTAGGGTCATACTAATAAGCATACATACTCTTTGCCATCCTCTGTTTGCACAGTGATCTTTGAGGCTCCCACTTTGGGGAAGGTTGGATTGATCACGTTGTTATTCCACAGAAATTTAACTTTCTCCAGTGTTCCAACATTGACCGCTACATCGATCTCACTGGAATGAGTAGACTCTTTTATGAGCACTCCCCTGGAAAAATAAGAAGAAAGGCATTCATAGTCATAGATGAATACTCTAAAGCCCTTACAGTAAAATTTTATTCTTTGCTCCAGAAAATGGAAAGCTGGTTGTATTTTGATGATGTTGAGATGTTTTAAAGACACGTGATTTCTTAAAACCCAAACTATGTCTAATCAAAAGTAGTCTGATGAGATGAATAATGACAGTAATAACAGCATTTATATAGCACCTGCTATGTGCTAGGTATTCTGCTAAGCATGTTACAAATATTATCTCATTTGACCCACAAAACAACCCTGGTAGGTAGGTTATTATTATCCCCATTTTACAGATGAGGAAGTGCAGGTAAACAGAGGTTAAATTACTTGCTCAGAATTGTTTGTACAGCTAGTATCTGAGGCTGGATTTAAACTCAGGTCTTCCTGCCTCTGAACCTAGTGCTCTATTCACTGTGCCACCTCGCTGCTTCTAAGTTAAAATTTAAAAGTGTGAGTTATAAGAACTCACATTTTTTTGTACCAGATCACTTTTATTCTGTCCCAAAGCAAAAAAAAAATATTTATGTATGTTTTTACTAGGTCATCAGTAAATGTTTCTCAATGATTATAGAGTTGGCACCCTCAAGGAAATGTGAATTGCTAATATAGCACATTGTAAGGATTCAAATGATGACTATAGGCTTTACTGACGTTTGCTAAATATTTGAAATTTCATTCAGCAGTAAGCTGGTTTTTAGACACAAAATATAGAAATTTATAATAGATACCTCACCAAAAAGCCACATGTTTAAATAAAAAAAAAACCTCTTGCAATTGCCCAAAATTTAAAAGGCAACTTGGTTATTTATTAGCATATATAGAACCTATACTTAGCATTCTAGGACTTTGTGAGTCAAACTGATGTAGAACTGAGTATTTGCTTTTTTTTGTATCTTTTCAAAAATTCATTTATTTACATTTAGTTTTCATCATTCACTTCCATAAGATTTTTATTTCAAATTTTCTCCCCATCTCTCCCTTCTCCCACCACAAGATGGGCACAATCTGACACAGGCTCTACATATACATCTATACTAAACATATCTTCATAGCAGTCATGAAGAACTCACATTTCTATTGTGCTTTAAGGCTCATATAACAATTCCTTCGCAACAACCATTGTTGTTGTAAAATGGGTAGATATCTACATCTTACAGATGAAGAAACTGAGGCTGAGTTATGATTAGCCTAAAGTCATATATTTATTAAGTATGAGAGATGAAATCTGAACCCCAGTCTCCTGAGAGATACATTACCCCCATACCACTCTTTCTTTCATTTGTTATTTTAAATTCACACCAAAGATTCATAGATAATGACTTCATTAAATTCACCTGCTTATTGTCCCTTTGGCACCCTCAATAGAAAAGAAAATCTGTTTTACTAAAACACATAAAACTGAACAGTTACATTGGAAACAAAATAAGAAAAAAAACAGCATATATCCACAATTAATTTTAGTGTATCAATTTTTGTGGAGAAATTTTAAAATCTATTTAGATATTAATTGTTCAGATTTCTGCAGCACTATGTGCTTTGTGAAGGGCTTTCCTTACAACAGCGCTGATGAATAGAATATGTTTTATTTTCTCCATTGAATAGAAAAGGAAACTGGTTCTCAAAGGGTGTGACTTGTTTAAGATCACACAGCAAATGTTAGAACTGGGTCTCAAAACTAGATTTTCTCATTTGAAATCCAATGCTTTTTCTACTATCCTAGTTTTATCACCCTGTTCTAGTCACCTAGTAATAAAGAAATACTCTAGAACTTTCGTGAAATGCTTTCATTTTTGACAGAACTCACACACACACACACATATATATCAGATGGGCACCGAATTTTAGAGCTATAATTGACATAAGTCGTCACCTAGTTCAACCCCTCCACAATATACCTGACATAGAGTCAACCAGTCTTTCCTTGAAGATGCAATTAATTAACCCAATTAATCCAAAACATACCTGATGCTTCCTCCATATTCTCAGCATCCTCCCCTCCAAGAACTCAACACAGTGCCAAGCCTAGAACAGGCACTCATTCAATGCAAGTTCTGATTGTTAGATAATTTTTCCACATAATACTCCTAAATTTGTTTCATTATATTGTGAATAGGAATTGTTTTAATCTTGCACCTACCACCTAATGGCTGGCACACAGTAGGTGCTTAAAAATGCTTATCGATTGATTGATAACCATCCATTGCTCTAGTTCTTATTATTGAGACCAAGCAGAAAAAGTGTAATTCCTCTTCCTTGTGATTATCTTTCAAATGCTTGAAGAAAGCTATTCCCCTTACCTTTCTCACCATCCTGGTCTCCCTCCTGTGGATACTCTCTGTCTAATCAATATCCTTATAATATGATCCCCAGAAATGAATACCAGATATTCCCTATCTAGATCAGGGTATCACAGGACTATTAAATTATTCCTGGAGTATTCAAGAATATTTGTAATAGCATGATATTGAATAATAATATGTATTATTATACATATATTCACATATATGTAATATATGAAACTTACTTATAGATGTCATATTGCCTGGTGTTTCCATTACTTCCATACAATGCAACTTTTACTTGGCCAGTCACTGTTCTTCCAGATAGAGTGACAGATACCTTGTATCTCCATCCTAAAGAGAGACAGGAAAGCGTTGGATAGACATGGGAGCTAAATAGAACAAAGCTTTGTTTCCATGGCATATATATACACTCAGACCAAAATACCTAAGAAGACAATAAAGAATACTTGTTACTGAACTAAAACTGTTTAAGAAGATAAATTATTAACTTCTACATAAGAAGAAATATTTTAAAAAGAAAGCTCTAATGGAAAAGGAGCCAATTTTCCCACCTTGTGATAACTTTAGGTATATGAACTCAATATAAAATAGTCAAGTCTTTCATGTGTCAGTGTGTAATCCCATGGACAATCTGGATAACCAGTGTCCTCTTGAAAAATAAATCTACTTCTGGGAGTTCCCATTTTTACCAGTCAATGAATTATGGAAACTCCACTATTGGACTGATGTGTCATTATAATTCAGACTGAATATGTGTTCTCGTTCCTCTCTTTAAACCTGCTCAATGTAAATGCATGCAGTTACCTTGATTTTACCATTAGATTATAAGATGAAATATTGACCAGATTATAGGAAATATGTTTTGAACCATAACAAATTAAGAAAGAAAGAATGGGTGAAGTTGTTAAGAAATGAAATAAGCCATTTAGAGGCAAGTACTGTGTCTCAATCCCCTTTGTATCACATACCCCACACCTCACTCTCCTGTACCTGCCATAGGCCCTTTTACATAACAGTTATATAACCAATTTTTAGAATTGTTGAATGAATGAATAAGTAACTAATACTATATTAAAAACTAACAATGACAGATGACTCTGTGATTTCTGCAATGTAGAGAACTCCCAGTGTGGGAACTCCTTCCACCAATACAGATGACAATTAGTCTATGACTTAGAGGATAACTCCTAGGGAGCTGCTGGAATCACAAAGAGGTTAGGTGACTTGTTCATGACTAAATGGCCAGTTAAGTGTCCCAAGTTAGGAGCTGAACTCCAAATCCAGATTTCTATTGAACAGGTCATGATACCTCTGAAATAAGCAAGGTGATGAAATAAGAAATTATGAAAAGTTGGGCCTACGTATGTGAGATACCTGAATTTGTATAGCTTGATAAGCTATAGAGAGATAAGCTACCACTGCTTTTCCCCATTGTTTTATTGAAAGTGAATAAGCTAGAAGAAAGAAAATCTTTCTGGAGTTCCTCAGCTACAAAAATCAATTAGTCAAATGGGGTCACATTATTCAGTGACCTCAGTGGACTGGCTCTTTTTTTCTACAGGCATGTATTCAGGTTATAAAGCATATATTATCGGAGGTGCATAATGAGCTGCTTAGTGGGAATTTTCCAGGGTCACCCAAATGTTCCAGAGCAGCTTTAACATATCAGGTGATACATGAACTGTTCTTATGCAATAGAATTTAGACTTGATTTAGGTTTTAAAGACTGAGAGAAGCCAAATATCAACTTACGAGCAAAGTCACTTGCATCTCCAGTGTTCAGAAAAAATTTTTGTTCTTTTTGACTTGTTTTCCCAGCATATTTATCAGCATAGTGACCCATCTGTGGGCAACCTTCATTTGGACAGGGGAAGCACTTTTCCTAAAGAGAAGTGAAGTGGTTTATCAGAAAAGTTTGTCTCTTTGTGGCTCACTCTTATGGGTGGTCATGCATAACTCCTAAACATCCTATTTTGATGAGGAAAATTACTTTTTTAAATATGTGACATGAAAATTTGATATATTAAAACAGTAAAATCACCTATCCCCTTGAACTAAAAGTAAATATGAAGACAGACAAGTTCCTTATATGCATTTGACAATTATAAGACTGTATAACAATAATTCTCATGAGTTTCAATGGTCAATATCAAGTTTGTTAGTCATTTTAGAATATGTTGGGGAACGTTTCAGATGTCATTACTTTTGGTACAAGAAAAGAAAATCAAGTTCCATAGTTAAAACATCATATGATATAATGGACATAACTCCTGTGACATGGTTTAAGTTCTTTCTCGTGTATAGCCTCGTAGTAACTATGGACTCGCTCTAAACTATAGTTTCTTCATCTTTAAAATGAAGGACTTGGTCTAGAGGTCCCTTTCCTAAAAGATCCATTACAAGGAATTCTATTCAGTAGAATGTTAGGTACTTGGGGCCAGGTCATTTTTGTCTTTGCATCTACAATACCATATGCATAGGAGATCTGTCGTCAATGTTTGCTGAGTTGAACTAAAAATACTAAATCTTTAACTCAGGCCCAGTGCTACTATGGTTTGACATAGACACTTTGGCCTATTCTGTTTCCAATCAGGTTCATTTTGTTCCTTCTTAGGTAGCCCACCTCCTCATTCCTTGCTCAATACCACTACCACCACCCAATGCTTCTTTGGGTCTGCTATATTGGTGCTGGACTTTATCCCAGAATCTCTTTGGCTAAACCCACTGCAGCTCAGAACTCCTGAGTTCAATTGATCCACTAGCTTCAGCCTACTTAATAGCAGATATTACAAGTATGTTGTCATTGTGTCTGGCAATTTGGTTTAGATTCTTCAAACCAGTATTGCTTTTAAATTCACATCTTTACAAAAGCAGTTCTTGAGATACTTTTAGGCTAGATCAATTAAAAACAAAATAAAGAGTTGAGAGATATCTTGGTTGAATATATAAACAATTTAGATGATTTGAGGTTCCATGTTAGCATGCACTGTGAATTTTCCTACCATATATGGTTGTTATAATCTCATTCCTATAATTTATGGGATTAAATTAAAATTAAATTTAAAAATTAAATTAAAATTAAATTAAATTATTATTTCCATAATATCCCTCTCTGGCTCAAAAATTTTCAATGGCTCTCCTGTAAGAAAGTTAAGGTACAAATTCTCTGCTGAGCATACATGTTTCTATTTCTTGACTCAACCTTATCTCCTACTTCCCAGTTTAAGCCCCTTTACTTCAGTTAGTTGAATTCCTCACTAGCCAAACCTTTATGTGGTCCCCCACTTAGAGTATCTTGTCCTCTCTTTTCCTCTTATCTAAATCTTACTACTAATTTTTTATTTTTTTTCATGTCTTCACCTTCTCTATGAATCTTCCTTTAGTTACTATAGCCCCAATTAATTGACCCTCTCTCTGAAGTCCCATCAGCTGCATCACTCATTTCCACACTTCTATTATTACTATTCCATATTTGTATGTCTCCCCATCAAAACTGTAAGCTCTCTGAGGACCTTCTAAGCACTTAGTAGATACTCTTATTCGTATGTTTTAAAATGAATCAAAATTAATAAATCATGGACTTATAATTATGTGATTCCATAATATCCATAACTTACAGCTTTAAAATTCTTATAGGAAGCACAGGGGAATGCAGTGAAACCATCAGGGTTCAGAATGCTATCAGAGTAGTATTTGTAGCTCCTCAAGTGATTGCAAGCCACAAAGTCCCGAGTTCCTGAGGAGAAAAGGTCTGGTTATATTTAACAGAAGAATGTAGAAGGGATCAAATTTGTACATTCTTCAAGGAAACATCCCAACCAGGATAAAGCCAATAAATTTTTGAGATTTTAGAAATTGTGTTCCACTAAAAACAATGTAAAGTATGAATAAAACCAGCTAAACTTGCTTAACATTTAAATGATGAATGTCAATACATAAGATATCATAACAGCTTCTTAGTCACTTCCTTTGACTCCCTCTTGGGACTCTGTTTATTCTAATTCACTTTTCTTCCTATATAATCTTGGTAGTGCACATGCCATTTTTTTCTGATCCTACTTTTCTCTTTGCAAAATTTAATAAAGGTCCTTCCAGATTTCTTCATATTCTTTAGACCTACCAATTGATCATAATGACATTATAGAATTCCATTCTCTACTTGAATGAATAAGTTAGTTAACTATTCCCTTATTACTGAACATTTATATTACTCCCAAATGTTTTTTTTTTGTAATTATATATAAATGCTGCTTTAAAAATCTTTGAACAGGTAACTCTCTTGTTTGTTTTGGAGAATGCTTTCAAGTAACAACTGGTAGTTTTGCACAGTGGTTAGAGAAAAGGCTTTGAAGCCAAGAAGACTTAGGATCAAGTTCTACCTACATAATGGTTGTGTTACCTTGGGCAAGTCATTGCAAATCTCATTGCTCATGGCAACACTCTAGGACTATATATTGCAAAGAAGGTGTGGTGACCTGCATCTGGTAGAGGGAATTTGCTTGCCCAGGAATTCTCTATGCAAATGAAATCATAGTCCTTGGCCCACTCCTTATCCCTTGCATGGTATATTTGTAATAACTGATTATGAGATTTTGCAAGACATTTTGACTCAGTTTAGTAAAATATTAAAACACATATTTTATTCAAATTGACTAGGTTTTTTATAGAACCATAAAATATTAATTATGGCCACAACATTTTTACATATATGTTTTCTCATTAAGAAAATTACCAAATAATATTTCAAAACACAGAGAATTAAATGTATTCATAGTTTTTTCCTCTGTCACTCTAAGTTAAATCATAAAGAAAAAAATATGAGAAATTCCATTCTGGCAGAATGAAGAAACAACAAGTGATGTTGTGTTATGCAGATAGCAATAAAGAACCTAATTCAAAATTCTGTAATTCATAGTATTCAAAGTATACGGTATTCTTTTAGCTATGGCCAATGATATTGGATGATTTTTCTTCAATGGTTATTATTTCCCAGATAGTCTTACCAGACCAGATGCCATCTATGTCCACAATCTGTGAGAAGATGTTCTTCTTACACCCAGGCATTTCCTTTCCTCCATTCGGAAAGAAATCAAGATGACCAACTAGTTGAGTTGTTCCAAAACCTGAAGCATTTCACAGAAGGAAAAGCATGTCAAAACTTATTGCTTTGGAGTTAACAATCACTCTAGTCATGAAATGTGGTGATACTGACTATATGGAGAGTATTGGAATATAGCAAAGCCTCACCCAAATTAGGGATCAAAGGAGCTGAATCGGTGTGAATCACATCAACAAACAGAGCATCACTGGAATCCAGTCGAACTTCCTCTGGGGCACCTTCAAAAGAAGACTCTGCAGGATCCAGACCTAAAAAATATTTACATGTACAAGTTAGTAGTTAATTCAACCCAACTCAACAAAACCAACACTTCTACTGCCTACTATGTGTCAGATTGAAGCATTAAAACAAACATCTCTGCCTTTGAGGAGTTTTTATTTTAGTTGCATATAAATTTGTGCCTTTGTGAGTGGGGCAGGGTTAAAAAAGTATAAATATCTATGATCACATTACCACACTTGATGGAGGAGTGCAGTGGTATGGATGGCCCCAAAGAAAAGAAAATCAAATATATTTATATTTGACTTTGTGATTCATTGATAGATTTTGTCTATCCATCAAATTTACCCTGATGAATAAATTTTATGAATTTCTGAAATAAAATGTGAAAATGTTTCATATATTTCCCTCTTTTCAAGTTTTTATCATCTCCCAGTTTGGAGGAGAGGGATGATTTTTGTCTTTCAGATTAATTTTCTTCTTAGTAAGCCTCTTAATTAGGTGCTATCTACAAATTTTCTCAGGGTGGCTGAAGGAGAGACAAATGATCCCTTTTAATGAAGATGTTAATTCTTATTCCAAGAAGGTGTAACTTGTGATGAACCTTTATAAAAGACAATGGAAAGGATATAATGTGAAGCTGTTTCTGTAAGCTGCAGTTGATATGATTACTCTTCATCTCTTAGAATGCTTATTTTATAGGAGTTTATTAGTTAACCCTTTTCATTTTAGATTCCTTATGACACAAGTAATCTCTAATTCAACAACCAGTTACTAAGCATTACTCTGCTTAAGACACTTTGTTAGGCACTAGGGATACAAAGATAAAAGTGAAATCCATAAAAGGAAGTTAAAAATGGATAGATTGTACATTCCACCAAACCTTCTTAGCCTAGACAGAAACCCATAGAATCAGAGAGTTTCTAAACTAGAAAGAACCATATTGATCATTCACCTATCTCCCTCATTTGACAGTTGAAGGAACTGATACCCAGAGAAGTAAAGATTTGTGTTCTTTTGTAGTAAACATGCTGACTAGGAGTCAGGAGAGCTAAGCGTAGACATCTAACATTGGCTAGTTGTGTGACTATGGGTAAGAACTAATTAATTTCACCAAGTCTCATTTATATAAGTAATAACAATTATACAACCTACCTCACAATTGTTGTAAATACTGTGCTTTGTAAAACTTAAAGTGTTATAGAAGTTTGAGTTATTATTGTCACTAGGAAAAAGCAAAGCTGAGATTTAAATCCACGCCTTTTGACTCCTTGTCAAGTGCTTTTATGTTCACAATATCTGTTAGGAGGGCTAGCAGGGAACAAAATCTCCTTGCTTCTTTACTCTTCTTCAGAGGTTACTAGCAATTTTGGCACCTTGGACAAGAAACCTGAAATCAACTTGATAAGACTAATTCAGTCAAGGGAGGAGGCAAGGGAGAAACAATAACAAAGCAATGTTATTGCAGGCAAAGACAAGCCTCTTTGGTTTTTGCAAAGCCACTGTTCATACTGCCCTGGGTCCAGGCAGGAACTCAGTTTGAGACAGTTACTCAGATGGGAAAAGAGGGGGAGAAATACTGTCTGTTAAATCTCCATGCGCTGGGATGAAGCACTACTGCTCTGTTCTTTCCCCCTCCCTTTTTAAATAAAATACTATTTATCTATTTTAAACATCCTTTTAAAATTTTGAGTTCCAAATTCTATCCCACCCACTCACTCTCCCACACCAACTGAAAAGAAAAGAAATTTTATTGCAATTATACATGTGAAATCATGAAAAATATGTTTCCATATTAGCTATATTAAAAAAAAAAGAAAAATAAGGAAGGGGGGAACATTTACTTCAATTTGTATTCATAGTTCAGTGGTTCTCTCTCTGGAGGTGGACAGCATTTTTTCATCATTAGCCTTTTGAATTGTTTTGGATCATTTTATTGATCAGAGTAGTCATGTTCTTTCACGTTGATCATCATTACAACATTACTATTATTGTGCACAATAATATCCTACTTCTCATTTCATTTTGCATCAGTTCATGTAAGTTTTGATATGTTGTGTTTTTTTCTGAGACTACCCCCTTGTTGTTTTCCACAGCAAAATAATACTCCTTTATAAACATATGCCATAACTTGTTTGGCCAATTTGTGAGCATCTCCCTTAATTTCCAATTCTTTGCCGACACAAAAAGATCTGCTATAAATATTTTTGTGCATACAGGTCCTTTTAATTATCCTTTCATCTTTTTGTTATATAGAGCTATTAGTGGAATTGTTGCATATGCACAGATTTGTAGACCTTTGAGTATATTTCCAAATTGTTCTCCAGAATGGTTAGACCAGTTTACTACTCCATGTCTATTTTTTCCTCTCATGCCTCTAGAATTAATTTTGATAGATATGAGGTGGTATCTCAGAGTTGTTTTAATTGGACTTCTTTTTTTCTGAAAACTGCCTGTTTATATCTTTTGATCATTCAGTAATTGAGGAATGGCTCTTATTTTTATAAGTTTGACTCAGTTCTATAATCTGTATATATTTGAGAAATGAGGCCTTTCATCAGAGAAACTTTTTTGATATTACGTCATGTTTTGTTTATTATATGTTATATTATGTATATCATCTTTATTATATTTTAGCAAAATGTAGTTTCCCTGATTGTACCCTTTAATTAAGTATATTTTGTTTTTGCTTTACCTGAGATCATGATTGCTACCCATACCTTTTTAAAAATTTAGCTGAAGTACTTTAGATTCCTTTCTAGTCCTTTATTTCAATTCTGTGGATCTTTCTGTTTCAAGTGTGTCTCTTGTAAACAACATGTTTTTAGATTATGGTTTCTAATCTGTTCTGCTAGTGCTTCCTTTTTTATGGTGACCTCATCCCATTCACATTCACAGTTATGGTTGCTAACTATTTTCCCCACCATCCTATTTTGTTCTTTTTCTTCTCTCTCTCTCTTTTGATCCCATCTTTCCTCAAAAGTCTATTTTGCTTCTAACCGCTGACTCCCTTAATCTGCCCTAACTTTTATCATCCCTACTCCCACATTCTCTCATCCCTTTCCCCTCCTATTTCTCTGTTGGGTAAGTCACATTTCTTAACACAATTGAGTGTATGTGTACGCATATACATGCATGCACACACGTGTATGCATATACATGCATGCACACACGTGTATGTAAACAACACATATGCTTACGCATACAAACATGTATATAAATATGTGCATGTGTATATCCATATAAGTACATGTATATATCTATACATATATGTATATACATGCATGTATTTTCTTTCCTCTTTGAGCCAATTCCAGTGAGATTGAAGTTCAAGCATTTCCTGCCACCACTCTTCTCCATTCTCCCCTCCACTGTAAAAGCTCTTCTTGTGTGCTTTTTATTATATGAGAGAAATGTCCTCATGCTACCTCTCTCTTTCCTTTTCTCTCAGTGCATATCTCTTTCTCCCCTCCCCCCATCTTTTTTTGGAGACCATTCTACATAATTGATTCATATCCCTGACCTCTGTCTATGTAAACTCTTTTTAATGATAAAGTTCTTGAGAGTTACATGTGTCATCTTCCTATATAGGAATGTAAACAGTTTAGCTTTGTTGAGACCCTTATGATTACTCTTTCATGTTCATCCTTTTATATTTCCCTTAAATCTTGTGTTTGAATGTCAGATTTTCTATTCAGATCTAGTCTTTTCATCAAGACTGCTTGCAGGTCCTCTATACATTTTTCCCTTGAAGGTTTACATTCAGTTTTGCTTGGTATATTGCTCTTGGTTGTATAATATTCCTTTGCTTCAGGAATATTATATTCCAAGCCCTCTTCTATTTTAGCATGGAAGTCACTAAATCTCATATGATTCTGACTGTAGCTCCATAGTATCTGAGTTGTTTCTTTCTGGCTGTTTCAAGTATTTTGTCTTTGACCCAGGAGCTCTGAAATTTGGCTATAATATTCCTGGGAGTTTCCATTTTGGGATCTCTTCCAGAAAATGATTAGTGGATACTTTCTTTTTTTTTTCCTTTTGCTTTTTGGAGGGCAATTGGGGTTAAGTGACTTGCCCAAGGTCACACGGCTAGTTTTTGTGTTGTCTGAGGTCAGATTTGAAATCAGGTCCTCCTGACTCCAGGGCTGGTGCTCTATTCACTGCGCCACCTAGCTGCCCTAGTGGATACTTTCAATTTCTATTTTATTCTCTGGATCTAAGATATTGAGACAGTTTTCCTTGATAATTTCTTGATATATGGTGCCTACGCTCTTTTTCTTTTATCCTAGCTTTCAGGTAGTCCAATAATTTTTTAATTATCTCCCCACAATGTATTTTCAGGTCAATTGTTTTTCCAGTGACATATTTGACATTGTATTGTATTTCATTCTTTTGACTTTGTTTTATTGTTTCTTGGTGTCTCATGGAGTCATTAGCTTCCACTTTCTCAATTCTATTTTTTAAGGAATTATTTTCATCAGTGAGTTTTTGTACCTCTTTTTCCATTTGACCCATTTTGCTTTTTAAGGAGTTATTTTCTTCTGAATTTTTGTGCCTCTTTGACCATTAGGCCAATTTTGGTTTTTTAAGTATTATTTTCTCCCATATTTTTGTGTATTTTTTTTTACCAAGCTGTTAATTCTCTTTTCATAATTTTCTTGCATCACTTTCATTTCCTTTCCAATTTTCTCTACCATTCCTCTCAATCTTTTTAAAAACTCTTCCAAGAATTCTTGTTGGGCTCATGTCCAATTAGCATTTTTTTTTCTTTTTGAGGCTTTGATATGAGAATTTTTACATTATTGTCTTCTTATGAGTTTATGCCTTCTCTTCCCTGCCACTGTAGTAGTTTTTTATGGTTAAATTCATTTTGTTGTTGTTATTTGCACATTTTTTCAGCCTATTTCTTGACTTCAAATTTTACATTAAAGTTAAGCTTTACTTACCTGATGGTAGGGAAGCACTGTTTCAGGTTACAGGTTTTTTGTGCTGCTGTTTTCAGAGTTAGTTCTTGGGATCTGCAAGTTTTTGGTCCTTCCAAGGTATTATCCTGAGAAAGGTATGATCACTGTTCCCCTTGTCTGCACTCTGGTTTTTACCCAGGAACGGTCCCTGGTACCCTGCAGCCAGAAGCACTAGCACTCACTTTTCCTTGGAACTGTGACTAGAGTCTCTGCTACCTTGTGACCAATCCCAGAACTCCTTTCTGTCCTGGAACTGCAACCCTGACATTCATATGATCCAATTTCCAATCAGTGCCAGCTCTACCCAGTGCCAGCAAAGGGTCCCTTGCAATCTCTTTCTGACCATTTGTCTGATGCCACCCCCTTTCTGTTTCTGGGTTCAGAGCTTCCAAAGCTGCTACTGCTTCAGCAGCAACATTTCCCACTGCCCACTAGATAGGCCTTCATTCCGGTGTCACAAACATTGTCTGCTGACTGCCTATGTTTTCTTAAGCCACCTTTTGTTTATTCTACCATTCCAAAATTTGATTTGAGCTATGATTTTAAAGTTGTTTGGAAGAGAATGTTGAGAGAGTTCAGCTGGGTTCCCTCTAATTTTCCATCTTTGCTCCATCTCCATATCTCTCCTATTTCATTTTTCTAAAGTATTTCCTAAGAGGATGCAAATTTAATACATCCCAATGAAAATGTATTAGTTCAAGTTTGTTTTGCTTATTCTTTTAGGAAAATCAGTTCCTGAAAGCATAACAAATTGTGGGGAAAGGAGATACAGCAACACAATGGGATATCTGAGACTTTCATAGACTCTTATGGGATGATATAAAATTTATGTGTGGATGAGAAAAGAGACAGAATAAAGAAGAAAGGATAACAGAAGATATGAAAGCTACACATATTTATAAGGACCAAGTAGTTACAAATTTATGTTTCCCTAAAGTATTTATTCTTGACATACCTACCTTTGCCACAAGTAAATGAGGTAATGCTCCTTGAAAAGTAGAGTGGCATTTAATAAATTGTCCAGTGGCCTTTGGAGTGCTTTGTGATGAAGTAAGGCAATATCACCACTCCTACCTACCTGTAATTCGGCTCAGACCAGGTGTCCTTCGCCCAGCCTCTCCAGCTGCATGAGCTCCCAAACTGTGGCCAATGATGTGGATTTCAGAAGGAGAATATTGATAGTTGGTCTAATGGAAAGACGTTTTTCAAAAATTGAACCCATTAGGTTCTTGCCCGCGTTGAGTACAGAAATATTCCCCACCGTTGGCAATGAAAACTATTTGCTAGGCATGCTATGACTTTATGGCTGTGTGCCCTTGGACTTCTGCAAGGTCCCCCTGACAGAAACTAGAAAGATCTGACTTGCTCTGGGGCTGTTTGGCGATTGGCCAGAGCTAGTTAGGAACAGTGATTCCTCCTTATAGTCTCATTTCTCTGGATGAAGCCTGTTCATTTTTGTAATAAAACACAATGAATCTTGGGCCTTTGTGTGCCCTTTTGCTATGAAAGAGAACATTTGGTATCTATAGACATTGTGCAAGACTGTAGTCAATTAAACCACATAAATAAGAGTCTGGGGGTAGAAAGAAGTTACTTAAGTGATTCTGACATGATATGGTAGGGGCAAAAGAAATTCTCAACCCCACTAAGTAAAGGGCATAACTCTACTCTATTTGTTTTATTCTTTTATAGGATTCTTTGGCGTGGTCTATTTGGAATGAATGGCAGCAGTAGAGTCATTGTTATTTAGTCATTTTCAGTTGTGTCCTTTTGGGGTTTTCTTGGCAGAGATACTGGAGTGCTTTGCCATTTCTTTCTCCAGCTCATTTTATAGATGAGGAAAAAGAGGCAAGCAGATTCAATAACTGGTCCAGGGTCAAAAAGCTAGTAAGTGTCTGAGGTCATATTTGAACTCAGGTCTTCCTGACTGCAGGCTCAGCACTCTATCCACTCCTCCACTTAGCTGTCATAACACAGCACAATACTATAAAGGTTTATTAAACACCTCCTCTCTGAAAGGCATGGTTCTGACAACTGGGGATCTAAAAACAAGACAGTCCCTGCCCTCAAGGAGTTTATATTCTGTTGGAGGGATAGAACAATGAAGATTACCTGAAATACCCAGGCAGTATCATGAGTATGGCACACTGAGTAGCTTTCTACTTACCGAAAGAACTTTAATCATATTAGCAACTTCAGCCCCCACAACGCGGATGTTGTTTGCAGCCTGGGTATAGGTAGTTTGTGAGCCTCCTTCCCAGTCTACACAGATGCAGTTCACCTGCTCCACTTGAAACATATTCTAAGGTTGGGATATAAAGCAAAAAGTCCTTTAGGAGAAATATTAGTGCAAAGGTCCCTCAGTTTCCTTACTGGAAGCTCAAACCCAAACCAGAGCCATCAAATACTTGATAAAAAGCATCCCAGTTCAACTTCTATGTACAGGGAGCAGGAATCTTCCACCCAGCTTAAAGTGCATTTCCTTTGTAAAGTTCTAAATGAATAGAGTTTTATCATTATAGTCATAGTAACTAATAAATGGCAGTATCTCAGGTGGAAACATATTCTGTAGACATAGTCTGTGGAAATTTTTATATCTAGTAGAATGTAATAGGTCCAGCATAGAATAAATTATTTCACAAGAAATACTGCTCTGGAGATGTTCAGGGAATTTATGGGTTCTCAGCAGCCCTGTCTCATGGCAATCCAACCTCCTGAGTTTAAAATGGTGCTACCTATTTTTTCCAAAATCAATTTAGCATCATTCTTTGCAAATATATGTGATATTCATCTACGTTATCATATCATAGCAGTGACAATAAAAGCATTGATGTGTAGAGCTGGAAAATCTCGTCTGTTGTACCATGTAAACAGGATACTTGTTTCACTAGGGAGGGTGAAAGCAGGTATGAAAAGATGAATCACTGGGAAAACTATGTCCCGAAGCTTCAGATCTTTGATTTTCCGCATGCACAGCTTTACTGCTTCCACTAACCATTTCAGGGATGGACTGAGTCATTAATGGATCTGAGGGGGGGTAGCATTATTGGATTGACTGTTTAGAAGGGAGAAAACAATCCTGAATCAAAGTACTGCATTTCAAAGAAAGAAAGTTGTGTTTGTCTTAGGGATACTTTCTCCTCTGGCTACCTCTTCCCACAGAAAACATGTTTGGTATGCTTGTGCCATTGGGTGTTGCATAGTTTCACTTGATTGTGTATTCTTTCTTTTGCTCCTTGTCCCCCCTAAAATCAATGTATCTCTTGTTTTCTTCTCCTTCAAATGGAAATTTAAAACATCTCCCATATTGTGGCAAGAACTGACCCAAATGGAGAAAATAATAATTATATTATACTTATAAATAGAGCTCATAGGACAAAAATTAAAATTGTTTATAAAGAAAATGACTTCTTTGAAAAAAAAAAGATAGTCACTGAAGATGGAGGCAGAAAACACAGAGGTTATGCTACTTTGTATTTCAGGCTCCTGAGGGAAGATCAATAAAATGAGAAAATAATCACCATAGTAACTAATCATATTTATATTCCACTTTAAAGTGGAAAAGCTTACATGGGCAAAAAAAGTCACTTCTTACTTTATGTGACAAATAACAGATGTGACCATGAAAACATGTCAGCAAACTTATTTTGGGAAAAGTAAATAATTTTAAATTCAATTAATAAACTTACTATTTAAAGAAGTCTTGGGCAGCATCATCTTGCCAAGTGAATAATGCACACACATTTCTTCAAAGTATGTTTTTGTTATCATTGCCTATTTGCCTATGTTTACATGGTCAATATGTGTCAGGGGCATTGTTTGAACCCACGTCTTTCTGACTCTTGAGGGAACCCCTTTGTTTATTCCCTGAAGTATCTCTAACTTTTTTTTTACACAAATATTGTAAATGGTAAATGCTTTTGAATATTTATTCATTTTGTTGTGTGCAATGGCCTGATATTTTAAATCCCTAACATTTTAAAATTTCTAACCTCCTACCCAAAATTTTAATCTCTTTTTAAAATTTGAATTATCACCTGACTGAGTCATATAAAAAAGGGATTGCCTATTTGGAGATGAGCTTTTTTGGGATATTAATTCTTTTAAAACTGACAGTTTAAAACAATTTAAAATTGGCTTCAAGATGTGGGCTAAGGGGATACAGGGAAAGGTCCACTTTATACCTTGCACGTGTCTGACAGCCAACTCTCTTCTCCTGTGTCTATGTAGCCATGGATAATGAAACGAGTCTTCCTGTCTGTTTTGAAATTTGAATATTCAATGGTGGATGGTTCAGAGGGTTTGAGTATCTGTGATAAAAAGGAAAGTACCGGATAATATTTTTGGTCTTAAACAATTTATGGTCATTTACCTCATTGCCCTTTAATACAGAGGACGGCTTCATAGATTGAGAGAAACAAGTATAATTTGGTCTCCAGTGTGAGTCAATTCAGTTCAATTCAGCAAGTACTTTATGAGGAAGGAAATAAACAATAAGTGTCTATTACATGCCAGGCATTGTGATAAGTCCTTTTTATAAATGTTATCTCACTTGATCCTCACAACAACCTTGAGAGAAAGGTGCTATTATTATCCCCATTTTATGGTTGAGGAAATGAGGAAGATAGAGGGTAAGTGATTTGTTCAGGTTCCCCAGAGCTAAGTGTCTGAGGCTGGATTTGAACTCAGGTCTCCCAGACTTCAGGACTACCACTCTATCTGCTGTGCCATCTCTCTGCCTATATTTTAAAAATACAATACTAGGATAAACTGGGCAAGGGGTAAGATGTAATATTTATATAAAAATAGACTTCTTGTTATCAAAGAGCTTATTATCTGGGGAGTGTGGTAGATTATACATGTAGAGAAAACAAAATGATACTAATAATACACAATGATAGTGCATTTGGAAGTGGCAAAACAAAGTACCATCAGAGGTCTAGGGTGGGGTAGGACATCACCATACGGGGAGAAGGGAGATCAGAGGATAATATAGTGAGAACTAGAGCAGATTTCAGATTAAACTCCTTCATTTTGCAGATGAGGAAACTGAGCCCCAGAGATTTAGTAACTTGCCCAAGGTCATATAGGTAGTAATAATGGGTATTAATGTTCTAGATGGTTAAGTCAAAGTCAAGAAAGAGTAAGGGACTAGAACCCAATTAGCCTATCCTCTTACTCCTTCACTCTGTCAGACCACATTTTATTTATGGTTAGTTGGTCTCCCCTTTTCACAGTAATGAAAAGTTGATTCAATGTGTCAGCTAAAAGCTACATAGGCTACCACTTCTTAGCAAGTAATCAATGGCATCCCTTGTGTGGCATCCATTGAAAGGAGGGAAGAAAGCAGTTGGTGAGAGAAGAATGAACTTAAATTTATGTCTAGGAAAGCAAACTGTGGAGAGAGGGATGGGAAAAGAGGGCATCATTTACTGTGTTCAAGGCATCAATTTTTGTTTGCTAACATAGTGCTGGAGCCTGCATTCCCTGATTCCTGACCCACAACTCTGAAAACACGTTCTAGAATTCTGGGTATCTGATTTTAATTTCTAGGCACATGGTTTTTTCAAGCTATTCATTTAGCCCTAACCTTTCTCTTGACCTCCAGTATCACATCTTCAATGGCCTATTCGATATCTCAAAGTGGAAGTTGCACAGATATCTTAAATTCAAATGTCCAAAACTGAACTATCTTCTTCCCCAAATCCTTCCATCTTCCTCATATTCCTATTACTATCAAGGGCACCATCATTTTCTTCGTCATCCAGCCACACAACATAAACATTATCCCCAATACTTCATTCTCTCTCACTTCTACATATCCAATCTGGCACCAAGACCTATCGATTCTACCTTTGCAACATCTCTTGTACATACTCCCATCTCTTCTTTGCCATTACCATCACCCCAGTGCGAGCTCTCCTCACCTCATTCCTGTACTATTGAAATAGCCTCCAATTAGTCTCTCCAGTCTATCTTCCTTTCAGCTATCAAATTGATTTTCCTAAAGTAAAGGTCTGACCACATCATCCCACTATTCAATAAACTCTAGGATTCCCTGTTACTTCTAGGATCAAATATAAAATTCTATTTGGCTTTCAAAGCTCTTAATAATCTGGCCACTTTCAACCTTTCCAGTCATCTTACACCTGATTTACATGTTCTCTGCAATTCAGTGACATTGGTCTCCTTGCTGTTCTTGTAATAATACTGATAATAAAGTGCAGTATCCATGTAACAATTTGATCTCATTTGATCATTACAACAATCTTGTGAAATAGGTGCTATTATTATCCCAGTTTTTACAGATGAAGGAAACTTAGGCAGACTTGTTTGGTTAAGTGACTTACCCAGGGTTCTATACCTAATAAGCATCAGAGATTGGATCTGAAGTTAGATCTTTCTGACTTCAGGAACTCTCTCTGTTGATTCTGCCTAACTGTCTTAGCTGTTTCTTCTGAGATCTCCTGAAGTCTGTACATTTTCACTGGCTATTCTTCATGCCCCAAAAGCTCTCCTTCCTGGTCTTCACCTCCTGGCTTCCCTGCCTCCTTCAAGTCTCAGTTAGAATCCCACCTTTTGTGGGATAATAAGTCTTTCATGGCTTCCCATAATGCTAATACATTCTCTCTGTGATTCTCTCAAATTTATCTCATTTATGCCTTATTTTTGCATAGTTGATTGCATATTGTCTCCCCATTATTTCTTGAGGGACTGTTTCTGACTTTCTTTATATCCCTAGTGGTTTGAACAGTGCCTGGCAGACAGTATGTGCTTAATAATTGTTTATTGACTGACTTGCCAACTGATCCTTGGACAAATGTTAAGACAGAGAAATCAATGGTGCGAGGCTAAATCCTAGTGCCACTTAATAAGTGTTTATTGAATTGAGTTGAATTTTGTTTTCTTTGTATCCCCAGGCCTTAGCACAGTGCCTGGGACACAGAGCTTGTGCTACACTGATATAACCTTTGAGGACCCCAATTTACTCCACGTCACTTTGGGGCATTAAAGAAGCACCTTAATGACATAAGAATAATGATGATCATAATATAAACATTTTGATTTTTAAAAAGTATTCTGTTTTCATTATTGGCCAAAAAAGGACAACTTATAAGAAATTCAAACCAAATTATTAACTCTATTGGATGAAGCAGATGTTAAATTAAAATAACCATAGCTCTTACTTGGAAGTAATTTGGATTTTCATTTGTGTAGAGCAGAAAGCGGATATTGATCTTTTCTGGACTCCAGGGTAAAACCTTAAGTGGCCTTATTAATGTTCCACCCCAAGGGTCATCATCTGGAAAGCATCCAAGATCCCCATAGCAGACTTCCTTTCCTATATAATAAATAAATTAAAAATTCAGTCTTAGTAATATAAGGAGAGAACTTTTTTGTGTCTGTGTGACTGATGGATGGGGTTGGCCTATCTAGTGACTAGGGTCACTTCCTGGCAAATTGAGAAAAAGACTACTCTCCCTCCTTTTGTCTACAAAACCATAACCCAAGAGATTATCTAATTACATAAATATCAAATCTAAGTGGAACTATCAAGCATTGAGGAAGGCTGGGAAAGGACAGCTCTCCCATCTTACAGATCTGTCTACTCTACCTAGCACAGGGTCAGCCAGCATACTGGTTCTCTGGAACCAGATATCTTCCACTCTGATGGCCATAAGGCACATGATATTGAAACCGGGGCTGTTCTGGTCAAAACCTGTTTGGATGGGAGGGGGTGGTGCTGAGTAGCTTCTAAAAATTACCAACTGTTTCTTACCTCTGACTGTGCCCAGCAGGAGAAGAGTGACAGTCCAAAGCCCCAGCATCTAAACCAATCAAGAAATATTCAATTGAACCTCACTAGAGAGGTTATCATAAAATATACAAGAATTCATAACTTTAAACATTAAACTTTTCTATAATAATAATAATAATCTGCACATAACAAAGCAAAGATCTTCAGAATTTTTTTTCAACAGCTATGTTAAAAAAAAAAAAGCAAACAACACTTACCATGGTTGAATATTCAAGGCCTCTGCACCAATGGGATCAAATACCAAAGCCCTTTTATACCTGTATCTTATCATTTGCACACAGTTTCAAGGGGGGAAAAAACTCATGAAGATAGACAATATTGTGTGTATTTTGCATTTTAATCTCCACAAATACACAAAACAAGGCTAATAATAGTGGACAGAGTTTTCCATTAAGTTCAATTCTGGGAAAACAACGAATGTTTTATTAAGGGAACTTTTAATAAATGTGTTGTTTATTAAATGTGCCTTGCTTTCAGTCTAAGCATGATAGTAATTCTAATTGCTCAGTGCTTGCCATGCATGTGTGTTATTCATGCAAATTCCCTTAAAATCCTGATGCTAAAGAGAAATTGTCAATGGAAATAGCACATTTGAATATCTATGCTAAGTGGGAAGTCTAAAATTCAGGTAGCAAACCACATTTTTCTTTGTAAACTATCCTATGGTGCTTTCAGTTCATAGACATATTATGGAAAACTGAGAATCCTTGCATTTCAAAGTTGAATGGAACCTCAGTGGCCTCTTACCCAAATTATTCCTGAAAGTGAATTAATTCCCTTTATAACATACTTGACAATTCAGCCTTGGATTGATAATTTCCAACAAGAAGTAGCCTATGATCGCCTCCCCCACCTTTTAAAAATGTGTTTAGTATTTTATTTTTCCCAGCTACATGTAAAAATAATTTTTAACATTTGTTTTTAAACCTCTGAGTTTCAAATTCTCTTCCTCCCTCCCTCCTCACCCCCCTACATTGAGAAGGCAAGTTATATTGTGAAGCAAAAAATACACCCAAAAAACCCCACCTTCAAAAATAAAGTAAAAAAAAAGTATGCTTCAATCTGTATTCAGATGCCATCAATTCTTTTTCTGGGGATGGACAGCATTTTTCATCATAAGTCCTTTGGGGTTATCTTGGGTCATTACATTGCTGAGAAGAGCTAAGTCATTCACAGCTGATTATCTTAAAATATTGCAGTTACTTTGTATATAGTACATACATTTTCACTTTGCATCAGTTCATGAAAGCCTTTCCAGGTTTTTCTGAGAGCATCTAGTTCATCATTTTTTATGGCTTTTTGAAGGGAAATTGGGGTTAAGTGACTTGGCCAAGGTCATACTGCTAGTTTTTGTGTTAAGGGTCTGAGGCTGGATTTGAACTCAGGTCCTCCTGACTCCAGGGCTAGTTCTCTATTAACTGCGCTGCCTAGCCGCCCCTAGCTCATCATTTCTTATGGCAAATAGTATTCCATCATAATCACATACCACAGTTTGTTCAGACATTCCCCAATTGATAGCATCCCCTCGATCTCCATTTCTTTGCCATGAGAGGGGCTGCTATAAATATTTTTTTTAAATTAATTTGTTTGTTTACTTTTAGTTTACAAGATTCAATTCCACAATTCCTTGAGTTTCACATTCTATCTCCCCTCCCCCCCCGCCATGACAGCATACAGTCAAGTACAGGATCTGTAAATACTTTCACATTAGACATTAGTCAGGTTATAAAGATGGATTGTATCAGGTGGAATGAAAAATGGTAAAGAGGAAATAGAACTAAACAAGAAAAGGAAAAAGATCAGGTGGTTTGCTTCAATCTGGATATAAACACAGTTCTTTCTAGTTCTTTCTCTGGATGTAGACATCTCTCTCCATCATGAGTCTTTTGGGACTGACTTATATCACTGCATTGCTGAGAAGAGCCCAGTCTATTAAAGTTGGTCATCACACATACATTGTGTCTGTAATTGCATATAAATTTCTCCTGGTTCTACTCTTCTCACTCAGCATCAGTTCGTATAAGCCTCTCCAGGTAAATATGAAGTCCATCTGCTCCTCGTTTCTCATAGCACAATAGTATTCCATAACATGCATATACCACAACTTGTTCAGCCATTCCCCAATTGATGGGCACTCCCTTAAATTGCAATTTTTTGCTACCACAAAAAGAGCTGCTATAAATATTTTTGTACATATGGGTCTATCCCCCACTTCTATGATCTCTTTGGGATATAACCCTAAAAGTGGTATTGCTGGCTCAAGGAGTATGAAATTATTTATGCCCCTTTGGGCATAATTCCAGATTGCTCTCCAGAAAGATTGGATCAGTTCACAACTCCACCAGCAATGCATTAGTGTTCCAATTTGCCCACATCCTCTCCAGCATTTGTCATTTTCCTGTTTTGTCATCATAGCCAATCTTACTGGTGAGATGTGATACCTCAGAGTTGTTTTGATTTACATTTCTCTAATCAATAGTGATTTAGAGCATTTCTTCCTGTGCTTATAGATATCTTTAATTTGTTCCTCTGAGAACTGCCTTTTCATATCTTTTGACCATTTATCAATTGGGGAATGATTTGTATTCTTATAGATTTGACTCAATGTAGTGGAAATGCAAATTTAAAGATCTTCCCTGCCCCTAGGCTAAAGTGCACCTGGAGCCTGGGGTGGGAGGCTTGTTTTTCAGTAGATACTTTTTGATTGGCCAGTGGGTCCAAAAGGTTGTTACATTCTCTGAGCCAGGAGAAGGCTATATAAGCCCTGATGTGTAGCTTTGTTTTGGGACTCACTTTGAGAAGTGTTCTGTGATTTGATCTGAATTCTGGGAAGCCGTTGTTGAGAGTCCCCCGGCTTTGAAAAACCCAGATTTGGAAACCCAGATGTTGACTGGGTATGGATGTAATGGTTGGACAGTTTGGAAATCTGTCTACTTGATCTGTTTCTGTCTTGATAATTCTGCCTGTATGCTTTGAAGTTTGGGGTGCTGACCTTTTTCCCCTGAACAAGGTAAACGATATATGTCTGACTGATTAAAGTAAGCTTGTTAACCCATTTTGAGTTGCTTTCCTTTAACAAAGCAGATCCAAGAACCTGTATGGGCGGCAAACCCTGAGGATGCTTGGGGTGATTGCTGCTACACTCAATTCTCTGTATATTTTAGAAATGAGTCCTTTATCAGAGACATAGGTTGTAAAAATTCTTTCCCAATTTCCCACCTCCTTCTTAATCTTGGTTATATTGGCTTTATTTGTACAGAAGCTTTTCAATTTAATGTAATCAAAATTATCCATTTTGCATTTTATAATGCTCTCTAATTTTTGTTTAGTCATAAAGTCTTCCCCTCTCCACAAATGTGGCAGGTAAACTCTTCCTTGATTTCCGAGATTGCTTACAGTATCAACCTTTATAGCTAGATCATGCACCCATTTAGACTTGATTTTGGTATATGGTGTTAGATAATGGTCTATGCCCAGTTTCTGCCATACTATATTCCAATTTTCCCAGCAGTTTTTGTCAAATAGTGAGTTCTTATCCCAAAAGCTGGGGTCTTTGGGTTTATCAAACAATAGATTGCTATAGTCATTGACTGCTGAATCATGTGCCTAATCTATTCCATTGATTGACTACTCTATTCCTCAGCCAGTACCAAATAGTTGTGATGACTGCTGCTTTATAAAACAGATTGAAATCTGGTATAGCTAGTCTACCTTCCTTAGCATTTCTTTTAATTAATTCCCTTGATATTCTAGACTGTTTATTCTTCCAAATGAATTTTGTTACTATTTTTTTTCTAGCTGTATAAAGTAGATTTTTGGTAAATTGATTGGTATGGCACTAAATATAAAATTTAATTTAGGTAAAATTGTCATATTTATTATATTAGCGCGACCCAGCCATGAGCAATTGATATTTTTCCAATTAATTAGATCTGACTATATTTGTGTGAAAAGTGTTTTGTAGTTGCGATCATATAGGTCCTGGGTTTGTTTTGGCAGGTAGATTCCCAAATATTTTATAATGTCTACAGTGACTTTAAATGGGATTTCTCTTTCTATCTCTTGCTGTTGAATTTCATTGGAAATATATAGGAATGCCGAGGATTTATGTGCATTTATTTTATATCCTGCAACTTTGCCAAATTTTTTTATTGTCTCAAGTAGTTTTTTACTTGATTCTCTAGGATTCTCTAAGTATATCATCATAGCATCTGCAAAGAGTGATAGCTTGGTCTCTTCTTTGCCTAATTTGATTCCTTTGATTTATTTTTCTTCTCTATTTGCTACTGCTAACATTTCTAGTACCAGATTGAATAAGAGGGGTGATAGTGGACACCCTTGTTTCACCCCTGATCTTATTGGAAATGCTTCTAGCTTATCCCCATTATATATAATACTTGCTGATGGCTTTAAATAGATGCTACTTATTATTTTAAGGAAGGCTCCATTTATTCCTATACTTTCTAGTGTTTTTTAATAGGAATGGATGTTGTATTTTGTCAAAAGCCTTTTCTGCATCTATTGAGATAATCATGTGGTTTCTGCTAGTTTTATTGTTGATATGATCAATTATACTGATGGTTTTCCTAATATTAAACCTTCTTTGCATTACTGGAATAAATCCCACCTGATTAAAGTGTATTATTCTTGAGATAAGTTGCTGTAGTCTTTTTGCTTATATTTTATTTTGTATCTATATTCATGAAGGAGATTGTTCTATAATTTTTTTCTCTGTTTTATCTCTTCCTGATTTAGGTATCAGTACCATATTTTGTCAAAAAGAATTTGGTAGCACTCCTTCTTCACTAATTTTCCCAAATAGTTTGTAGAGTATTGGAATCAATTGTTCTTTAAATGTTTGATAGAATTCACTAGTAAATCCATCTGGCCCTGGAGATTTTTTCCTAGGGAGTTGACTGATGGCTTGCTCAATTTCTTTTTCTGAGATGGGGTTATTTAAGTAATTTACTTCCTATTCAGTTAATCTGGGCCACTTGTGTTTTTGTAAATATTCGTTCATTTCCCTAAGATTGTCAAATTTATGTTCATACAATTGGGAAAAATAATTCCTAACTATTGTTTTGATTTCCTCTTCATTGGAGGTAGATTCACCCTTTTCATTTTTGGTACTCATAATTTGGTTTTCTTCTTTCTTTTTTTTTTATCATATTGACTAAGGGTCTATCAATTTTATTGTTTTTTTCATAAAACCAGCTCTTAGTTTTATTTATTAATTCAATAGTTTTCTTAATTTCAATTTTATTAATCTCTCCCTTGTTTTTCATTATTTCTAATTTAGTGTTTATTTGGGGATTTTGAATTTGTTCTTTTTCTAGGTTTTTCAATTGCATGCCCAATTCATTGACCTCCCTTTTCTCTAACTTAATAACGTATGCACTCATGGATATAAAACTTCCCCTTAGAACTGCCTTTAATGCATCCCACAAATTTTGGTATGTTGTCTCATTATTATCATTTTCTTGAATGAAATTATTGATTGTTTCTATAATTTCTTGTTTGACCCACTCATTCTTTAGGATTAAATTGTTTAATTTACAATTAGCTTTTAATCTCTCTTTCCATGGCCCTTTATTGCATATAATTTTTATTGCATCATGATCTGAGAAGGATGCATTTAATATTTCTGCCTTACTGCACAGAATTGTGAGGTTTTTATGCCCTAGAACATGGTCAGTTTTTGAGTATGTGCCATGAACTGCTTAGAAGAAAGTCTATTCCTTTTTATCCCCATTCAGTTTTCTCCAGAGATCTATCATATCTAGACTCTCTAAAATTCTATTCACCTCCTTAACTTCTTTCTTGTTTATTTTGAGGTTAGATTTATCAAGTTCAGAGAGAGGGAGATTAAGTTCCCCCACTAGTATAGTTTTGCTATCTATTTTTCCCTCTAATTCTCTTAAATTCTCCTTTAGGAATTTGGATGCTATACCACTTGGAGCATATATGTTAAGTAATGATATTGCTTCATTCTTGATGGTAGCTTTTGGCAGGATATAATTTCCTTCCTTATCTCTTTTAATTAGATCTATTTTTGATTTTGCTTTATCTGAGATAAGGATTGCTACCCTTGCTTTTTTACTTTAGCTGAGGCTTAATATATTCTACTCCAGCCTTTTACCTTTACCCTGTGGGTATCCCTTTGTTTCAAATGTGTTTCTTGTAGACAGCATATTGTAGGATTATGGTTTTTAATCCATTCTTCTATCAGCCTCTGTTTTATGGGAGAGTTCATCCCATTCACATTCACAGTAATGATGACTATCTGTCTCTTCCCCTCCATCCTATTCCCTCCCCTGCTTATGGTTTTCTTTCTTCCTTCTCCCTTCCCCTCCTTGAAGGTTTTCCTTTTGACCACCACTTCCCTCAGTGTTTCCTCCCAGTAACCCCCGCCCCTTCTTACCTACACTCTCCCCTTACTACTATTTCCCTCCCCTCAAATCCCCTCATTTTTATCCCTCCCCTACCCTCCACACAATAGATTTTTGTACTTATCAGAGTATGCTATTCCCCCTTTGACCCCAAACCAATGAGAGTAAATTTCATATAGTGCTCCTCTCCCTCCCTCCTTTCCCTCTATTTAGTGAGTTTTCATGTCTTTTCATGTTAGAATCTTAAATATAACTGATTATGTTGATCCTATTTTGAATCAGAACCAGTAAGAATAATGTTCAAATGATGTTCCTCTCCTTCTTTCCTTCCCCTCTACTATAGTGTGTTTTTCTGCCTCTTTGTATGGCATAATTTACCTTTTTCTGTCTCATCTTTTCTTTTTATCCCATTGCAGTCCCTTTGACCCCCCTTATAAGGTTTTTTTTATCTTCATGTTAGTTCATTTATACCCACATCCTCTATCTATGTATAACCCTTTTAAGGGTCATGATAATCTTATAAATTTCGATATTGACAGTTAGCTTCTCATATAGGGATGTGAATATTTTGCTCTTATTGCATCCCAAGTTATGTGTATGTGTGTGTGGTGTGCATGTGTGCATGTGTATATGTGTGAGTGTGTGTTTTCCTGGTTTACCTTTTTATGTCTTCCTTGAGTCTTGTAATTGGAGATCACATTTTCCATTGAGCTCTGGCTTTTTCATCAGGAAAGTCTGGAAGTCCTTTATTTCATTAAATGACCATCTCCTTGCCTGAAAGATTATGTTCAGTTTTGCTGGCTAGTTAATCCTGGGTTGCAACAGATGGATGTTGGCTCTCAGCTCCCAGTAAAATAAGATCAGCTAAAATAATAAATCTCTCAGTGAACACCTAGTGTTGATCAAAGCAATATACTTTGCAAGTGGCAGAGATCATCTAAGATTATTATTATGCCAAGCCTACTTGCTGGACCTAAGCTCTGGGAAATAGGGTATATCCAAAATATTTTGATAATATTAATTCTCTTTTCACATTTTTTTCATCAGACTCATTTGTTTTCCCAATTTTTTCTCCACCACTATTGTTTCAACTCTTCTAGGAATTATTTTTTGGACTCCTGTCCAATTAGCTTTTTTTTTTTTTATATTTTGGTTGTAGGAATTTTAACACTGTTGTTTCCTTCTGAGTTTGTATCTTGATCTTTCTGGTAACTGTAGTTGCTTTTGATGATCAAGTTCCAATTTTTTGTTTGCTCATTTTCCAGCCTATTTCTTGACCATGAACTTTATGCTAAAGTTGGGTTTTGCTTATCTGGGCATGAAGAGGCACTACCCCAAGCTTCAAGGTTTGGGGTTTTTTTTTGCTAGTGTTTTCAGACTTCTGGGTGTCTGCAATTTTCAGTGCTTCCAAGGTTATGTGACACAAAGAAAGGTGTGGTTCCTGTTCTCCTGGTGTGCATTCTCGTCTTCCAGGATGGACCCCTGCTTCCCTGAAGATTCAAGTGATAGTGCTCCTCTTGTTCCTAGAATGGTGACCAGGTCTCCCGCTCTCTTTAAGCTGCAAGTTCTAGTAGTGCTCTTCTCTGCCTCAGCACTGTGACCAGGGTCCCTGTTCCCTTGTAACTGACCCCCCAGTACTTCCTTCCACCAGAACTGCATATGGGCAAAAAAGTTGCCAATAAGCACAAAGTGCAACCAATGTCAGCAAAGGGTCACTTGAATTCTCTTTCTGACCATTTCTCCAAACCCCTTATTATCTCTGGGTTGAGAGCTCATAAAGCTGCTACTGCCACTGTCACAGCCACCTCCAAGGCCTACTGGTGATGCTCCCACCATGCTGTAGGTCAGTTCCCATCCCAGTGTCACAGACCTATCCTGATTACCTCCTAAATTGTCTCAGCCTGGAAAAAATGTCTCATCCTGATCTTTCATTGGTTCTACTGCTCCAAAATTTGATTTGAAGCATTATCTTAAAGTTATTTGGAAGGGAATGTTGAAATACTTTGACTGGGGTTGCTGCCTTTAACCAACCTGCTATCTTGACTTTACCTAAAACTGTAATTTTGCTTCTGCTTTGCCTATACTCATTCATTTTTTTCTTCCCTTAGCTTTTCTATAACAATATCAAATAATAATTGTGACCATGGACAACCTTGTAAAATCTCTGAATTTAGTGGGAAGGTCTTTAGTCTTAGCAGGATAGAAAGACGGGGGAAATATGATGAGTTGAGTTTTGGGTACATTGAATTTAAGATATCTGTGGGACATCTGGTTCAATAGATAGTAGGTGATATGAGAATGGAGGTAAGGAAAGAAGTTAGGACTAGATAGATAGATCCAAGAATCATATGCATGGATTTACCATGCATTAAAGAAAACACCAAATATAATAGTATAGATATAAAAGAGAAGAAAGCCTAGGACAAAGCTTTGTGGGATAGCAATGGTTAGCTGGTATGGTTTAGAAGAGGCTACAACAAAGGAGCCAGACAAGGAAGAGAATCAAGAGAGAGCAGTGTTACAAAAACATAGATAGAAGAGAATATCAAGGACAAGGGGTTGACTGAGAGCTTTAAACTTGAAGAGAGGTCAAGAAGGATAATGATTAAGAAAAAGTCATTAGATTTAGCAATTGGTAACTTTGGAGTGGCCAGTTTCAGCTGAATGATGTGGTCAGAAGTCAATGCAAGGGAAAAGGAAGTGGAATCAATATACACAACTTTCTCAAGGAGTTTAATCACAAAAGGGAGGAAGTGACATAGGGTAATAGTGGGGTTGGATGGAATGAGAGTTTTATAAGAATGGGAAGACATGGGCATGTTTGCATGCAGTAGAGAAGAAGCCAATAGACAGGGAAAGATTGCAGATTATTGAGAGATGGGGCATAAAAGAGGAAACAATCCACTAGAGGAGTGAGGATGGAATGAGATCACTTGTGCATATAGAGAGGTTTGTCTTGGCAAGAAAGGTCATCTTTTCACATGAGTCAGGAATTAAACAGGATATAGTCAGGGAAGACATCTGAACAAAATGAGATGAGGAAGAAGAGAGAAATGAGATCTCTTAGTGAACTGCTTCTATGATTTCAGTGAAATAGGGAGACAAAGCTGAAAAGATCAGTGAGAGAAGTTATGGAAGGTTTGAAGAGGCATTTGTAAAAGCCATTGTGGGTAATGAGATGATGTATTGATTAGTGAAATGCTTTTTTTCAGTGATGTACCAGTTGAAATTTTGTAAGATAAATCTATAAAGGGCCCATAATCATAGTTTTATGAAGTTCTCCAGTTTTATTTAGAAACGTATGAATAGAAGCAAAGGCAGTCAAAGTTGGGAGCAATATAAGGTTGGAACCTGCCAGAGTTCAGTTATTAGATAGAGAACAAGGTACAAGAATAGAGGGTACTGTTAAGCTGAACTGTTTCACCAAAGGATCAAATGGAAAAGGGAGGAAAGTGTAGCCAGCAGAAAAGTAATGGCATTGGAAAAGAACCAAAGGATGGAAGGATTGGAAGTCACAGTGAGGACCAAGAATAGCTTAAAGGTTGTAAGGGAGGCAAAAATATGGATTGATAAAAATTATGATCAAATAAAGGGATTTTAGAGTTCATGACTATGGAAGTGAAACATTTGTGGGTGATGGAAAAATAAAAAATATGACCATGTAGTTGAGATGGAGTGGAAGAAGTCAAGGAGGATGTTTAAATTGAGGTACTAAGAAGCAGTGGTTTTTATGGGCACTTCAATACCTATGTTTAGGTTCCCTGATATAAAGACAAAAAATGGGGAGAAGAGGAAAACTGAGTGAACTTGGCACTGAAATCATTGAGGAAGGAAGTATAGTATCCCGGAGATCAGTAGGTAACACCTACCAGAATCTTAATTCATGATAAATAATGACTGAATGAGCCTCAAGGAAGGAGAGGCCATTAAGAGCAAAAGTGGTAGAGGGAGAGTCTAGATATGACAGTGGGAGCAAGAAATCTTCTCACTCTCCCAGCATGACAAGTAAATCAGTGGGCTTGAATAAGAGCATATCCCATCCTTAAAGTGCTGTGGATGCTCTAATATTTAGTTCAATATTTCTTTGTCACTATTCTCAAGATGGGGCAGAAATATTTGAGAATCAGCAGCTTATAGAAATTGTGTCTGTGACACAAGGTATTTGTTGTTGGGGAGGGAGAGGCATTTGGTATCCTAAAGAAACACAAAATCCCAATCTCACATAAAAGCAACTAGAATGTTAGTAATTTAAAGACTCAGTGTTATAAAAAGCGGTTCATGTTTCAGAAGTGGAATACTCTCCTTTAGCTTGTCATAATCCTTCACCACTTAGATGAACTTTCACATTATTATTCGTATCTAGTGTTCTTGGGAAAGTTTATCTTTGGGCCATATGTTTAGAATTTAGTTTGTCAAAGCTCAGTGGTTGACCTACTTCAAAGTCATATGAAAGTACAAAGCATTGGATGTTTTATAATTACATAGATAAAGAAAATAGAACACATTAATCTTTTACTGGCTAATGAATTAGAAATTTGATACAATGAAAAGGTATTCTGGAATGTGGGGTAAAGCACTTTATTCTGTCTCAAATATCAGCAGTAATTAGGTAAAATTAGGTTACTATCAGGAACTTCCCAATAGGAATGATAAGTATGCTGGCAACCAGTACTTAAAGATACCACAATAGCATAGATGAAGTCCATAGACAGGACTGTTAGAAGCTAAAAGTAAGAACAGGCATTGTCATAAAAATCTTGAAGAATGTAATAAATATGAAGTGCCTACTATGTGACAATCACTGTACTAAATGCTAGGGATATGATTAATAAAAAGAAAGATTCCTTGTCCTCAAGGAGCTTACAATTTAATGGGGGAGAAGAGACAACAGTACACGAAAGAGAGGCAGGGAAGGGTTGTGGGGGGTCTAAGGGTTATACATTTTTAAAATTTTATTTATTTTTAGTTTTCAACATTTACTTTTTTAACATTTTGAGTTCTAGATTTTTCCCCTCCCTTCTCGCTCCTTTCCTTAAAATAGCATGCAATCTGGTATAAAGTATATATATACAATCATATTAAACATATTTCCACATTAGTCATTTTGTGAAAGAAGAATCAGAGTGGGGCAACTAGGTGATGCAGTGAATAGATCACCCATCCTGGAGTCAGGAGGACCTGAGTTCAAATTTGACCTCAGACACTTGACACTTACTAGCTGTGTGACCTTGGGCAAGTCACTTAACCCTAATTACCTTGCCTTCTCCCCTCCATAAAAAAATAGTGTGAGTATGTAGGATAGGCGAATGTCCCTCTCTTTGCCACCAAATCACACAGATTAAAAAAAGAAGAAAAATCAGAGCAATAGAGAAAAACCAGAAGAAAGAAAAAAAGTGAAAATAGTATATTTTGATATGCATTCAGACTCTGTAGCTCTTTATTTCAGGAGTCTTCTGGAATTATCTTAGATTATTGCATTACTTAGAATAGTTTAACAAAGCTTGTCATTGCACAATGTTTCTGTTACTGTGTACAGTGTTTTCTTGACTCCGCTCACTTCACTCAGCATCAGTTCATGTAAGTCTTTTCAGGTTTTTCTGAAATCTGCTTGCTTAGCAAGTCTTAAGGAGCAATGGCATTTCATTACATTTATATACCACAACTTGTTCAGTCATTCCCCAACTTATAGGTATCCCCTAAATTTCCAGTACTTTGCTACCACAAAAAGAACTGTTATAAATATTTTTGTACACATGGATAATTTTCTAAGGGTTATATCTTATTCTGTGGAGTTGAAACCAGACAAAGTAGCAGACATGAAGTGGGGTAAGGTCAAAGTCAAGTTTCTGCCCTCTATAAAGGAAGGCAGAAGTTTGGTAACCCCTCCCTTCAGCCCTCCAATCAGAGGGGAGATACGATTTGAATGAAATTGTCTCTTATTTTTTCCATTACTAAGGTCATCTTGTATCTATTCAGCTAGTAAAGTTTGACTTTTTAAAAATGCTTTATTTAAAAGCTTTAAAAAATTATCTTGTTTTCCTTAGTCCTCTTTATCTGGGCAGGTCTTCTTTTTGTTCATTAACAGATACTAAATCCCCATTTGCAGATGGAATACCCCATTTCTAGTGTACTGAATTTTTACACATGGAATGTGTATGTATGTGTATATATGTATGTATGTAGATAGAGATATGTATATATACACATATGCATATAATATGTACTTATGTATGTGTGAAGGAATTGTGCTATGTGATAGTGATACCAAGAAATGTGAAAACATGATCCCTGACCTTAAAGGGACTCACATGCTAATGGGGGAAACCACATTCAAATAGTTTTGTACATATAAAATACATAGAGAGTAAATGGAATATCATCTTCAAAGGAAAGGACTAGGGGTGTGTTGGAGGTGAGGGGAACTAAGCAAAGCTTCTCATAGGAAATGGGCTTTGAGTTGAGTCTTAAAAGAAACTAGGGAAGTCAGGAGTCAGAGATGAAGAAGGCAAACATTCCAGGCATGGAGGACACTCATAATTCAGAAAAAGTATAATAAAATCATACAAAACATTTTTTCATATACTGATCAAAGTGTTTTGTGACCTATTAAGTAAAACTATTGTTTAATTAGTTCACTTATTTAATGAAAGGATGAAAACTGAAATATTCTATTAAAAAATTGTACTGACATCATTTGGGCATCACTTAACTCTTGATATCTGGAACTTAATACTTTATATGAATATGAGAAGTAAATTATAGGTATGCACATTAATACGTGTGTGTGTGTGTGTGTGTGGTGTGTGTGGTGTGTGTAGAATTTAACCTGTCATCAATATATTTGAAAATGGTTTCCTTGACATTCAAACACTGGGATAACCATCAAATATATCTTTATTAAGTCCTCATTTCCTCCAATTGTTCATAAATCTCTAGGTAATACCTCCTCATCAGTGCCACTCCTATGGGTAATATGCATATTCTTTTTCTATTTCTTTCAACTGAAATAAAACTAAACTTTTCTTGGCCCTTTTTCATCTTTTACTAAATGTCTTCCATTCCTATCTATCATATTCCCCAACCCATTATGTAGTTTCATGCCAATTATGTTTTCTTCTCTTTAAATATCTCCTCCAAAAAATCAGATTTAAATGTTGTCTCCTCCAAGAAATCAGAAATTTCTCCTCCAAGAAATTTCAGAACTGGTGAAAAGATGGTAAAATTAGAAAAAACAAAAGAAAAAATGCTCATCTCCCTTTTCCCCCAAAATGTAAACCTAAAACATGTAGGAATCACACCTGTTTTGCCTTCAGTCTGGACAAGGTAGTATTACTTAAATGAATAATGATCACCAGTTCATGATGATAAATGATTATTTGCAGAATCATCATCTCAGGGAAATGCCAGGAGATAATTTTGGAAATTCAATACAATTCAGGTATAGTTCTATAACAAACCCTTAATTTAAAATGTTTTGCCACTAAAAATTGCAATAAAAATAAAGTAGATATTAATGATGAATGGATACAATGAACACCTTTACATTTGCCTTTTATCAGTACAGGAAATAATGATTTCACTTTAACATCATTTTAGCAAGCATTGAGAGTTAGCAGAACATCTTCTCTTACAGTTTCTTTGCTACAGAAATTGTACCTGCAGGAAAAAAATGGACTATTAACTTTAATTATCTTAACGTTTATACATATGAGTATATTTAGATCTATCTCACATCATTTTATATCTCTCTTAAGCACTTATATTTTTACCCCAGTATTTTGAGTGATATCTCCTTTATTAGATTGTAAGCCCATTAATCATAGGAATTAAAGATGGAAGGCATAATAGGTTATAAACTACTCTGAGGTCAGGTACTATACCTGGAATAGTGCCTTATACATAGTAGGTATTTAATAAATGCTTGCTTGATTGGATTGCATCTATGCCCAACCCTCTCATTTTAGTAGTAGTAGTAGTAGTAGTACTACTACTACTACTACTACTACTGTTACTAGTATAACCACTACTACAATTGCTACTCCTACTCCCACAACTGCTACTACTATTACTACTACTACTACTGCTACTACTACCACTTCTTCTTCTTCTTCTTCTTCTTCTTCTTCTTCTTCTTCTTCTTCT
>NW_027186296.1:93212721-93228488 GCF_028583685.1 Petaurus breviceps papuanus | reverse complement strand
CTTCTTCTTCTTCTTCTTCTTCTTCTTCTTCTTCTTCTTCTTCTTCTTCTATTACTACTACTACAATTAATTAACATTTATATAGCACTATGTTCCAAGTACTATGCCAACCTCATTTGATCCTCATAACAACCTTGGGAAGTAGATAACTTAGATAAACAGAGGTTAAGGGACTTTTCCAGGGAGACATAGCTAGTGAGTATCTGAGGCCAGATTTGACTCATGTCTTTCTGACTTCGGGCCCAGTTTTCCATCCATTGTGTCACCTAGTTGCCCCATATAAGCACCACAAGACCTGGAGATTCTGTAACTCCTTTAAGGTCACACATGTAGCACAGATTTCATATCCTTCAAAACATTTAATTGTGAGAGGCTTGATTATAGTAAGTACTCAATAAATGCCTTTTTTACACTATCTTAAAATATAAATATAGATGATTGAGTTTGCCAAGGTTACAAACTTTTCTTGTACTCTGGGAAGAAAGTAAGACGGACTGAGGAATGTGGCTCCTGAGTTGAAGTCCCTATTGTGAGAAGGGGAGAGAGTACTGGATGTTTCACAAGAACTGATTTTTAAGTTTTGGCCTCAAGTATGTCCAACTAAGGCCCTTCGAAGTAAATTCAAGAAATACAAACCCCAGAGAAATGGGAATGGGCTTTGTCTATGTATTTTAAAATATTGCCACATACTTAATATGGCATTTGCAAAACTAATTTGGCCACAACACTGATAGGTTTTAAAGATACTGACAGAACCCCAAATCAATCAACCAAAAACCAAGCATGTATTTAGCACCAACTATATGCCAGACACAGTGCCAGGTGATGATCAAGGTAATGTAGGGGTATAGAATGTCTCCAGAATAAAGGGATGCCAAGGAAATTTTCATGAAAAAGTGGAAGTTATTTTTACATGGAAAATGCCTCAGATCATAAGTGCTTTTGATACATAATTTTGTACTTAATATTATAGGAAGGAAAATATTGCTAGCCTCAAAATACTGTTATACAACCCTCGTGTACCAAGATTTTGTGGAGCACCATTTGGGAAACTGAATTTGAGCACAATACTGCATATTCACTGAAGCACTTGCTCTGTGAGGATAGTTAGCATGCTCAATTCAATTTAACAATTAAATCAGCACTTATTAAAAACCTACTATGTGCTATATGCAAATGCCTTTACTAAATACTGGAGATGCAAAGATAAGAAAAAAATCTTTAAGAAGCTTTTCTTTATCCTTCTATTCCCTTCTAGCCATTTATCTAGCATTTAATGGGTTCTCAGTAAATATTTTCTAAATGTGAAATAAATATATGAGGCAGCATGAGAAACCAGCCCAGAGTAAAATATTCCTTTCCTGCTTGTTTATGTTTAACTTTCCTCATATTTTAGCTCAATAGCAGTACTTGAACTATATTAGGCATTTCTAAAAACACATGGATTAGGATTATCTTGACCAGAGAGGATGGAGGAAGAAATTGGTTATGTGACCATTAAATAATTTTCCATATTAGTAACGAGGCATTTACCATGCAGCATTAATGCAATCATGATCATTTTGCAGTAACAACATTAATGAATCACAACCAAACTCTAAGATAACATGGCACAACTGTACTATAATATCATTCAGTCCAAAGTGTCCTTAATGGTATCGACCACATTGTTCTGTGGAACTAACTGCCATCTGTGATGCCATTTCCCTTAACTTTATGTTTTCCTAGAACCAATTAAATGTTTGCTACTTCTATGACATTGTAAGTTCATTCATCTCTCTGAGTCTCAGTTTCTCATCTGTACAATGAGAGACTTAGATTGATGATTTCTGTTTCCTCCTCCCTCTAAATTCTGATTCTATACTCCTTTGAAGCACATTAGGTAGAGACATACTTAAATAATTGGAATTTCATGATGGTAGAATCTCAGGGTCAAACTCTGACCTTTCCATGGACTTTTATTGAATGACACAATTACCAAACAAAATATCTTCAAAAGCTCAATTTTCCTAAAATAGTGTTTCATGAAATATTTTACATGTAAGCTAAAGGTAACAAGAAGATTGCTGACAGAAATCTATCTCAAAGTAGATTTTTTCTGGGTGAGCATTTTACATATATGCCTCTTCAATATTTTATATCACTCTTGGTTCACAATAAAAATACTTACATTTGTCCATTTGAAGTTTCTACAATGATCGTTGATGCTCCTACTCTGGGCAGGATTGGGATCACATTGTTGTTCCAAAGAAATTTAACTCTTTGAATTGTTTCAACGTCGAAATCTGAATCAAACTCATTAGAATGTATATAACCTGGTTGTAGGCTCCCCCTTGGAACAAAAGGAAATAACAAATTCAAGTACAGCAATCTCTACATATATATTTGCTTATAAAATCTATACATGATACATATTTTGCTAAGTAAATTGTGTTTCCAACATGTTAAACAAAAGGAAAAAAACCACACAAACATAGTTGCAATTTATACTCCCAAATGCCTCATAGTATTTTAACATGTTTTAGTCACAACTTTCTCCTACAATTTAATAAGTGATGACCTCATTAAATCTTTCCTCCATCTGTTGTGTTAGCAACATAATTATTTACTGATTATAAATTAAACACCTGGTGACAAGAACCAAAAAAAAATTCTCTTAGGAAATAAAGATAAATGATTTGCCCAGTAAGTAGCAATGCACCAAAGTTGGAAACCAAATACTAAAGTAGATTTCAGTGTGCAAAATTCAAAAGGAAGTCTTGTCACTAACTTCATTAAATATATATGCTAGTACCAAGTCAAATTTTGTAGCAGTAAAAATACAAACAATAATTTAGGTAAACATATTTATATGAAGTAATAATTCCAACATGTGAGATATATGATAATATTGAACTATTTGCTATTGAACTAAATGCTATTTCCATTACTTCCAAACAAAGAAACTTCTACTGTTCCAGTAACCTTTGCACCAGACAACACGACAGCTACCTTATATCTCCAACCTAGGGAGTAAGGTAGAAATAGAAATATGAAGAAATAAATATGTTAAATGCATAAATATAAATATGTAAATAGCAAGAAGTAGAGATTTTTGTAAAACAATTTAGATGGCACAAATGTAAAATGCACGTATTTTAATTATAGAATGCATGATTCTTTTTGGATACAAAGTTTTAAGTAATTCTTTTTTTTTTTTTTTGCAAATTTTTACTTCTTACTACTAAAGTGAATTAAAACTAAAGCCAAGAAGCTTTTTTATTTGCTTTTTGGAGGGGGACCAGCATGGCAATTGGGGTTAAGCGACTTGCACAAGGTCACATGGCTAGTAAGTGTTAAGTGTCTGAGTCTGGATTTGAACTCAGGTTTTCCTGTCTCCAGGGCAGGTGCTCTATTCACTCCACCAAGTAGCCACCCCTCAAGAAGCTTTTCTACCTAAGAGATTTAGACAGTGACTTTTTCTTCATAATGTTTTCAACTTCTGTTTGGCAATCCTTTTCTATTGAAGAACTTCTTTTGCCTATGATATAATGGGGGCCTAGCACTCATTTTTTTAAACTTACATAATTTTTATGCAACTGTGCCATATTAAAGGTGGAAGAAATGTTAGTGAACTTCTAGTGTAACCCCCTCATTTTTGTAGATGAGCACCTTAGAATCTTATGCAAATGAGAGTTATTATAAGAAAACCAGTGCTTAGATAATAATGATAATAACTATTATTTTTATAGCCCTTTAAAGTTTTCAGAGTGCTTTAATATATTATCTCATTTAGTACTCAAAATAACCTTGTGAAGGAAGTGCTATTCTTATTCCCATTTGAAAGAAGAAAAAGCTGAGACTTAGGTTGTGTGATGTTCAGGGTTGAATTCAAATCTTCTGGTTCCAACATCAGTCCTCAATGTACTTTGGACCAACTCAAAGTCACGCAGTTAATTAGTGACAAAAGTAGCCCAAGACTACAGTTCTGTTGTCTTTTCATCCAACATTTTTTTTTACCATGATCTTGTTCCTTGGGATTTCTGCTTTCTTAAAATAGCATTTCTTTTTAAACAGTCTATAATTGATATTTTTTTCACTAAATTAATCTGTCCTTTGACTCAATATGAAATTTTTCCAAATTTGTAAATTTTATATCAAGATAGTTGTTTTATTTGTGGTTACTTCACCAACTTAGAACTCACTATCATGATGCTTGACAGTTTATGAAATGTTTCTCTCACAACAAAAATTTGCCAAATATTATTATGGTACCCATATTATCAATGAAATAGACAATACTTTAAAATCATAAGTTGTTTGATGAGTATCAAATATTAATTTAAGCAGCTAGCAGAGCCTGGAATTGGTATGGTGACTCTAAGTTCAGTAGTCTTTCAGTCGTAAATTATTTTAATTATCATAAATTCAGAGTTGTAAAGGAATTTAGAGGCCATCTAGTCTCACATTGTCAGTTTCCAGATTAAGCCATTCCAGATAAAGCTATTATCAGATCCTTTATATACTCTCAGCTATGAATCAGCTGTTATTATATCTTAGAGAGTTGATCTTTCAGCAGTTATTGGATAAGCAGCATAAAAAAACCCTAACTGTCCAAACTGTTGTTTATTAACATTCACAAAAGAAAACATGGATATATGTTTAAGGACCATGAGGGCAGGTACCAATCTCACAACTACAGAATCTAAGAAATTTATTTTGTGAAGCCTCTGGGTACTTGGAAATCTGTTTCAAGAAGCATCTAAAACCAGAGGTGAGTTTCTACACCCGAGGAATTTAACAGTGAAACCCTGCTGTGGTGTCATCCAAATTTCTCAGGCCATAGAAAATCTACTACCTCCTCCTCTAAAATAACCATCAGTATCCAATAGTCATCTCCTAAATATGAGCATTCCCTTCCTTTTCCTGTTATGTGCTGGAGGAAATCTTTCCAAAATGCAACAATTTTGAGACAATTTCGAGCTTTGAAAATGAAGAAACTCAAATGGAAACTTATGAGCAAAATTACTGGCATCCCCAGTGTTGATATAAAAGACCTATCCCACCGCTATCATTTTACCAGCAAATCTGTTAGCATAGTGGCCCATCTGTGGACATCCTCCAGATGGACAAGGGAAGCACTTATTCTGACGAAAATACATAAATGGTTAATGAGAACATGTTATCTTTCCAGGTTTTACCTCCTTATACTCACCCCATCCATTCAATTATATAAAAAGCAAATATAATTCTGGTACCTTTATAACAGTTGAGAAAAATAATATTATATTTTAAAATATATGGAAGACTTATCCTATCCTCCATAATAATTTGTATAATATATTAAATGTTTGTTGAACTGGTAGCTTAAATTGAATGATGAAGGCAGCTGTCAATAAGCTTGTACTAATGTGGGTTAGCAGACCCTAACAATGGAATATGGAATTATGACCTTTCCTTGTCCCACCCAATAACTATAGATGGTATTTATACAGCATATAAAGTTTGTTATACACTTTACACATGTCATTTCCTTTGCTCCTTAACAACACAATCTGTAAGGTAGGTGCTACCATTTCCCCTATTTTACAGATGAGCAAACTAAGGATGAGAGAGATTTAATTAGTTGCCCAGGGTCCCATCACTAGTAGCTTTCTGAGGCAGAATTGGAATGCAGGTGTTTCTAAAACCAACACCAGTGCAGTGTCTATTGTGACATAACCACCAACTAGAACTTTAGATGTTTTTCCTTGTCAAATGACATTCATCATTGAATATTTTTAGAAAAAAATGTTTGTATGAACTAAAGAAAAGTTTTTTGGGGGGTCAGAGTCAAGATTGTGGTGTAGAAACAGGACTTCTGTGGGGCTCTGGCTCCCACATCCTCCAATTCATGTAAAAGGGGACTCTGAACAAACTTTGGAGCTACAGAACTCACAAAATGACACAGAGAAGCTAGCTTCCTGCTGAGGACAGCCTGGCAGGCCGGCAGGAAGCAGGCAGCACAGTGCTCTGGGAGCTGACCCCAGCCCCGCACCAGCTGGAAGTCTTAGCTCCAGGGAGGCCACAGCCAGCCTCAGGCTAGAGGGACTTCAGATCACCAACAGCTGTGGCAGTTTCCAGAATTATCAACCCATAGATGCTAAGGACAAAGTGAGAGATCAGTGAAGTGTGGACTTTGGGATCCAGTAGTTTGGGAGTACAGACTTGCCTTTACCCCCTGGAGGGAGAAGCTGCTGAGTTACCTCGGCCGTGCAGCCACCACCACGTGGCAGCTTCAGCTCCTGGCCTGCAGATTGTAAGGGGACCAAGCAGCCAGTCTGAGGGGTAATCACTCTTGCTTTAACCTGCTTGGATCTGGATTGAGGTATACAGTGGAGGTCTTAGGGTGTGTGACCAGCTTGCAAGAGCATGTGGAGGCTTCAGACAGGGCACCCAACTAATACCTTCAGCAGCTGAGAAAACCCCAGTGTTTGGGAAGAAGCTCCCCTGTCTGGTAGCAGAGTTCTACTTTGCAAAAAGTCCAAAAGTCAAGTAAATGAGTGGCAAAATGAGCATGCAAAGGAAGCAAAGCAAGCAGAGCGACCCAAATTTACACTCCTATTTTGGGGACAAAAAGGATCAAAGCATAGGACAGGAGGGAGACAATGAAGTCATAACTCCTGCACCAAAAGCTTCCAGGAAAATATGAGCTGATTACAAGCCATAGAGGAACTTAAGAAGGATTTTGAAAACCAAATAAGAGAAGTGAAGGAAAAATTGGGAAGATAAATGAGAACGATGAAAGAAAATTATGAAATGAGAGTCAACAACCTGACTGAAGAAAATAACACTTTAAAAAAACAGACTAACTCAAATGGCAAAGGAGGCTCAAAAAGCCAGTGAGGAGAAGAATGCCTTAAAAAGCCGAATTTTCCAGATGGAAAAAGAATCTCAAAAGCTCACTGAAGAGAATCATTCCTTCTAAATTAGATTGGAGCAAATGGAAGCTAGTGACTTTATGAGAAATCAAGATACTATTAAGCAGATCCAAACAAATGAAAAAATAGAAGGCAATGTGAAATATCTCATTGGAAAAACCACTGACCTGGAAAATAGACCCAGGAGAGATAATTTTAAAATTATTGGACTACCTGAAAGCCATGACCAAGAAAAGAACCCAGAAATCATCCTCCAATAAATTCTCAAGGATAATTTCCCTGATGTTTTAGAACCAGAGGGAAAAATAGAGGTTGAAAGAATCCATCAAACACCTCCTGAAAAAAATCCCCAAAAGAAAACTCCTAGGAATATGATAGTCAGGTTACAGAATTCCTAGATCAAGGAGAAAATATTACAAGCAGGCAGGAAGAAAAAATTTACATATTGTGGAAATAGAATCAGGATAACACAGGATCTGGCAGCTTCTACACTGAGGGATTGAAGGGCTTGGAATATGATATTCCAAAAGTCAAAGGAGCTGGGATTAAAACCAAGACTCACATACCCAGGAAAACTGAGTATCATGTCTCAGGGTAAAATATGATCAGTTAATGGAATAGAGGACTTTCAAGCATTCTTGATGAAAAAGACATTCAGATACAAGAAGCAAAAGAAGCTTGAGAAGGTAAACAGGGAAAAGAAATCATAAGGAACTTATCAAAGTTGAACTATTTACATTCCTATGTGGATAAATGATAATTGTAACTTATGAAACTTTTCTTAGTATGAGGATAGTTGAAGGGAATAGAAATATGTATATACACATACATATATGTCTATAAAGGCGAGTATATGGGCAAATGAATACATATGTGAATGTGTATATATATATGTGTGTAGATAGATAGATAGACAGATAGAGGGCATAGGACCAATTGAAGAGGAAGGGATGACACTTAAAAGGTGAATTTAAGAGGTGAGAGAGGAATATAATGAGAGCAGATGGAGAGAGACAGAATGGGGTAAACTATCACATATAGAAGAGGCAAGGGAAAATGGTAACAATGGAGGGGAAGAACAGGAAGGCAAAAAGGAATGGATCAACCTTATTCTCATTGAATTTGGCTTAGTGAAGGAATGACATACATACTAAATAGGGTACCTCACCCTACAGCAGAGTAGGGGTGAAGGGGATGAGAGGGGGTGATGGAAGGGAGAGCAAGCTGGGGGGGAGGAATTTGGAAGCACCCACTTTTGAAAAGGGACAGGATCAAAGTAGAAAATAGAACAAGTGTGAGGTGGGATAGGAGGGAGGGAAATATAGTAAGTCTTTTACAATATATCTACTATGGACATGTTTTGCATAGCTAAACATGTTCAACCCGTATCGAATTGCTTATTTTCCCAGTAAGGGTGGGTGACAAGGAAGGAAGGGAATGAATCTGGAATTCAATGTTTTAAAATCAAATGTAAATCAAAGTTTTAAAATCAAATATTTATATATATATATATATATATATATATATACTTTTATTAATATTATTTTACATGTAACTTGGAAATAAGATATATAGACACTGGGGCATAGAGATCCACTGTGCCCTACTGGAAAGTTAGAGGCTGTATGGGAGAAGGTATGTGAGAAGCAGGCTGGAGGATGGGATATCCAGTGGGATAGCTATTTTGGGGTAGTGGGTAGGGGAAAAATGGGGAGAAAATTTGTAACTCAAAGTCTTTCAGAAATGAATGGTGTAAACTAGAAGTTAATAAATCATTTGATAAAATAAATAAATAAATCAGAAAAAAGAAAGCTTTTTTAAAAAAATAATTGGGTGAACCTAATCAATATTTGTGATCTAAGATCACAACACAATAATGCTGCACTACATACCTGAGCAAACTTTTTCCTCTTTATAAGTAATTTAAAATTTTGTTAAAATTATGCCACAACCCTAGACGAAACTGAAAAATTAAATGTATTATCAAAATATTAAATGATACATATTTTTGACAAGTTTTCTGATTTTAATTACATTTTTCAATTTAGCAGCAGATAGACATTAGCTCAGATTTCTATATGCTTTCTTCTTTTCAAAAATGGCTCCCAAAGAAAGTTTCTTAAATGACCTAAAATGAAACAAATACTTAACCAGTAGATATAAGGAAAAGGAAGAATGAGATAATCATTAGAGGAATTTAAACCAAAATGAAAATTTATATATATATATATTCTCTGGACTATGCTAATGATCATTATGTGATTAAAATTGGGTTTATGTGACTTAAGGTAGAATCATCATGTAGCAACATTGATTCAACATATAGTGTTTGTAGAAAATAATACTAGAAATCTATAAATTTTATACCTAGAGGGGTCTTAGAGAAATCTGGCCCACTCTGCTCATTTTCCAGATAAATAATTGGAACTCTAGAGACAATGTTGTAGGTCATGTAGTGTCAAAATACAATGGGAACCCAGGCTGTATAATTTCTAGTTCAGCAATCTTTCTACCACATCACCATGTTCTCACCTACTCTATAGAAATTTAGGAGTATGGGAGACTTGGGTATATACTTCATCTACTTGTTCTCAAGGATTGAAGGAACCAAAGGTATTTATTCTGAAGAAGAAAAGATACAGGAGCCACCTGATAACTATCTTCAGAATTAAGAGATATTGATCAGAAATGTTCTATTGGGGTGCAGTGGACAGAACCAGGAATTATAGGTAGGACAGAAAAGAGACTTCATGTCAGTAAAAAATACTAACAATTAGAATTTCCTATAGTGCAATGGGTTGGTGATGAGACCCCCTTGATGGAGGATTTTAATAGTCCCTGTATGGTCACTTATCCCGCATTTTGTAATAAGGATAGCTTTCAAGTATAGTTTGCATTAAATGGCCTCTAATTGTCCTTGTTCTTTCCAGGTCTGTTACTCTGTGTAAAGAAAGGCCTCTCTTTGGTTCTTGACATATAATTTCATTTATAAGGAAGTTCATGGTAAGGAAACACCCTCTATCAATGCAGATCAGCTGCTTTCCAGAACACTAAGAAGTTAAGTTACCTGCCCAAGGTCAAGCAAATGTGTGCCAGAGGTAGGAGGAAAACCCAGCTTTTATGGACTTGGAACCCAAGTTCTCTATGAAGCATGTGGTACTGATTCTCATGACAAGCAATTACTGCCTCAAAAACTTTGTAAGAAGCACATGGGTATCCAGAAAAGCCACCAGGGTTGAGGATGCTATCTGAATAATACTTGTAACTTCGCAGGTGAAGTTACAAGAATACATACAGTTATTCCCTTAAACTATTCTCATACTGAAAAAAGTTTCATAGGTTACAATTATCATTTTTCCATGTAGGAATGTAAATAGCTCGACTTTGATAAGTTCCTTATGATTTCTTTTCCCTACCTTCGAATGCTTCTCTTGCTTCTTGTATCTGAATGTCAAATTATCTATTCAGCTCTGGTTTTTTCATCAAGAATGCTTCAAAGTTCTCTGTTTCATTGAATAACCATATTTTCCCCTGAAACATGATACTCAGTTTTGCTGGGTAGGTGATTCTTGGTTTTAATCCCAGCTCCTTTGAGCTCTGGGATATCATATTCCAAGCCCTTCGATCCCTCAGTGTAGAAGCTGCCAGATCCTGGGTTATCCTGATTGTATTTACAAAATATTCAAAATACTTCTTCCTGGCTATTTTTAATATTTTCTCCTTGATCTGGGAATTCCAGAACCTGGCTATCATATTCCTAGGAGTTTTCTTTTTGGGATCTTATTTCAGGAGGTGATTGGTGAATTCTTTCAACCTCTATTTTGCTCTCTGGTTCTAAAACATCAGAGTAATTTTCCTTGAGAATTTCTTTTTTTTTTAAGCAATTGGGGTTAAGTAACTTGCCCAAGATTACATGGCCAGTCTTTTTGTGTGGGTGTTAAGTATCTGAGGCCGGAATCAATCCATGGTCCTCCCGACTCTGGGGCCGATGCTCTTACTCACTGTGCCACCTAGCCACCACTCCTTGAGAATTTCTTGAAGGATGATTTCTAGGTTCTTTATTTTTTGATCATGGCTTCCAGGCAGTCCAATAATTTTTAAATGATCTCTCCTGGATCTATTTTCCAAGTCAGCAGCTTTTCCAATGAGATATTTCACATTGCCTTCTATTTTTCATTTGTTTGGATCTGTTTAATAGTATCTTGATTTTTCATAAAGTCAATAGCTTCCATTTGCTCCAATCTAATTCTGAAGAAATGATTCTCTTCAGTGAGCTTTTGAGATCTTTTTTTTAAAGCAATTGGGGTTAAGTAACTTGCTCAAGGTTACATGGCCAGTTATTTTGTGTGGGTGTTAAATATCTGAGCCTGGAACCGAACCCAGGTCTCCTGATTCTGGGGCTGGTGCTCTTACTCACTGTACCACCTGGCCACTCCAGCTTTTGAGATTCTTTTTTCCATCCAGAAAATTTGGCTTTTTAAAGCATTCTTCTCCTCATTGGCTTTTTGAGACTCTTTCCATTTGAGTTAGTCTATTTTCCAAGGTGTCATTTTCTTCAGTCAGGTTGTCAACTCTCTTTTCATGATTTTCTTTCATCATTCTCATTTCTCTTCCCAATTTTTCCTATATGTCTCTTATTTGGTTTTTAAAATCCTTCTTAAGCTCCTCTATGGCCTGTAACCAAATCATATTTTTCTTGGAAACTTTTGGTGCAGGAATTCTCACTTCATTGTCTTCCTCTTGTTTGTTCCATGCTTTGATCCCTTTTGTCCCCAAAAAAGGAGTCCTAAGTCAGATTGCTCTGCTTGCTTTGCTTGCTCATGTTGCCACTCAATTATTTGACTTTTGAGCTTTGTTCCACAGTAGAACTCTGCTTCCAGAGAGGAGAGCGTTTTCTGAAATTGCTGGGGTTTTCTCAGCTGCCAGAGCTATTAGATGGGTGCCCTCTCAAAAGCCTCCACTGGCTCTGACACACTGGTCACAAACCCCAGAACCTCCACCCTAGACAGCAATCCAGATCCAAGCAGGTTAAGCAAGAGCAATTACCCCTCAGACTAGTTGCTTGGTCCCCCTACAATCTGCAGGCACCTGGCCACAGCCACTGCCCCTCATCTGCTTCTCCCTCCAGTGGCAGAGGCTGGACCATAATCCTGGATCCCCTGTTCCCAAATTTCACTTATCTCTCACTTTGTCTTTAGCATTTATGGGTTGATAATTCTGGAAACCACCACAGCTGCTGGTGATCCATTCTTTTGAACTCCCTCCAACTGGGGCTGGTTGTGACTGCCCTGAGGCTAAAACCATGGGCTCATGTGGGGCTGGGCTCTGCTCCCAGCAGGATGAGATGTACCCTTCCTGCCAGTTTGCTGGGCTGTGTTCAGCAGGAGGTTTGTTTCTCTTTGTCACTTTGTGGGTTCTGTAGCCCTAAAGTTTGTTTAGAGCCATTTTTTATTGGTATGTGAGGTGGTTATGGAGGGGGCATATAGAGTTTTCTTGCTTCTATGCTGCCATCTTGGCTCCACCCCCAAAAGATGCAATATTATATACATGTTACGTGTATGATGCTCATAGCAGGCAAATGAAGGAGCTTTTTAATATTTTACATAACATTAAAAAGATCACCAAGTTCCCATCATGTTCATCCTTATGTCTTAATTATATCACGGCAATGTTAGCATAATGTTGCAGGCTTCTCCATTTTAGTCCTACCTGTGATTCATCCAATGAGACCATTTGATCTTCTCCCAGACTCTCCAGCAATATGGGATCCCAGACTGTGGCCAATGATGTGGACATTGGAAAAAGAGTATCCAAGCTCATTCTGATGAGAAAAAAAAGACTTTCAGAAATGACTAGATTGGTATTAGTGATGTGTTCATGACACACTCTTTGAGAATTTTTATTGAGAATGGCTTCTCACTACTACTCAATGGATTTTAAACAATTTTTAACTTTGCAAGAAGCACAAATATTATTCATATTTGTCTCTTTTTCTGTACTTCTTGTCTTAAGCAATATGTCTTTGATATGATTTTGTCATGTTTTTGAGATGGGGAGGATTTGATACTAAACTCACCATCTAAAATTGTTAGAAACTTCCCAAAGATTTAGAATAAGAAGTGATAAGGAAGAAATTACTCAAACATCTACAATTTGAGTTTCAGATATTTCTCTTGTCTTTCAGTGATAAAGAGCATCTTAGGATTGTGGATTTAATGGTGAAAGGGCCCTCAAAAATCATATAGTCCAATCATTTACATATTAAGAAATGGAAACCCAGAAAATTGGCTAGCACAAGCTCACACAAAGAAGGTAAATAGTAGAGCTGGGATTTGAACCCAGGCCGTCAGACCCTAAATCAAGCATTCTTGCCACTGTACCCCACTGCTTCCCAGCATTTCTTAAAAGCTGATATTTACACATGCACAAATAATTTGACCCTTGATAACTCTCTAGGTACCATAGTTTTTAAAACTAGCAAAATTCAGTCAGCCCAATGGTGAAAATCACTTGTAGTAGGTTGGGAAGGGGTTCAAATTAAACTAGTTGCTTGTTTTTTTTCTTAAAACTTAACTGAACAGGCAATTTAGTCAAAATGGAAAAATAGGTTTGTGTTCATAATAATAATGACAATGATAATATCATTCATATAATTCTTTAAAGTTTGCAACACACTTTAAAAATACTGTCTCATTTTATCCTTGGGGCAGCCCAGGAAAGTAGATGCTATTATTATCCTCACTTTTCAGATGGGGGAAACTGAGGCAAAAAGAAGTTAAGTGACTTACCCAGGGTGCCACAGCCAGCGTCAGAGGCCAGATTTGAACTCAGTCCTCCTGACTCAGGATCTAGCCCTATATCCACTGAGGTGCCTTCATCTTTGTTTGCAGACAACAATCCAAATGCAGATACACTACTGTTACCTTCTGGTCAACCAAAACAAACTCAAACCTTTGTATGGAAAGATTCATGATGACCTCTAGAAATTGTATGGGCACAGCATTCAGAGAACAATAGACAGAGAGTAAGCGATAGCATGAAGACACCTAGTTAGCTTGAGATAATCCACAAAACAGGCTATTTCAGCCCCTACTACTTGAACATTTTGTAGGGCTTGGGAATATAAAGTCCATGAACCCTTTCTCCAGTCCACACAGATGCAATTTAACTCTTCTGCTTTAAATAAGGTCCAGAACAAATACAAGAGAAATAGTTAAATCATCAAGGGAGTGTTAGAACACCCATTTTTAAAAGTTTTTTTTTTGCTTATCACTAACAAATACTAATGAACTATATTTTCTATGTATTGTTTGTTCAAGATCTTAAAAGCTATGAAGAAATATATCCATTAACAATAATAAAAACAATAATAAAAAAGAAATATCCAATAACAATAATAATAATTAAGGATGGTACAATATTAAATTACTACTCTTTGATGTTTAACATTCTCCACTATTAATTTGACCTTACTGAAAACTGCTACCTGAAGTTCAGCAAGGATTCTAATGAGGGATTCCATTGCAGCAAGTAGAGAAATGCATATCATGGGAAAATGCAGGAAATATGATATACAATGTGTTGCTATTATTAAGCAATAACAGGGAGAGGTATATGTACAGAGATTTCCCCTAGTAGGCCCTTTAGAGATGAGTATAATTACTAAGTGAAAAAGTTTGTTTGTTTTAAAATATCCTGTTTTCAATGAAACTAAAGGGATTTTGGGACAAACTCATATAATTATCTTTACAGCTACGTCATTGAAAAGGTATTTCACATGAAAAAACATATCCTACAGCTATGCAGTTCAAACCTTTGATGCTACTAAGCATGTGTACCTTCCTATAGAACTATAACTAGAATGGGGTAAATGGGGCTTTGCTCCAGGCAGCTGATATCCCAGGTAGGAGGTGAAGGGGACTATGGGATGCAAACACCTCTGGCTACAGTCCTGTAGCTATAGTCTACTTTCCTGATGACCAGTTTCCTCTCTCCCCCCAGTCCCAAACCTAGCATGAAGAAGTGATAGGACGATTTGGGGTTACTCCCATGGGGAGTAATGGTTTTTCTGTGCCACCTTAGCCCTCACTCACCAAAATAAATTTGCCATGGAAGAATTAGTCTAGTTATGGCTCTGCAGGTGACTCCTATCCTCCCATCTAGGCTTCTGTAACAACAATGCAATATTCACAATGCCTATGGTGACTATAAATATACTGGTATAGTTATTAATTGCAAAGCATAATAGACTCTCTATCTGGGGGACATAGCCAGAACATTTGTTCAAATACCATAAATCTGAGTTCCAAAATCAGAGAGTCAAAGCCATTACAGTAACCATGGAGTTGGCACACACTGTTAATGCAGTAAACACCCACATTCTTAAGCCTTCAGAATAAAACAGGCTCCCTTAGGCAAAGATCCTCCTCTCCTCACTCACAGTAACTGCTCAGCCTCCACACAGCTTGCTCCCAGCAGTTCTAGCTCCGCTCAGTTCTCATCCCTGGCAGTCCTCAGCAGAAATTCTGGCTGGCTCTCAGAAGAAGTTTGCTGTGCCACAGCCACTTCCAGTCACCACGCTGACTCCAGCCTGGCCCCTACTCACCTCTGGCTCCTTCCTGCCTCACCCCTTCCTGCTATATCAGCAACTTCAAGGGGCATGGAAGATCTTCAAATCCCATTACCATTATAGCTTCTTACAAAGAAAGACTTCTTATCTCCTGAGAACCATGTCCCACCAGCAGATGAGGACCTCAAGCAACAAGCCCAAGCACAACTGGATAAGAAGCTTTGAGGAGACTAGACAATCATTCAACAGCCTTTCAACCCTCCTATGCCTGACTTCAGAAGTCTAGAACACAAGAACTT
>NW_027186296.1:93094096-93212711 GCF_028583685.1 Petaurus breviceps papuanus | reverse complement strand
TTCAAAGGACTGGACTTGAGGACCTAGAGGGCCACATGTGGCCTTGAGGAAACAAGTTCCCCACCACTGATTCAAACACCTTAGAATAGACTCAGGAGACATGTTTGGTCATCTACTCAAATCCCTTGATTTTGTTAATGAGAAAAACTAAAGCCCAGAGAAACAAAAATGCCCCAAGAAGACACTATTAGTAAACAGCAGAGTTGGATTTGAACCCCAAAATTCTAACTACAAATCCAGTGATTATTCTCCATGCTCCCTCTCATATAAGTGAAGAAACTGAGACCTAGAACTGAGAAATGGTTTAGAAAAGGGCTTTCAGCTAATAAATGTTAAAGCCAAGATCAGACTCCCAAATCAGTTCTCTTTCCATGCATAATTCCTACCACGTTATAGGAAATTTTGTGTCTATGATATTGGAACAGATTGAGGGTGTCAACAAATGTTCCTTTGTAGGATGTGTCCTCAGTTGTAGGATAAATGATTTTATAATAGTTTTCCTTCATTGTGATCTAGATTTTCTCTCTCCAATTTTCATTTACTCTAGAAAACTAGTGTATTTCATCATGTGCTAAAGTGTGAAATGAGTAGATTGCAATAGGGCAGTTGACATCATCTCCATGATCATTATGAATTGCCCTTTAATGAATTAAATTATAGCAAATGGTCAGGGGCCATCATGGTGCCCCTATACATAGTGGGTAAATAATAAATATCTAATGAATAATCCATGGGAATGAATTAAATGAATGTATTAGCCAGTAAGTTAAACCTCAGGAAATGGGCTGAGCCTGTAACTGATTTGGTTTGGGAGTCCTGGAGAAGTCAATGATCTTCTCAGCACACAGTAGCCCAAAAGTGTACACTTTCTGAATGGGTGAGTGAATTAATGCATGTGCCCATAATTCTATTTTGGCTACTTGAAACTGACTATATTTGGTTAAAAGGTAAAATCTCTCAATTCTTTTTTAAAATAAGTTTTTATGATCAGAGAGAAATAATTATTTCTAGATTTCAGACATTGAAATCAAAAGTAAAGATGAAGTGGATGGAGGAGGTGTACATCTTTTGCTTTCAGTGAGAAGTCAGAAAGAGCAGAAATCAAGACTGATGGAATATTTTTGTCCTATGCCAAGTTAAATGTTTCATTTGGGAATCCAAGACTAATAAGAAAACCCTCAAAAAGACTAAGAGAGTATCTTCAGTGGCAGCATAAGAGTATAATCAGAGGCAAAATGCTAAGATAGAAAGGATGTTGGTTAGGGAGTCAAAAGATCTTGCTTGTTACTTCCCTTACAAGCTCATCATCGGGTCACAAGTAGGAAGCATCAGAGGCAGAATTTGAAACCAGCTCCTTTGATTCTAAATAGGATGGTTTTCCCACTATACTGCTTTTTTCGCAGTGTGAGCATAAATGATAACATTTGACTGCTTAGTTCTCACATATACAAAATAAGGATAATAAAACATGTACTATTCTCGTCAGTGTTGTTGGGAGGAAGGGACCCTGTAAAGATTAGCGCAAGATAATGTGAGGGTAGCATTTGCTACTGCTGTTCTCCTACCGTGCACATGTTTGTCAGCCAACCTTCTTCACCTTTGTCTATGAAGCCACGAACAACAAATCGAGTTTTTCTATTTTTCTTGTTAGAACTCCTGACAGCTGCCAAACTGTTGGGAAGAATTTCCTGTGTCAAGAAGGAAAATAAATGCATATCAACCTCTCTATTTTCTGAAATATGATTCTCTGGACATGAAGGGAAAAACTTCTGAGAAAGGGGTCTTTTTAATAGCTACATTTACACTATTGCAAATCACAGTCTAATTGGTAGATACTTTGGTAAATTGGTAAATACAGCATTTGCCATAATTTAGGAAATACAGTGTGAAACATATGCTCTAATAATGATAGTGGAAGCAGTTTGAATATGCAAAAATACAGCTAGAAAGAAGAGTGGATCATTATCTATTAAATTTAAGGAAATTATTATTATTATTTTGCTTTTTTGGAGGGCAATTGGGGTTAAACTACTTGCCCAAGGTCACATGACTAGTTTTTGTGTTGAGTGAGGCCGGATTTGAACTCAGGTCCTTCTGACACCAGGGTTGGTGATCTATTCACTGTGCCACCTAGCTGCCCCTTAAAGCAATTATTGATATTTTAAATATGGAATATAGATCTTCAACTTGTTTACACAGCTGTTTACATATGGTCTTCCCCATTAGACCTTGAACTCTTTAAGAGCACAGACTGGTGTTTCCTTCTCTTTGTATCCTTGACACTTAGCACAGATCCTGTCACATAGTACATGCCTGATAAAGACTTGTTGATATGACTTAACTTGACTTTAGACAAAGAGTAACTCCTGGGAAAATTCTGGGAAAATTCACGGTAAAGAAAACTTGATCTTATTTTTTTTTTAAGTATCTAAAGACTCCAACTACCTTCAAGGGAACTAGAAAATCTATGCAGTCTATTATCTCCTCTAAATCATATGCACAAGTCATACATTTTAAAGCAATAGCAGGACTTACTTGATAGTTGTTAGGGCTTTCATCAGTTTACAAAAGAAAACAGGTGTTGATTTGTTTTGGAGACCAGGGAAGAACTATGAGGGGTCTTTATACAATGCCCGCCCATGGTACATTATCTATAAAGCATCCCAGTCTTGAATTGCAGACTTCTTCTCTTGTAATCATCCAAAAAGGAATATCTCAGTAATAAATTGAACTAGAGGGCAGTTTTGAAATGAGGTTTTAAATATTACTTCCCTATCCTCAAAATCCCTAAATTGTAGCCATCCATGTTATTTTTTCCTAAATGTTAAAGGCACAGTGTTTGAAACACTAAAGAAACCCATTCTTCTTATTGCCCCTGTAAGACCTCTACATGAACCCATTTTGGGGAGGGTGGCATTTTGATCCCACCATTTTTTGCATCCACAGGCAATAGAATCTGGGGAAAGCACCCCTTAGCCAATCAATTAACAAACATGTGATAAGTATCTACTATGTGCCACACACTGCTAAGACACCTCAGTGCTGGATGTGGTGGCCAGCACCATAGCCCCTGCTACCAGGGAGGCTGAAATAGAAGGATATCTTGAGCTTAGAAGTTCTAAACTGTAATGGGATCAGACTGGCCTCAGTAATGTTGAGTCCTTGGGAGCAAGAGCTGCCTAGTGAGGGAATGAAATGACCCAGGTCTGAAACAGACTAGATCAAAGTTTTGATGCTGACCAGTTGTGATTAGGTGAGGCCAGTGCATAACCCCTGTCCTTCCAACCTGGGAGACATAGGGAGACCCAGTCTTAAAAAAAGTACACCTTAATTAAAGATAGAATGGTGCAGTAGAATAAACATTGTTCTTGTAATTTAAAGAAGTAGGCTTGAATTCCAATCCTGACAACTTGCTTTAAAAACATAAAGTAACATATAAACATGACATATTTTATTACTAGCTTTTTGACTCTGAACAAGTCACAGCAAATCTGAACTCCAGTTTTATAATTACAAAATAGGGATGAAAACAATATATACTAGGGTTGTTTGGGGGATTCAGTGAGAGAACATAATATTTCCAGCAACTTACAGCACCTGTCAGATCAGTCCCTTAAATTCAACAGGATTCCAAATGAACTCCATCCATACAACTTGTCCCTCTTTTAACTTGTCAATTTCTGTTAATGGAAGTACCATCTTCCCAAGTCTCTGAAGCTGGAAAACCCAAAGTCATTTTGCGTTTTTCTGTCCCCTTAATCCTTTACATCAAATCAGTTGCCAAGTCCTATTTATTTTACCTCTATAGCATCTCTCCCATCCTGCCTTTCATTTCTGCTACCAGTACATTCTCCATAATTTAAAGGTTTCAACATTTCTTAGTTGGACAATAACAATAACTTTTTTTTTTACTTTATCAAATGCTTTGTTAAATTCTAGTTTACATCATTCATTTCTGCATGATTCTGAGTTACACATTTTCTCCCCGTTTTTCCCCTACCCACCACTCAAAAATAGAGATCCCAATGGATATCCCCTCCTCCAATCTGTTCTCTCCCATATCTTCTTCTATACCCCCTCTGACTTTCCAGTAGGGCACAGTGGATCTCTATGCCCCAGTGCCTGTATATCTTATTTCCCAGTTGCATGTAAAATAATATTAATACTAGTATATATATATGTATATATATTTAAACATTTGATTTTAAAACTTTGAATTCCAGACTCATTCCCTTCCTCCTTTGTCACCCACCCTTACTGGAAACATAAGCAATTCAATATAGGTTGAACACGTGTAGCTATGCAAAACATTTCCATAGTGGACATATTGTAAAAGATTTACTGTATTTCCCTCCTTCCTATCCCACCTCCCACTTGTTCTATTCTCTACTTTGATCCTGTCCCTTTTCAAAAGTGGGTGCTTCCAACTTCCCCCCCCCCCACCCTCCCCCCCCTCCCACCACCCCCTCTCTCATGCCCTTCCCCGCCACTCTCCTGTAGGGCGAGATACCCTATCTAATGTGTATGCCATTCCCTCCATAAGACACATTCAATGAGAATAAGGTTGACCCATTCCCTTTTGCCTTCCTGTTCTTCCCCTCCATTGTAACCATTTTTCCTTGCCTCTTCTATATGAGATAGTTTACCCCATTCTGTCTCTCCCCATCTACTTTTATTATATTCCTCTCTCACCTCTTAATTTCACCTTTTAAGTATCATCCCTTCCTATTCAATTGGTCCTGTACCCTCTATCTATGTATACCTTCACCTATATATATATATATATATATATATATATATATATATATATATACACACACACACACACTCACATATGTATTTATATGACATATACCTTCTTATATAGACATATATAGGTATGTGTGTGTGTATTTCCTTCAACTATTCTCATACTGCGGAAAGTTTCATAAGTTACAATTATTTTTCCAGTAGGAATGTAAACAGTTCAACTTTGATAAGTTCCTTATGATTTTTCCCCCTGTTTACCTTCTCATGCTTCTCTTGCTTCTTGTATCGGAAATGTCAGATTTTCTATTCAACTCTGTTTTTTTCATCAAGAATGCTTGAAAGTCCTCTATTCCACTGAATGACCATATTTTCCCCTGAAACATGATACTCAGTTTTGCTGGGTAGGTGATTCTTGGTTTTAATCCCAGCTCCTTTGACCTCCAGAATATCATATTCCAACCCCTTCAATCCCTTGGTGTAGAAGCTGCCAGATCCTGTGTTATCCTGATCGTGTTTCCACAATATTCAATTTGTTTCTTCCTGGCTGCTTGTAATATTTTCTCCTTGTTGATCTGGGAATTCTGGAACCTGGTTCTTATATTCCTAGGAGTTTTCTTTTTGGGATCTTTTTCAGGAGGTGTTTGGTGGATTCTTTCAACCTCTGTTTTGCCCTCTGGTTCTAAAACATCAGGGAAATTATATGGAAATTATCCTTGAGAATTTCTTGGAGGACGATTTCTAGATTCTTTTTTTTTATCATGGCTTTCAGGTAGTCCAATAATTTTAAAATTATCTCTCCTGGGTCTATTTTCCAGGTCAGTGGTTTTCCCAATGAGATATTTCACATTGCCTTCTATTTTTTCATTTGTTTGGATCTGTTTAATAGTATCTTGATTTCTCATGGAGTCACTAGCTTCAAATTGCTCCAATCTAATTATGAAGGAATGATTCTCTTCAGTGAGCTTTTGAGATTCTTTTTTCCATCTGGTAAATTTGGCTTTTTAAGGCATTCTTCTCCTCGTTGGCTTTTTGGACCTCTTTTGCCATTTGAGTTAGTCTATTTTTTATGGTGTTATTTTCTTCAGTCAGGTTATTGGCTCTCCTTTCACAATTTTCTTGTATCGTTCTCATTTCTCTTCCCAGTTTTTCCTCCACTTGTCTCATTTAGTTTTCAAAGTCCTTCTTAAGGTTCTCTATGGCCTGTAACCAGCTCATATTTTTCTTGGAAGTTTTTGGTGCAGGGTTTCTGACTTCATTGTCCCCAAAATAGGAGCGTAAAGTTGGAATGCTCTGCTTACTTTGCTTCCCTCTTTTGCTCATGTTGCCACTCAATTACTTGACTTTTGAGCTTTTTGCCACAGTAGGACTCTGCTACCATACAGGGGAGCTTCTTCGCAGTTGCTGGGGTTTTCTCAGATGCCGGAGCTATTAGTTGGGTGCCCTGTCTGAATCCTTCACTGGCTCTGGCAAGCTGGTCACACACCCCAGGGCCTTCACCCTAGACCACAATCCAGATCCAAGCAGGTTAAAGCAAGAGTGATTACTTCTCAGACTGGTGGCTGGTCCTCCTACAATCTGCAGGCCAGGATCTGAAGCTGCCATGTGGTGGAGGCTTCATGGCCATGGTGCCTCAGCGGCTTCTACCTCCAGGGGATAAAGGCCAGACAGCACTCCCAAACTACTGATTCCCAAAGTCCCCACTGCACTGACCTCTTACTTTGTCCTTAGCATCTATGTGTTGATAATTCTGGAAACTGCCACAGCTGCTGGTGATCTGAAGTCCCTCCAGCCTGTGGCTGGTCAGGATACCCTGAGTCTAAAACCTTGGGCTTGAGTGGGGCTGAGCTTGGTTCTCATAGCGCTGTGCTGGCCGCTTCCTGCCGGCCTGCCAGGCTGTCCTCAGTGGGAGGTTACCTTCTCTGTGTCATGTTGTGGATTCTATAGCTCCAAAGTTTGTTCAGAGTCACCTTTTACATGATTTGGAGGAGGTTGAAGCTGGAGCTGTGTGGAAGTCCTGTTTGTACTCCGCCATCTTGACTCCACCCCCATAACAATAACTTTTAGTGGGTCTTTCTGCCCCCAGTCTCTCTATTCTCTGTTATAAGCTTGATAATGTAACCTTTAAAATATGACTCTTATTAAGCAACATCAGTGACTCCCCACTGTCTAATGGATAGAGTGTAAGCTCCTTTTCTTTACTTTTAAATCTCTCTACAATATGATTCCATCTTTCCTTTATGGACTTATCTAATTATCAATCCCTTCGTATACTTCATATACCCTTTGTCAATCTAAACTATTAGTCATCCCTCGTTATCATCCTGTCCACTTCATGTACAGTCATGAGTATCATGAGTATATGCCTGGACTTGGGGTCAGTAAGACAGCCCCTTAGTGTGAGCTGTGTGACCTTACAAAGTAATTTAAGTTCCCTGAACCTCATTTAAAAAAACTGTAAAATGAGGGGATTGGACTAAATGACCTATGAAATCCCTTCCAGTTCTAGATCTACTTATCCTTTGCTCATGTCCCATCTTCTTTCCTTCAAGGTCCAATTAAGGTTCTATATCCCAACAGTCTTCCCTAATTCTGCTACCTGGAATTGATTTCACCATCCTCATTTCTCATATCACTATGCTTGGATCTCTCCTTTTCCCTCAGCATATTCTACCTTCCATTATAGCTATAGGGGTACATGTCTCAACTTCCTCATTCCATTCTAAATCCTTAGGGGAATGAACTATGTTTTCTCTCTTTTCTGTACATGCAATGCTTGGTACATAGTTGGTATTCAGTACATTTCTCTTGAATTGTGCTGAACAGCAAAATACTGTACATATGTGAACCTACATGTTCTTCCAGTCTTATGTGAGGGGGAGAGATGGTCCCAGCTCTAATTAGTGTTAAACATTCACTTTAGAGCTTAAATTTTATCCAAGACCCAGGAGACTTTTATCCTTTGGGCCTAACCAAACCTTTAGCCCAAGGGACACTCAAGATGAAGGAGATTCAGGCTGAACAAAAGCAATAATGAGGTTAGCATAATTCAGGGCTTGAACACTGCAATGTGAATGGACTCCTCCAAAGAAAAAAAATATTCAGCATTGGCGAAGTTACCAGAATTTAAGGTTAGAATGCTATTGCGTGGGATATTTATTTTTGGCCTTCCTGTGATTCCATGGCTGTAGGGACATCACTGTGAGGAATTTCCTCATCAGTGCAAATCAATCCCTGCTCTGCAACTTAGTTTTAGATAGTTACCTAGAGTGCAAGAAGGTTAAGTTACTTCCACGCACCCTGTATATACCAGGGGTGAGATATGAACCCAGGCTCTCCTGAGGCAGAGACTGGCTTTCAGTCTATTATATTACACTGTCCTTATCCAGGAAATAATTCTGAACCATTTCACAGATTGAGACGCCCAAAGGACTTATAGGTACAACATTGAAATAAATATGGTTTCTTACCTGCTGCTATGCCCAATATCAGAGAGATTGTCCAAATGAGCAGCATAAAGACAAATATGTAATTGAGTCTAGGTAAAGGAACATAACAAAGACTGTAATGATTCTTATTCACTTAATTTTTTCAATTGTTCTGTTTTATTTTGTTTTGAATAATGTACATAATAAAACAGCTCTTGAAAGATTTCCTTCACTCACCATGGAAATTCAGACAAGCCCCATGCACCACTCTGAAGAGCCTGTAAATGTCCTTTTATAACAAAATCTTATCTTCTTCGGGCATTGCCATGGAAAAGGGGCACAAAAAAGAAACTTCCAAGTGTGTATTTGTAATTTTAATCACAGATTAAACGAAACGATGGGTAAATTTTCCATAGTAATTATAGGCAGGGAAAGAATGTTGGTCAGTGTGAAACAGTCTTTGTTAATCTGATTAGTGGTTGCTACATTCAGCAAACATTTAACAAATTCAACATAACGTAGATAGAGGGGAATAGTACAAAATGAGGCTGGAGAGAGAGGTAGGAAGCAGATGGTGGGGGCTTTGAATTCTGCAAATAAAAGACTGAGGAGTCAGTATTTTCTCTTCAGTAAATGTGTGTAGGGGGAAGCTCATGAGTTCCATTTTGTAAATAATGACTTTGACGTTATTGTGACACATTTAGGAGGAAATGTCTAGCAAATAATTGATATGTGGGGATAGATTTCAGAAAAGGTAATAAGGGGTTGATTTATAACTTTGGGAGTCATCTGCATAGAGATGCTTCTTGAATCTATGACAACAGATGAGCTAATAGAGTAGAGAAACAATAAAGAACCCAGGACAGAGAGCTTTGTAATACTCTAACACTAAAGGTAGAAGAAATTTATGATTATCCATCATGCAAAGGAGACTAAAGAGTGGTAAGCAAAGTTGAAGGAGAACCAGGAGAGAATAGCAATATGTGGGGGTGGGGGGAGGAAAGACGCCATTGAGTGGATTGTTGTGACAGTCTCAAAAATATTCAGAAAAATCAAGAAAAATGAGGCCTAAGAGAAGCTCTCAGAATTTAATCATGAAGACATTACTGGTCATCTTTCCTTACTAGAAAGTTAAGGGGGGTATGGGGGAGGATATAGGAGTGTAACAGTAATGGAATTTGAAGATCCCCTTGTATTGGCAAGCTAACTAAATTAGTTTCAAGTTAATTATATAAAGCCTCTGTTGAGAAACAAAAGGTATGAATCCCTGCTGCTGATATAACAGGAAGGGGGTGGAACAGGGAGGAGCTAATACCTTATATAAGGAAAAACACAAGCTGGAGAGCCAGAACTTCTTGGAGCAAGCCAAGTGGAGAAAAGTAATTTTGACTTTGAGAATGGAGCTTTTGCTAAGACTTTTATTCTGGGAACATCTGCTGAGACTTTTCTTATAGGAACATCTGTTGAGAGCTTCCGAGAACCAGGCTGAGGAGCTACCATGAGTGAGAGAGGAGGATCTCCGCTTAAGGGATAGAAATTGGAACTCAATTTTTTTTTAAATATTAAAAAATAGTTTTAATTCTGTTCTGTTGTGAAGGCTTGGGAATGTGGGTGTTCACTGCATTAACCATGTGTACCAACTTTGTGGTTACTGTAATGACTTTGACTGTCTGGTTCTGGGACTTGGTTTCCTGGTATTTGAATAAAGACTTGAGGTAGACTAGATGCTGTGAGCTTCAATATGGAACAGGAACTGCATGGAGAGCTGGACAAGGAACTGAGAGCTGTCTGCCTTTGAACTAAGTTGGCAGTTAGTTAGATTCAGGCAGGAGCTGGGACCATGGAAGAGGAACCATGGAAGCTCACAGCCTGCCTCAAGTCAAGATGAAAAGACCTCTCCTTGGGTATTCAATGCTGAAAGATGAGATTGCAACTTATTTGTGATCTGGGGTAGATGGCCTTTGTACTTTCCACTACTCCCTAAGAGCGTACTGAGTAGTGACTGATGATATCGTAACTTAATTGTGACTTAGGGGTGGATGGCCTTTGTACTTTATGATTGACTAAATGAATGTGCCTTGTTTAAAAGAGAACTTTAACCTTTGTACTTTGTGACTGAGTTAAGGATTTACTAAACGAGAGACTTAACTAAATAATGTTATCTTTTGCTTAAAACTAAGTGGCCACTTTGGTGAAAACAATATGGCCATTTTAGTGATAAGTTGTTAAACCACAACATTGTAAATGCTGTATTTTAATTTCTGTGGATGTTTTGCCTTAATTTGTTACTGAATAAGTAGGGAATTCGCTATACTGTGTAATCAAAACCTCAAAAAGCTGTTCACAGCAGCAGTCCTCTGGAAAGTTGCTCATGCTTGGCTTTATAAGGAGAGAGCAGATTTGGGGAAAGGGCTACTCAGTAGGCACACTGTCTTGGGGTGGGGAGTAGGGGAGAGATGGGGAGAAAATTTGTAACAGAATTTTGTGGAAATGAATGTTGAAAACCAAAAATAAATTTAAATAATACATTAAAAAAAACATTACTGGTAGCTTTGGAGCTAAAAGCTCAGTCAAGTTATAGGGTCGTAAGTGATATTGTAATGGGTCTTAGAAGTGACTGCTAAAGAAATGGATTGACCTATTATTATGTTATAAGAAATGACAAGCAGAATGATTTCAGAAAAACCTGGAAGGACTTAACATGAACTGATGCAAAGTGAAGTGAACAGAACCAGGAGAAAACTGTATACAGTAAAAGCAATACTGTACAATGAACTGTGAATGACTTAGCTATTCTCAGCAATACGATGATCCAAGACAATCCCAAAGAACTCTTGATGAAGCATACTCTCTGTACCCAGGGAACTGGTACCATCTGTATACTGACTGAAGCATGCTATTTTTCACTTTCTTTTCTATAATTGGGTCTTCTTATACAAAATGACTACTATGGAAATATTCTGTATGATTGCACATTTTTTAACTATAAAGGATTGCTTATCATCCCAGGAATGGTAAAGGGTTGGCAGGTAGAGAGGGATAGAATTTAGAACTCTATTTTTTTAAATATTAAAAAATAGTGTTAACATGTAATTTGGGGGAAATTAAAATTTTTTAAAGTGGATTCAACAACTATAGACAACCTTTTCCCCAGAAATTTGGTGTTGAATGGGCAGAAACATAATAGCAGTTTGGTTTGAAGATAGAAAGATCAAGTGATGCTTTCTTTTTTCTTTTTTAAGGGATAGATCTACATATAGGGAAAGGGTGAAGAGTCAGTAGATAGGTAGAAATTGAAGATGAAAAAGAAAGGAAGGGAATGATAAATAGAAGAAGCTCTCTGAGAAGATGAGAGAATGGACTCAAGTGCCAAAGTGGAGAAAAGTTGGCCATGTGAGGAGAAGGGTCACTTCTTCCTCATGAACAATGAAGAAAAGGTTTTCAAGATGGAGGATGATGCATCATTATTTCAATGGGAGCTTTTGTAAGGGCCCTCATTTCTCTGTACACCTGTTACTCCCCTTCTCTTATCCCCTTCCCTTCTCTTTTCCCTTAGGGCAAGATATAATTCTATGCCCCATTGCCTGTATGTCTTATTTCCCAGTTGCATGTAAAAACAATTTTTTTTGGAGGGGAGAAGGCAGGGCAGTTGGGGTTACATGACTTGCCCAAGGTCACATAGCTAGTAAGTATTAAGGATCTGAGGCCAGATTTGAGCTCAGGACCTCCTGATTCCAGGGCTGGTGCTCTATTCACTGTGCCACCTAGCTGTTCCCATAAAACAATTTTTGACATTCATTTTAAAAATTTTGAGTTCCACATTCTCTCCATTCCTCCCTCCCCATCTATCCACATTGAGAAAGCAAGCAATTCAATATACTTTATACATGTGCAGTCACACGAAACACTTCGATAACAGTCATGTTGTGAAAGGTTAACTATATTTCCCTCCATCTTATCCCACCCCCCCATTTATTCTATTCCCTCCTTTGACCCTGTCCCTCCTCAAAAGTGTTTGCTTCTGAATACCCCCCTCTCATTTGACCTCCTTTCTATCATTCCCCCATTATCCCCTTCTGCTCTACTTTCCTGTAGGGTAAGATAGAATTTTGTACCCAGTTGAGTGTGCATGTTATTCCCTCCTTAAGCCAAATCTGATGAAAATAAGATTCACTCATTCCCTCTCACATCCCTCCTCATCCTCTCCATTTAAAAAGCTTTTTCCTGCCTTTTTTATGTGAGATAATTTATCCTATTCTAGCTCTCTCTTTCGCCTTATCCCAATACATTTTTTCTCTCACCCCTTAATTTTATTTTTTAGATATCATCCTTTCATATTCAACTCACCCTGTGCCCTCTGCCTAAATATATGTGCATGTATGTCTGTGTATGTGTGTGTATGTGCATGAAATTCTCCCAACTACCCTAATACTGAGAAATGTTTTATGAGTTATAAATATCTTTCCATGTAGTCATGTAAATAATTCAACTTAAATAAGTCCTTTATGATTTCTCTTTCCTGTTTATGTTTTCATGCTTCTCTTGATTCTTATGTTCAAAGGTCAAATTTTCCATTCAGCTCTGGTCTTTTCATGAAGAATGCCCAAAAGTTTTCCATTTCAATGAATATCTATTTTTCCTCCTGAAATATTATAGCCAGTTTTGCTGGGTAGGTGATTCTTGGCTTAAATCTTAACTCCTTTGGCTTCTGGAATATCATATTCCAACCCCTTTGATCCCTTAATGTAGAAGTTGTAAATCTTATGTTATCCTGATTGTGTCTCCACAGTACTTGAGTTGTTTCTGACTGCTGGTAATATTTTCTCCTTGACTTGGGAACCCTGGAATTTGACTACACTATCCCTAGGAGTTTTCCATTTGAGATCTCTTTCAGGAGGCAATTAGCAGATTTTTTCAATTTCTGTTTTACCCTCTGGTTCTAGTATACAGGGCAGTTTTCCTTGATCGTTTCTTGAAAGATGATGTCTAGGCTCTTTCTTTCATCATAGCTTTCATTCAGTCCAATAATTTTAAATAATCTCTACTAGATCTATTTTCTAGGTCAGTTATTTTTCCAATGAGATAATTCACGTTTTCTTCAATTTTTCATTCTTCTGGTGTTTTTATAATTTCTTGATTTATCATAAAGTCATTAGCTTTCATTTGCTCCACTCTAATTTTGAAGGAATTATTTTCTTCAGTGAGCTTTTGGACCTCCTTTTCCAGTTGGCCTGTTTATTAAAATTCTGCTGTTTAAGGCATTCTTCTCCACATTGCTTTTTTGGATCTCTTTTCCCATTTGGGTTAGTCTGTTTTAAAAAATTTTTTTTTTTCCTTTTGGAGGGCAATTGGGGTTAAGTAACTTGCCCAAGGTTACACGGCTAGTTTTTTTGTGTGGGTGTTAAGTGTCTGAGGCCGGAACCCAACTCGGGACCTCCTGACTCCAGGGCTGGCGCTTTACTCACTGTGCCACCTAGCCATCCTGAGGGGGTTAGTCTATTTTTTAAGGTGTTATTTTCTTCAGCATTTTCTGGGTCTCCTTTAGCAAGTTGTTGACTCATTTTTCATGATTTTCTTGCAACACTCTCATTTATCTTCCCAATTTTTCCTCTACCTCTCTTTTTTCTTTTTCTTTCTTTCTTTTTTTTTTGGAGGGGAAAGGTAGGGCAATTGTGGTTAAGTGACTTGCCCAAGGTCACACAACTAGTTTTGTGTTGTGTCTGAGGTTAGATTTGAACTCAGGTCCTCCTGACTCTAGGACCAGTGCTCGATTCACTGTGCCACCTAGCTGCCCTCTAGAGTAATTTTAATAAGTATTTGGAGGCATTGAGGAGAGAGCTCAAGCAAGTCCCCGATTTTACTCTGCCATCTTGGCTCCACCCAACTAAGTTTTTTTAAAGCAGTATGAGGGGAAATAATCAGAAAAATAAGTTTTAGAGAAGAATTTGGAAAACATTCAATATGGAAATGACTTTATATAAATATAAAAATATTACTATGTAACATATCACTTTGTTTCTTGTTGTTTGCTACAACAAAAATAGTTATTAAAATATCTCTCTACAAATGAATAATTTGTCCTCTCTATTTCTTGGTCATAGAAATTTAATAGTGATAATACTGAGTCAACAGGTTTGCACTGTTTCTTGACTTTTGGAATATAGTTCTGAACTGCTCCAAAATGGCTAGACATATTTACAACTCCATCAATAGCACATCAGTGAGCCTGTCTTCCCACAGTCCTTCCAACAATATTCATTTTCATTTTTTGTCATTTTTTCCAATTGGATAGGTATGAGGTAAACAGAGTGGTTTGATGATTTGCATTTCTCTAATTATTAGAAATGTTGAGCATTTTTTTCAATATGCCTGTTACTGCTTGCATTTCTTCATTTGAGAATTGCCTCTTCATATCCTTTGATAATTTACTAGCGAATGGCTATCATTTGAAGAAGTGATTTCATAGACTTGAACCTAGGTGGGACCTAAGAGTTAACCTAGCCCAGCTTTCCCCACTCGATACTATTTTATTTTTAAAACAGATGAAGAACTTGGGCTTATAGAAGTGAAGTGGATTGCCCAATGTGAATTAAGGTGGTCTGATTTTACAGCCATTTTATAGCTTTTACATTTTTCACTTTCCACTGAATTACAGCCTCTTTTTTTCATCTATCTGTCTTTCCCTTTTTTCTCATATGTCTGCAATAATACTAACTTGTCTCTAAGATTTTACAGAAAGAATTGTGATTTTTATGACCTCTATATTGAAATAATATTAAAATATAGTCCAGAAGATAAATATCTAGGATCAGCTAAAAAACTCTTTCTTTTGCCCTGTCCTTCATGCCTATTATTCTTCCTTCACAGAAACAGGAAATCAGATTTTTTGTTCCCTACTTTATTGTGGGGACAATTCTCCAGTAGTTTGGTTGCGTCTACATAATCTGACTACAGAAACAATGTTTCTACCTCTCAGAGAAGAGAATTACCCTGTCTTGACTCTTCAAGCTAGGCAAAAATGACTGTTAGCAGTTTTATATACCGTTTTAATGTATCCATCCACAGAAGTATAAATTGTGGTACCAACTCACAAGACTAAGTGGTTCATCTAGAGTTGATATTTTAGAATTATATAGAATCCCTGGGTGTTGAAGGGGTAGCTAGGTGGTGCAGTGGATAGAGCTCTGGGCCTGGAGTTAGAAAGAACTGAGTTTAAATCTGCCCTCAGACACTTACTAGTTCTGTGACCTTAGGCAAGTCATTTAACCCTGTTTTCTTCAATTTCCTCATCAGTAAAATGAGCTGGAGAAGGAAATGAAAAAAATCACTCCAGTATATTTGCCAAGAAAACCACAGAAGGGGAAATGAGGAGTGAGAGATCACCGAAACTGATGAATAATGAATATGAGTATGAATGGCTGCTCTGTTTCTTGAGAGCAAGGACTGACTTTTGCCTTTCATTGTGACCCCAACAAGGCTGGCACAAAAGTTCAGGTGACAAGTATCTAAAAGCTTTAATTCAAATCCTAAACAAAACAAGAAAGGGTTACACTTATATACATACACACACACACATATATACATACACATATATTCCACTTATATATTGTATTTATTTATAAACCACATAAATATATCTTCATGTGAAAGGGCTCCATAGCTTCTAGGGAAGTGATGTTTTCTGAATTGTCTCTAGAAAGCGAGTAATGTTACTCTAAAATTCTGACATAAACTTTAGGGAATATTAGTAAAAATTCATCCTTTATTTCCCCCCTATATTAGGTATATATAGCACAATCTTCATTTTAAAAAATAACTGAGTAGGTTTTATTTAGCAAAATACCATTTAACATTAATAGCTATCATAGGCATCTTGGAACAAAGGGAGACACAAATATAAAACAAAAACAAAATAAAAAAGATTTCCTTATACCACTAAAATTTATATTTCTTATGATTTTGTTTTCCTTTTTTTCTCATTAGTGGGATAAATGGAAGGGAGACAAAATGAATGACTGTCAATTGAAAATAGATTTTAGTTTTAAAAAGTGAATTTGGGGTTCTTCATTGTTTTAGATGTGTAGTAAAAAAATCATGGAATGATATGATCTCAGAATCAGAAGACATCCTGGAAGTCATATAGTCCAACCCATACCTGACCAAGAACCTTCTCTATAATGTCAATCAATTTATTGACAAGCATTTGATAATCTCCTCCTATGTGCCAGACACTAGATTAGGTGGTCAAGATACAGAGACGAAAAAAAGGTGACACAGAGGAGGGAATACTAGGTCTTGATTTAGGAAGACCTAAATTCAAATCCTGGCCCAGACACTTACTAGCTGTGTGACCCTGGGTATGTCACTTGATCTCTGTCTCCATTTCTTCAGTTGTAAAATGGACTTAATAATAACACCAACCTCCTAAATATGTTGTGAGAATCAAATGAGATACCATTTGTAATTAGTTAACACACTACCTGGTACATAGCAAATGCTTAATAATTGTTTCCTTCCTCCATTCCACTTTTTTATTAATGAGAGACAAACATGATCATATATACATATGTATATATATACACACATATACACAAATATGTATGTGTATATATTTATACACACGTGCATATATATGAAATAGATACAAGACACTTTTTTGACCATGAATGCACTGGCAGCTGGAGGTATAAGGAAAGGTCTCATGTAAGAGGTATTGCTTGAATTGAATCTTCAATCACACTAGAGGTTCTAAAATGAAGAGAGTGGATAAAAGCTAGGCTTGCATTCCAGGTTTTGGGGACACAGAGTACAAAGTCAGATGAAAGATGCAGTGCTATCTATGAAAAATAGTAAGAGGTCAGCATGGCCGAACCTTATAGTTTGTGAAGGGGAGTTATGTGCGTCATGTATGTAATATTGAGTACATTTGTTTATATAATAATGTTTAAATGTCAAATGCTGGAAAATTAAATAGTGACTACAACATGAAAAGTTCTAATGCCAAATAGAGGGCTTTACATGTGAATGCCATTCAGAAGAATTTGTATTTTATATTAGAGGCAATAGGGAGCCATTAGAGTTTATTGAGTAGGAGAATGATCTGGTCAGATCTATGCTTTAAGTAAATCATTTGGCTGCTATATAGCTGATTGGAGGCCAGAGATATGAATTAGATAGCCCAATTAAGAAGTTATTGCAGTATCCAGGCAAGAGATGATAAGAGATCATGCTAATGTGGAGGCAGTAAAAGTGGTGAGATTAGGGACACCTGGGAAAGATGTTGTATAGGTAAAAAGAGCAAGATGTAGAAACTGATTGGATATATAGGGTAAGAGAAGTTGGGGCATCTAAGGTGACTCTGAGGTTGTGAACCTGGGTGAGTGGAAGGATTATGGTTCCATATTTTGAAGAGAAATTTTGATAAGAGGTATGGTTTTGGGAGAAATAAAGAAATAATTTTTTTAATTATTAAGGATTATATGTCAGGCATGGTGCTAAATGCTGGGCATAGAGAAAATATGAAGCAAGATGGTCATTGCCTTCAAGGAGCTTACATTTTAATAGGCAAAGATGACACATATAAGGTAGTACAGGTGGATAGGGGAGGATGTTTTGGAGAAGGAAGTCATAGTTGTGGTATAGAGCAAGTCCTTTCTAAGAATATTAGTGCTGGTTTTCTTATTTTCCCAGCAATAGGGGTGGAAAGGAAACAAAGGCAGATGAATGTAGGGTTCTCTGTAATGCTGGAAAGACAACTGATAAAAAGAAGTAATGCCTAGAATAATTATGCACACACACGTATGTGTGTGACTGTCAGGAAAAACAAAATAGAAAGAAATTTAAAGGATAAATTTATTATATATTTAAAAGAAATAGCAATGTTACATAATAGATTTGCAGTTTCATGTGCAATCATCTTTTTCCTTACGCTATGCAATGGAAATATTTGTTTTATTCCATAAATAAAAATTTCAAAAAAGAAAGAAAGGAAACTCCACTAATCAGAATCTCAGGGACCCAGTGGTGGAATGCTGAGTGAAAGGTAGAAAGATAAGAAGATACGTTTTGGATCTTGGGAGTTTGAAGTACCTATTTGGATATAGAATTCAAAATGTCCAATAGGTAGTTAGTGATGCAGGATTGCTGCTCAGGAAAGAGACTAGGGAATTATATTGCTCTGAGAGTCATTGGCATTGAGATGATAATTATATTATGGGAACTGATGTTGTCACTAAGTGAGAAAGTAAAGAAAAAGAATAGGAGAAGACAAACGATAGAGGCCTGGAGTATAATCACAATTAGGGTATAGTATATGTATGATGATCCAGAAAAGGAGACTGAGAAGAGGTGGTCAGGGAAAAGGAGAGCCAAAAGAAAGTAGTGTCACAAACACAAAGAAAGGAAACAATATTCAGAAAGTGTTGAATGTTACAGAGATATTACAAAGGATAAGGACTAAAAAGATGCAATTAGATTTGGTAATAAACAGATTATTCACTTCAAATACTTACTAACTATATGAACCTGGGCAACTATATGAACCCTGATTACTGGAAAGAAAGAAAGAAAGAGAGACACACAGAGAGAGAGACAGAGGGAGACAGAGAGAGAAAGGGAGGGAGGGAGGAAGGAAGAAAGAAAGAAAGAAAGGAAGGAAGGAAGGAAGGAAGGAAGGAAGGAAGGAAGGAAGGAAGGAAGGAAGGAAGGAAGGAAGGAAGGAAGGAAGGAAGGAAGGAAGGAAAAAGGGAAAGGAAAAGAAAAGGAAAAGGTGATCATTGGAAACTTTGGAGACAGCAGCTTCAGTTGAGTGGTGACATCAGAAGCCAGATTACAAAAGGTAGAAGAGTGAAAACAAAGGAATTAAAATCAACAAGTGTTGACAAAATTTTCTGGGACCTTGACTGAGGATGTCATAAGAGATATAAGAAAACATCCAACAAGTGACCATCCTGCCTTTGCTTAAAGAAATCTAAGAAGTGAGAACCCAATGTCTCTCAAGGCAGCACATTCTGTTTTGGGAGAGTTCAATTAATTAGGAAGCCCCAATTGCTAAATTTCCAAAACAATTTACAGTTATATTTGAAAATGCTCTAAATCAGGGGTGGGGTGGGGTGGTGGAGTCAAGATGGTGGAATAAAAGCAGGAACTTGGTGTGAGCTCCCACACCAACCACCTCCAATATCTGTAAAATATGACCGTAATCAAATTTTAGAGCTACAGAACCCACAAAGTGACAGAGAGAAACAAATTTCCCACTGAAGGCAGCCTGGCAGGCCGAGAGGAAGGGCCTATTCCAAGCACAGTCCCACGTAAGCTGTGAGGGCCCAGACCTGAGGCAGCCACGACCAACGGTCCTGACCAGCCAGAGCAGAGCTCAGGAGAGTGAATCACCAGCAGCTGTGGTGGTTTGCAGACTTCTAAACCCATAAATGCCAAAGAGAAAAGAAAAAAAATCAGTAGAGAACTCTGTTGGACTGGGTGGAGAAGAGCTTGGCCCAGCCCCTATCCCTGGGGCAAGAGGTGGCAGAGGTGCAGTAGCTGCAGCTGCTGCCACGTGGCTGCCAATGGAGCTCCTGGCCTGCAGACTGTAGGGGGACCAGGTGACCATTCAGAGTCTAATTCCTCTTGCACTCACCTGCTTGGATCTGGATTGATGTCTTGGGTGGAGGTCCTGGGGTATGTGGACAGTGGGTCACAACTTATGGCAGCTATAGAGAGGGCACCCTCCTCAGACATCTGACAACATTTGCAAAAACCCCAGCAATTTGGGATATAGCTCTCTCCACTCTGGAAGCAGAGTTCTGCTGTGGCAAAGAGCTAAAAAGTCAAGTAATTGGTTGGCAAGCAAGCAGAAGAAACACAATCAGACCATAGATTCCTTTTCTGGGGGCAAAAAGGATCAAAGCATGGAACCAGAAAAAGAAAAAAAGTCAAAACTCCTGCATCAAAAGCTTGCTTCCAAGAAAAATATGAAGTGGTTATAGGCCATGGAGGAGCTCAAGAAGGATTTTGAAAATCAAATAAGAGTAGAAGAAAAATTGGGAATAGAAATGAAAATGATGCAAGAAAATAATGAAAAGTGAGTCAACAGCCTACAAAAGGAGACTCCAAAAAACAATGAAGAAGACAACACCTTAAAAAATAAACTAACTCAAATGGCAAAAGAGGTCCAAAAAGCCAATGAGGAGAAGAATGCCTTAAAAAGCTGAATTTGCCAGATGGAAAAGGATTTTCATAAAACTTGCTGAAGAGAATAATTCCTTCAAAGTTAGATTGGAGCAAATGGAAGCTAATAACTTTATGAGAAATCAATATACTATAGAACAGATCCAAACAAATGAAAACAATAGAAGGCAATGTGAAATATCACATTGGAAAAACCACTGACGTGGAAAATAGATCCAGGAGAGATAATTTAAAAATTATTGGATGACCTAAAAGCCATGATAAAAAAAGAGCATAGAAATCATCCTTCAGGAAATTCTCAAGGAAAATTGCCCTTATATTCTAGAATCAGAGGGTAAAATAGAAGTGGAAAGAATTCACCAATTGCCTTTTGAAAAAGATCCCAAAAAGAAAACTCCTAGGAATATTATAGCTAAATTCCAGAGTTCCCAGGTCAAGGAGGAAATATTACAAGAAGTCAGGAGGAAAGAATTTGAGTATTGTGGAAACACAATCAGGATAACACAAGATCTAGCAGCTTCTCCAGTGAGGGACTGAAGGGCTTGGAATATGATATTCCGGAGGTCATAGGAAATATGATTCAAGCCAAGAATCACCTACCCAGCAAAACTGAGTATAATGCTTCAGGGGAAAATATGGTCATTCAGTAAAATAGAGGACTTTCATGTATTCTTGATGAAAAAAAAATCCAGAGCTGAACAGGAAGTTTGACTCTCAAATACAAGAAACAAGAGAATAATAAGAAGGTAAACAGGGAAAAGAAATCATAAGGAACTTATTAAAGTTGAACTATTTACATTCCTACATAGAAAAATGGTCATTGTAACTCATAAGACTTTTCTCAGTATGAGGATAGTTGAAGGGAATAGTAACGTGTGTGTGTGTATATATATATGTATACATACATATATAGTCTATATAGGAGGGTATATGGGTGTATGAATACATATGTAAGTGTGTGTATATATGTCTACAGGTATACATAGACAGAGGTCACAGGACCAATTGAATAGGAAGGGATGATACTTAAAAGGTGAAATTAAGAGGTGAGAGAGGCATATAATGAGAGGACATGAGGAGAGACAGAATGGCGTAAATTATTTCATATAGAAGAGGCAAAGGAAAACTTTTACAATGGAGGGGAAGAACAGGAAGGCAAAAGAGAATGTCAATCTTATTCTCAATGAATTTGGCTTAGGGAGAGAATGACATACACACTAAATAGGGTATCTTACCCTACAGGAGAGTAAGGGGGAGGGGGATGAGAGGGGGGATGATGGAAGTGAGGACAGGTTGGGGGGGAGGGAGGAAAGTTGGAAGTACCAAGTTTTGAAAAGTGATAGGATCAAAGTAGAGAATATAACAAGTGGGGGGTGGAATAAGATGGAGGGAAATATATCAGTCTTTCACAATATGTCCTCTTTGGAAATGTTTTGCATAGCTACACATGGACAATGTATACTGAATTGCTTATCTTCCCAGTAAGAGTGGGTGATGAAGGAGGAAGGGAAAGAATCTGGAATTCAAAGTTTTAAAATCAAATGTTTAAATATATATATATATATATATATAATTTTTTTTCATGCAACTGGGAAATGAGATATACAGGTACTGGGACATAGAGATCCACCGTGCCCTACTGGAAATTCATGGGGTGGGGCGGGGGGAAGGGGGAAAATATGAGAGAGAGCAGATTGGGGGAGGGGATTTTCAATGGGATAGATGTTTTGGAGTGGTGGATATGAGGAAAATGGGGAGAAAATTTGTGATTCAAAATCTTGTGGAAATGAATGACATAAACTAAAAAATAAAAAAAGAGAAAAAACAATAATAAAAGAGAATATATATAGTATGTATAGAATAATTATGCAAAATACACATACATACACAAAACAAAGATGAAAAAAAGGCAGCTTACACATCACACTAAAAATCCATATTTGTTATGATTTTGATTTTCTTATTTTTTTCAGTAGGGCGATAATTGGAAGGGAGAAAAAAATTAATGTGTCTTATTTGAAAATAAATTTTAATTATAAAAAATGATATAGTGGTTCTTCATTGTTTTAGATGTGTAGTAAAACATCATAGAGTGATAGAGTCTCAGAATCAGAAGTCACAAAGTTCGTCCCATACCTGACCAATAAACTCCTCTACAATGTCAATCAATTTATTAACACGCATTTTTAATTGTTCTCCTATATGCCAAATACTAGAATAGGTGCTAGCGATACAAAGAAAAAGCAAAGTACTTGGCACACAGAATGGAAAAATGTGTCTTGAGTTAGGAAGACCTAACTAAATTCTGGCCTAGACATTTACTAGCTTAGCTGTGTGACCTTGGGTATGTCACTCTACCGCTGTCTCTATTTCTTCTTATATGGACATAATATTAACACTTACCTCCTATGTCTGTTGTAAGGATCAAATGAGATACTATCTGTAAATTGCTTAACACAGTATGTGTTATATATCCAATGTTTAATAATTGTCTTTTTTGTTCCTTCTACATTTTTCCTGTGAAAGACAAACATGGTCAACTTTTTTGACCATGAATGCACTGGCAGCTGGAGGTATAAGGAAAGGTCTCATGTAGGAGGTTTTGCTTGAATTGAATCTTCAATCAGACTAGAGGTTCTAAAAGGAAGAGATGGGATAAAATGTAAAAAAAGGTTTTGGGGACACAGAGTACAAAGTTATGGAGATGAAAGATGCTGTTCTATCCATGAAAAACAGTTAAGAGGTCAGCATGGCTGAACCTTAAAGTTTGTGGAGGGGAGTTATGTATGTCATGTGTTTAATATTGTGTAAATTTGTTTATTTAATAATGTTTACATGTCAAATGCTGGAAAATTAAATAGTGATTACACTGTGAAGAGTTCTGAATGCCAAATAGAGGGCTTTACATGTGAATGCCATTCAGAAGAATTTGTATTTTACATTAGAGGTAATAGGGAGTCATTAGAGTTTACTGAATAGAAGAAATGATCTGGTCAAATCTATGCTTTAAGTAAATCATTTGGCTGCTGATTAGAGGCCAGAGAAATGAAGTAGATAGCCCGATAAAAAAACTTATTGCATTATTCAGGCAAGAGTTGATAAGGGATCATGCTAATGTGGTCACTGTAAAAGTGGTGATTAGAGACACCTGGGAAAGATGTTGTATAGGCAAAAAGAGCAAGATGTGGCAACTGATTGGATATACAGGGTAAGAGAAGTTGAGGAATCTAAGATGACTCTGAGGTTGTGAATCTGGGTGACTGGAAGGATTATGGTTCCATATTTTGAAGAGAAATATTGATAAGAGGTATGGGTTTGGAGGAAATAAAGAAATTATTTTTTAAAATTTATTTATTTATTTTTAGTTTTCATCATTCACTTCCAAACAATTTTGAGTTCTAAATTTTCTCCTCCTCCTCCCTCTCACCTCATTCCCTAGACACCATGCAATCTGATATAGGCTGTACATTGACATTAATATTAAACATATTTTCATATTAGTCACATTGTAAAGAAGAAGTAGAACCTATGAGATAAACCATGAGAAAGAAGAAATGAGAGAGAGAGAGAGAGAGAGAGAGAGAGAGAGAGAGAGAGGAGACAGTATGCTTTGATCTGCATTCAGATGCCATACTTCTTTTTCTGGATGCAGATAGCATTTTTCATCATGAGCCTTTTGGAGTTGTCTTAGATCCTTGCATTGCTTAGAAGAGCTAAGTCTGCCAAAGTTAGTCACTACATAATTTTTCTATTATTGTGTACAATGTTCTCCTTGTTTTGCTTAATTCACTCAGTATCAGTTCATGTAAACCTTTCCAGGTTTTTCTGAAGTCTGCTTGCTCATCATTTCTTATAGAACAATAGTATTCCATTACATTCATATACCACAGATTCTTCAGTCATTTCCCAATTGATGATATCTCCTCAATTTCCAATTCTTGGCCACCACAAAAAGAGCTACTATTTTTATTATCTCTTTGGGATACAGACCTAGAAGTGGTTTTTCTTAATGAAATTATTTATTATTAAGGATTATGTGCCAGGTACTGTGATAAATTCTGGGGATACAAAAAATATAAAGCAAGATGGTACTTGTCTTCCAGGAGCTAACATTTTAATAGGTGAAGAAGACACATGTAAGGTAGTGCTGGTGGATAGGGAAAGATGTTTTGGTGAAAGAAGTCATAGGTATGACATAGAGCAATGGATCAGCAAGTCCTTTCTGAGAATATTTAGTGCTGATTTGATTATTTTCCCAGAAATAAGGGTGGAAAGGGAGCAGAGGTAGACAAATGCAGGGTTCTAAGTTATGCTAGAAAGAGAAATAATGGACAAATATAAATATGTTTAGAATAATTTTACATTTATTTTTCAGTCTTTCTTTTTAATTTTTTTTCTTTTTTTCTTTTTGGAGGCGGGTGGCGGCAGGGGAGGCAAGGCAATTGGGGTTAAGTGACTTGCCCAAGGTTATACAGCTAGTAAGTGTTAAGTATCTGAGGTCACATTTGAACTCAGGTCCTCCTGACTCCAGGGCTGGTACTATATTCACTGCACCACCAGCCACACCTAGTATTTTTAATAGTATTTAATTTTTTTCCCAAATTACTTGTAAAGATAGTTTTCAATATTCACTTTTATAAGATTTTGTGCTCCACATATTTTGCTCCCTCCCTTCCTTCCCAAGACAACAAGCAATCTGATACAGGCTATACCTGTAAAATCATATGAAACATATTTCCACATAATTCATGTTGTGGAAGAAGAATCAGAACAAAAGGAATAAAAGCACGAGAGGGAAAAAAGAGAAAATAATATACCTCAGTCTGTATTCAAACTCCGTAGTTCCTTCTCTGGATGTGGATAGCATTTTCCATCACGGGTCTTTTGGAATTGTCTTGGATCATTGTATTGCTGAGAAGAGTTAAGTTTTTCAAAGCTGATCATCACATGATGTTGCTATTACTATATACAATGTTCTCCTGGTTCTGCTCACTTCATTCAGCCTAAGTTCTTGTACATCTCTCCATGTTTTCCTGAAATATGCCTGCTCATCATTTCTTAATAATTTTGCATTTATATACCTATTTGTGTCTAACAGTAGCCATCTCTAGGGTGGAAGGGGGAAGGGAAGAAAAAGGGGGAAAAATCACATGATCAATGTATTATGTATTTAAAAGAAATAGCAAATTATACATAGTAAATTTGCGGTTTCATGTGCAATCATTTTTTTTATTACACTATGTAATGGAAATGTTTGTTTTATTCCATAAACAAAATGAAAAAAAGTTCACTAATCAGAAGTTCAGGGATCCAGGGAAGGTAGGTGGAATGTTGTCTAAGGTAAGAAATTACATTTTGGACTTGAAGTTTGAGGTGCCTATTTGGATATATAATTTAAAATGTCCAATAGGTAGTTAGTGATGTAGGATTGATGCTCAGGAAAGAGACTAGGGCAGGATATAGCTCTGAGAGTCATTTGCATTGAGATGATAATTAAATTGTGGGAACTCATATGGTCACTATAGATGAGGACTAAGGATAGAGCCTTGGATATCATAGTTAGAGTCAAATATCAAAAATCATAGTTAGGGTCAAATATATGTATGATGATCCAGGAAAGGAGACTGAGAAGAGGTCAGGTAGGAGGAGAGCTAAAATAAAGTAGTCTCAAAAACACCCAGAAAGGAGGCAATAGCCAAGAAAAGAGTTAAATAAAAGTGTCAATTGTTACAGTAAGATTACAAAGGATAAGGATTAAAGAGAAGCAACTAGAATTGGCAATTAAGAGAAAATAAAGCCTCAAACCCTTATTAGCTGTATGACCCTGGGCAAGTCACTTAACGCCAACTGCCTCAAAAAATAAAGAAAAGAAAGAAAAGAAAAAAGAGATCATTGGAAACTTTGGAGAGAGCAGCTTTAGTTTGGTGATATGTTTAGTTTTTGATATCAAAAGGATGAAGGGTGAAAAGAAAGGAATTAGAGTCAACAAGCATTGACAGAATTTTCTGGGAACTTGGTTGAGGATATGAGAAGGGATATCAGACAGTATGCAACAAGTGATTGACAATTGACAAATGATTAAGGTATAGGAACTGGCAATTTTCCAATGAAGAAGACAAAACTATTTAGTTATATATATTTTTTCATTCCAGAAATTTAATTGCAGCCACGTAATTTGTACTCTTGCATTTTCTCAATAGTTTCTTCCTTATATTTGCCCCTTTCCTTTCCTATTTGGCGAGATTTGGCTTTTCGCTCAAGGATTTTTTTGTGAACTTTTTTTTTGTCCAGCTTGAGTCTTGTAATAACCACCTTGCTGGGATGAATGCCCACATGGACAGTTGTACCATTAGCCTTCTCCCGCTGCACATGCTCAATGAAGATCACATTTCTTCTTGTAAACCTGGACTACCTTGCCAATTTTCTGTCCTTTGTAGTGTCCTCGAACAACCTGGGCTTCATCATCTTTTCTTTTCTTTCTTTCTTTCTTTTTTTTTTTTTTTTGCTTTTTGGAGGCCAGTTGGGGTTGTGACTTACCCAAGGTCACATGGCTAGTTTTTGTGTTAAGTGTCTGAGGCCAGATTTGAACTCAGGTCCTCCTAACTCCAGGGCCGGTGCTCTATTCACTGAGCCACCTAGCTGGCCCTCATCTTCTTTTCAAATGGGCATGGAGCTGACATTGTACTTCTATGTCAGCTCCTTAGAAAGAGAAGAAGACATAACTTTCCTCCATATGTGGGAAGGGGCTTTGAAATGCGTCTTGCGGTTCTTGCTTTGGTCAGAGGTCACAAAGGTATTGAACTTCATTTTGACCCCGAAGCCTCCTCAGAAGAGAAGAGGCTGAAGACCTACTTCTGCCTCCAATTTAGTTATATTAAAAAATTTGCTATATCATTTTGATTAGAGAAGTGCAAATTAAAACAACCTTGAGATATATCATTTACACCTACCAGGTTGATTAAAATGATAGAACATTAAGTCACAAATGTTGGAGAGAATGTGGAGAAGTTAGGAAACTAATTCTTTGTTGATGGAATTGTAATCCAGCCATTTTGGAAAGCAGTCTGGAATTTTGCTTGAAGAGTTATTGAACTCCCTTGACTCAGTAATTCCATTACTTGGTCTATTTCCAAAAATTATTAGGGAAAAAGGAAAAGAAATATGCGTTCTATAATGTTTATAGCAGCTCTCTTTGTGGGGACAAAGAATGGGAAATTGGAGGGATGCTCATCAGTTGGGGAATGGCTAAACAAGTTATGGTATATGATTATGATGCAATACTACATTATAAGAAATTATTATCTCAGTGATCTTAAGAAAACTTGGAAAGACCCACAAAATAATGAAGTGAAATGAGCAAAACTGAGAGAATATACTGTATACAGTAAGAGAAATATTGTTTTAAGAACATCTTTGAGCAAATAAGTTATTTTATCTATTATAAACACCCAAATTAACTATAAAAGAATATGAAGAATGATGCCATCTGCATTCAGAGAAAGAAATGATAAAAAAGAAGTATGTAAAGAATAATTACATATATGTGTATGCATGTGCATATATGTATACATACGCACACACCCCTACTTATATAATGGTAGCCACATCTACAGGTGGTAGGGGGATGAAAAAAAGAAATTTACATGATAATTTTATGATATATTTGAAATGAATAGCACATTGTTCATAGTAGACTTGGAGTTTCATATTTGATGATCTTTTTATTGTCCTATGTTAGGGAAATGCTTGTTTTACTCTATAAATTAATTTTTAGAAATCATTAGGAAACTTTTGCATCTATATAGCCTAAATATGTCACTTTACAAATTCCATCCATTGTGTTCCTAGTTCTGTCTTCTGGGACAATACAAAACACTCTCATGACAACCTTTCAAATACTTGATAATAAATATTTATTGTCCCTAAGTCTTCTGTTCGCTAGTCTCAGACATTCCCAGTTCCTTGGAGATATTTCTATATGGCATGCGCTTCTGGCCCTTCACTATTCTGTGGGTATTCTCCCACTTATTAGTATCCTTCCTAAAATGTGACACTGTTTATATGTTTATGTATATATGTGTATGTATATAAATATATATGGTATGCCTATATATTTATATACATACACAATGAAATGAGGCTTAATGTTGAACACTTATAATGAGCAATCCTGGCTTTTGTCAGGTTAGGAAATGCACCACCCTGATTTTTTTCTGAGGGAAAGGTACAAAATGTTGCATGTGCTGTTGAATGTGATGGCTGTGTCATTCATTAACCCCATCCTTTTTTCACAAGGGAAGTTTCACTGAGGTGAGAGAGGAGATATCTCAAAATGTCTGTGATATAAACCTAGAGGCATCAATGCAAATTTTAAAGGAGAAAAACAAATAAACTGTAAAGAACTGAATCCAGCCTAACAAATGTCTGCCCAGAGCAAAGTATTTTGGGACGATCACTCCCCTAGAACTGGAAATTGAATTCCAAACCAAGGAAGAATATCTGGCTTCTCAAATGATAAAAATCCAAAAAGATCTGAGAAGGTTAGAACAGTGTACCAGATATAATAAGATGAAATTTAATGAGTATAAATGTAAAGTCTTGGATAGGAATCATTTATTCAAGTTTACAAGTACAAGATGTGGCTAGATAGCAGCAGATCTCCCTAGAACTAAAAACTATGCTATTTTTAAGGTACCCTAAAATTGCATTAAGCTTTTTGGCTACCATATCACACTATTGACATATTAAACTTATTACTCTTTGAACCTCCCAGATCTTTTTTTCAGGGAAGGTGCAGTCTTGCCACATCTCATACTGGTAAGGTTAACTACTTGAACCCATGCCTAAGACTTTACAGCGGTAATGAATAAATTTCATCTTATTATATTTGACCCAGTGTTCTAATCTTCCCAAATCTTCTTAGATTTTAACTATCATCCAAGAAGTTAGCCATTTTAAGAATTTTAGATTTTAAGAAGTTAGATCATTTTGGATCATCTAAACATTTTATAAGCATGCCCTCTAAAAAACACAGAGAGATGGAGGAAGAGAGAGAAGGAAGGAGGGAGGAAGAGAGGGGAAAAGGGAGAGACAGAGAGAAAAAGAGAGAGAGAAAGAAAGAGGGAGAGAGAGAGAGAGGGAGAGAGAGAGAAAGAGACTAGTAACCTCCATTGCACATAAAATAATCTTTAGATATTATACATAGTACATGGACATGCAAGAAGGCACCAGCATGTTCATCCCTACAGAGACATTTAGTCAAGAGTGCTCTGGGCTCAGAAACAAAAGGCTTGGCTTTGAATCCTGCCTCTACTACTTGTGTAATATTGGGAAAGTCACCTTCTCTCTCTGGGATTCAGTCATTTTATTTGTAAAATAAGAAAGGAGGTATAGAGTATGTCTAAAATTCCTTCTAGCTCCAAATCCTCTATCTCTTTAAATTAAAAAGCCAATGTCTTCTACCTAGTTTACCCATTCATACATTCTAATAGAAGGGCACAATTAATAGAGACCCTGCTCTACATAGAAATTCAGCTAATTTGGAAAGAGATGAAAAGGTCTATAAAATTCACCTGATCTTCACATCACCCTCAACTTTGCTCTAAAGACTTAGATAAAGGGATAGTTATTTTTGTTGTTCTTGTTTCACTAAGCCAAGCATTTGGAGAGTTGTATTTGCAGAGAAGTTAATATTAACTCAAGTGCAAACTTTCAGAGAGATCTGGCAACCTTGCATCACCAAAGCAAAATGAAGGGCACTTGCCACCTGTGGCTGTGGGTAATCAGAATGTCAATATAACTTACTAAGTATTGTATAAACTTCTTGTAATCTTCAGATAGTCTAACCTGTCCTCATTCAGACTGAGTTCAGTTCTCTGTAATTCATGTACAAACTAGCCAGGATTGATATTAACTGACATAGAAATGTCAAGGGAATGAAAGTATTCTGGGTGGAGAGGGCATACCCATTCTCAAATTCCGCAGTCTGAGATTGCTTCAACCATAGCAAAGCTAACCTCCAGCCAACTGCATAAAAGGAACTTCTATCTCAAACAAGGGAACTAAGGAGAACCCTTGAACAGACACAAAAATGGATGTGTACCTGGATATGTGAAGGTGGGAGGTGTAAGAAGAGACCAAAACTGATGTCTATAAAAAGGAGCTACCAGCAGTTTTCTTTTTTTTAAACAGTACTTTATTTTTCCCAATTACATGTCAAGATAATTTTTAGCATTCATTGTCACAGATTTTTTTTTAAGCAACTGGGGTTAAGTAACTTGCTCAAGGTTACACGGCCCGGTGTTTCTGGGTGGGTGCTAAGTGTCTGAGCTTGGATTCGATCCCCAGGTCATCCTGACACTGGAGCTGTTGCTCTTACTCACTGTGCTACCTGGCCGCCCCTGTACAGATTTTGAGTTCCAAATCTTCCTCCCTCTCTCTCCTCTTCTGAAATTGGTAGGCAATTTGATATAGTTTGTGTTATTTATATACTAAAAATATTTCCAAATTAGTCATAGTTGTGAAAGAAGAAACAGGTCAAAAGGAAAGATAAATGAGAAAGAATACAGTAAATGATAAAAAAAAACTGTTTCAATCTGTATCCAGAGTCCTTCAGTTCTTTATCTGAATGTGGATAGCACTTTCCTTTGTGAGTCCTTTGTACTTGTCTTGGATCATTTTGTTGCTGAGAGGAGCTGAATCATTCATAGTTGATTATCACACAATGTTGTTGATTCTATATGTACAATGTTTTCCTGCTTCTGATAATTTTGTTTGGCATCAGTTCATATAAGTCTTTCTAGTATTTCCTGAAACCTGTCTGTTCATCATTTCTTTCTCCTCAATAGGATTCCGTTACATTCATATACCACAGACTGTTCAGCCATCCCCCCATTGATGGGCATCCCATCAGTTTCCAATATTTTGCTGCCATGAAAAGGGCTGTTAAAATATTTTTACACATTTACATCTTTTCCATTTTTATGATCTCTTTGGAATACATATCTAGTAGTGGTATTGCTGGATCAAAGGGCATTCATAGTTTGGTTGCCTTTTGGGCATAGTTCTAAATTGCTCTCCAGAATGGTTGGGTTAGTTCACAACTCTAGTAACAGTGCATTAGTGTTCCACTTTTGTCACATTGCTTTGTTTCTTCATTGCCTATTTTAATTTCTTCAATTTCTTTTTCTTCTCTTATTGGTAAAGCTAGCAATCCTAGTACAATATTGAATAATGGTGACGATAAGGGATATCCTTGATTCATGCCTGATCTTATTAGAAATGCTTTTAGCTTATCCCCATTACATATAATGCTTACTAATGGTTTTAGATTGATGCTACTTATTATTTTAAGGAAACCTCCATATGTTCCTATGTTCTTTACTGTTTTTAATAGGAATGGGTATTGCACTTTGTCAAAATATTTTTCTACATCTACTGAAGTAATCATATGATTTCTGTTAATTTTGTAATTATGGTAAACAATGCTCATAGTTTTCGTAATATTGAACCAGCCCTGAATTCCTGATATAAACTCTACCTGGTCATAATGTATTATCCTTGTGATAAATTGCTATAATCTCTTTGCTAATATTTTATTTAAAATTTATAAATCAATATTCATTAGGGAAATTGGTCTTTAATTTTCTTTCTCTGTTTTGGCTCTTCCCAGTTTAGGTATCAGCACCATACTTGTATCATAAAAAGAATTTGGTAGGACTCCTTCTTTGGCTATTTTTCCAAATAATTTATGTAGTATTGGAATTAATTGTTCTTTAAATGTTTGGTAGAATTTGCTTATAAATCCATCTGGCCCTGGAGATTTTTTCTTAGGGAGTTCATTGATGGCTTGTTCCATTTTTTTCTGAAATGGAGTTATATATTTTATTTCATCTTCTGTTCATCTGGATAATTTATATTTTTGTAAATATTCATCCATTTCACTAAGATTGTCAGACTTACTGGCATAGAGTTGGGCAAAATAGCTGCTAATTATTGTTTTAATTTTCTCTTCATTGGTGGTGAATTTACATTTTCATTTTTGATACTGGTGAATTTTTCTTTTTTAATCAAATTAGCCAAAGGTTTATCTATTTCATTGGTTTTTTTAAAAATAAAACCAACTCTTAGTTTTACTTATTAGTTTCATATTTTTCTTAATTTCAGCTTCATTAATCTCTCATTTGGTTTTTCAAAATTTCTAATTTGGTATTTAAATTACTTTTATCTAATTTAATTTAATTTTTAATTTGTTCTTTTTTTTAACTTCATGTCCTATTCATTGATCTCCTATTTCTCTATTTTATTCATACAAGCATTTACAGATACAAAATTTACCTCAGGAACTTTGACTGCATCCCATAAGTTTTGGAATATTGTCCCCATTATTGTCCATCTCTTGGAAGAAGTGATTGTTTCTATGATTTTTTCTACCCACTCATTCTTCAGGATTAGATAATTTAGTTTTCAATTAATTTTTGGTCTTATGGCCCTTCATTACATGTAATTTTTATTGCATCATGATCTTAAAAGAATGCATTTAATATTTATGGCTTTCTGCATTGGACTGTGAGGTTTTTATGCCCTAGAACATAGTCTATTTTTCTGTAGATGCCATGTATAACTGAGAAAAAGATATGTTCCTTTTTATCCTCATTCACTTTTCTCCAGAGGTCTACCATATATAACTTTTAAAGATTATATTTACCAACTTAACTTCTACCTTGTTTATTTTATTGTTACATTTATCTAATTTTAAGAGGGGGATATTGATGTCCCCCACTAGCATAGTTTTGCTGTCTATTTCTTCCCATAACTCACTTAGCTCCTCCTCTAAGAATCTGGATGCTATACCTCTTGGTGAGTATATATTCAGTATTGATATTACTTCATTGTCTATGCTTTTGCTTTCTCTGAGATCAGGGAGACTGCCCTTACTTTTTTTTTTTTTAGCTGATGTATAATATATTCTGTGTCAGTCTTTTACCTTTACTCTGTGTATCTCTCTGCTTCAAATGTGTTTCTTGTAAACAACATGTTGTAGGATTATGGTTTTTAATGCACTTTGCTATGTGCTTTTGTTTTATGGTAGAGTACATCCCATTCACATTCACAGTTATGATTACTAACTCTGTCATTCTCTCCATCATATTTCTCCCATTTATACTCTTCTCTCTCCTTTTTCCCCTTCCTCCCTCACCAGGGTTTTGCTTCTGACCAACACCTCCCTAATTCTGCCTTCCCTTCTATCAGCCTTTCCTTCATTTTCTTTTCCCTCCTATTTCCTATAGGGAAAGACAGATATCTATACCCAATTGAGTGTGTATGTTATTCCCTCTTTGAGCCAAATCTTATGAAAATAAGGTTCAAACAATACTTGTCTCTACTGTAATAGGTCTACAAACTACTTCATGGGATGTAATTTACCCTTTACTGCCTCCTCATTTGCTCTTTTTCCAGTCTTTTATTCACCCCTTAATTTTTTTTTATCATTACATCAAAGTCAACTTATACCCATACTCCCTGTCTATACGCTTTCTAAATGTCATAGTAAAAATACAATTCTCAAGAGTTACAACTGTCATCTTCCCATGTAGGGATGTAAATTATTTAATCTTATTGAAAAACATATTTTTCCCTCTCCTGTTTACCTTTTTATTCTTCTCTTGAGTTTTGTATATGAAGATTGAATTTTCTGTTCATCTCTGCATTTTTCATCAGGAAAATTTGGAAGTTCCCTATTTAATTGAAGAAACAATTACTCCCCTGAAAGATTATTCTCAATTTTTCTGGGTAGTTGATCTTTGGTTGCAATCCAATCTTCTTTGCCTTATGTAATATCATATTCTAATGCCTATAATCCTTTAATTTAGAAGCTGCTAGGTCCTGCATAATACTGACTGTGGTTCCATGATATTGAAATTGTTTCCTTTTGGGTGCTTGTAGTATTTTCTCTTTGATCTAATAATTCTGGAATTTGGTTATGATATTCCTTGGAATTTCATTTTGGGATCCCTTTCAGGCAGTGATTGATGTGTTCTTTCAATGACTATTTTACCCTCTGGTTCTAGGATATCAGGGCAGCTTTCCTTAACAATTTCTTGAAAGATGCTGTCCAGGCCCTTTTTTTTAAAACCATGGCTTTAAGGTAGACCAATAATTCTCAAATTATCTCTCCTGGATCTATTTTCAAGGTCAGTTGTTTTTTCCCATGACATGTTTTATATTTTATTCTATTTTTTCATTCTTTCAATTTTGTTTGATTGCTTCTTGATATCTCACAAAGCCATTAGCTTCCACTTGACAAATTTTAATTTTTAACAAATTGTCTTCTTCAGTTAGCTTTTGTACTTCCTTTTCCATTTGAACAATTCTTTTTTAAGAAGGTCTTATCTTCTGTGAGCTTTTGAACCTCCTTTTACATTTGGTCAATTCTACTTTTTAAGTTGTTTTTTTCTCAGTGAATTTTTTCATTTGTCCAATTGTATTTTTTAAGGAATCATTTTCTATACTAAGGTTTTGCAAGCTGTTGACTCTCTTTTGCATACTTCTCATATCCTTTTTAAAATTATTTAATTGATTTTTAGTTTTCAACATTCATTTCCATAAGGTTTTGAGTTACATTTTTTCTCTCCCTGTCTTTCTCCTACCCCTACCCCAAAATAGCACCTACTGAATACTCCTTTCCCCAATCTGTTCTCTCTTATATCCTCCCCCTTTACTCCCTAACTTCCTAGTAGGGCAATATGGGTTTCTATACCTCAGTGCCTGTATATCTTATTTCCCAGTTGCATGTAAAAAAATGTTAAGCATTTGTTTTTAAAACTTTGAATTCCAGATTTTCTTCCCCTCTTCCCTCCTCACCCACCCCCACTGGGAAGACAAGCAATTCAATATAGATTGTACATGTGTAGTTACCCAAATAATTTCCATAGTAGTTATATTGTGGAAGACTGACTATATTTCCCTCCATCCTATCCCACCCCCCACTTATTTTATTTTCTCCTTTGACCCTATCCCTTTTCAAAAATGTTTGCTTCTAACTACTCTCTCCTCTAATCTGCCCTCCCTTCTATCATCCCCCCTCTTATCCCCTATCCACCTATTTTCCTGTAGGGTAACATACCCAATTAAGTGTGCATGTTATTCCCTCCTTAGGCCAAATTCAATGAGAATCAGGTAGTCCCATTCCCTTTTACCTTCTTGCTCTTCCCCTCCATTGTTACAGTTTTCTCTTGCTTCTTTTATGAGATAATTTACCTTAATCTATCCCTCCCTTTCTTCTTCTCCCAATAAATTCCTCTCTTAACTCTTAATTTTATTTTAAAACTATCAGCCCTTCATATTCAACTCATCCTATGCCCTCTGTCTATGTATAGATGAACATATAAATGCCCTCACTCACATATATAGTTATATACACATATATCCTTCTATACATACATATATGTATGTGTGTGTGTATACATATATATTCCCTTCAGCTATCCTCATACTGAGAAAAGTCTTGAGTTATAATTATCATTTTTCCATGTAGGAATGTATATAGTTTGACTTTAATAAGTTCCTTGTGATCTCTTTTCCTGCTTACTTTCTCATGCTTCTCTTTCTTCTTGTATTTGAAAGTCAAATTTTCTGTTCAGCTCAGGATTTTTCATCAAGAATGCTTGAAAGTCCTCTATTTCATTGAATGACCATATTTTTCCCTGTAGCATTATACTCAGTTTTTCTGGGTAGGTGATTCTTGGTTTTATTTCTAGCTCATTTGACTATTTAAAAGGAATGGGTACTGTATTTTGTCACAAGTTTTTCTGAGTCTACTGAAACAATGATACAATTTCGGTTGATTTTGTTATTGATATGGTCAATTATGCTGATAATTTTCCTGACATTGAATCAGTCTTAGATTCCTGGTATAAATCCCAGCTGGCCATAGTGTATCATCCTGGTAATATATTATTGTAATCTCCTTGCAATAGTTTTCTTTCTCTGTTTTAGCTGTTCCTGATTTGGATATCAGGATTGTATTTGTGTAAAAAAAGGAGTTTGGTGGAACTCCACATATTTTTCTAAACAATTTATATAGAATTGAAATTAATTATTCTTTAAATGTTGCATAGAAAACAAGTATGAACCCATCTGGCCCTGAGGTTTTTTCTTAGGGAGTTCATTGATGGCTTGTTCAATTTCTTTTTCCTAAAATGAGGTTATTTAAGTATGCTATTTTCTCTTTTGTTAATCTGTTTGATTTACACTTTCATAAATATTTATCAATTTCACTTTGTCATATTTATTGGCATAGAATCAGGCAAAATACTTCTCTTGTTCTCTTTAATTTCCTCTTAATTGATGGTAATTTCACTTTTCATTTTTAATACTGGAAATATGATTTTCTTTGTTCTTTTTTAAAAAAATTAACCAACGGTTTATTTACATTCTATTTTTTCATAAAACTAACTCCTATTTTATTTATTATCTCAAAAATTTTCTTATTTTAATTTTTATTACACTCACCATCAGTTTTCAGGATTTCCGGTTTGATGCTTAATCGGGGATTTGTAATTTGTTCTTTTCCTAGTTTTCTTGTTGCTGTTGCATACACAATTAATTGATCTGCTCTTTCTCTATTTCTTTGATGTAAGAATTTAGAGAAATAAAATATCTCCTAAGTACTGCTTTGACTGCATTCTACAAATTTTGGTATGTTGTCACATATTTCACATTCTCTTTAATGATATAATTGTTACATTCAAATATTATTTTCCCTATTTATTCTTTAGGATTCTATTATTTAGTGTTCAATTAATTTTTAATCAATCATTCCACTGCTCTTTATTGAATGTAACACCAGTGACTTGTTTTAAGAAGAGTTGACCCTTTTTCTTCACTTTTTCTTTGTCCTCTTATTTGAGCTAAACTTCTTTGTGTCCATGAATAAGAACTTAATTCACATATGCAGATGGCCTGCCCCATTTCAAGTGCATTGAATTTTTACATGTAATTCATATATATAAATTTATATACACATATATTTATATATACATATGCACATATAATGTGTGTGTGAAGGAACTGTGCTATGTGATGGGGATGCAAAGAAACATAAAAACATGGTCCCTGACCTCAAAGAAACTCACATTCTAATGGGGAAAACCACATTCAAATAGCTTTGTACATACAAGATACATACAGTGTAAGTGGAATATCATCTTCAAAGGAAAGGATAGGGGTATGTGGGCATGAGGAGAGCTAGGAAAAACTTCTCATAGGAAATGGGATTTGAGTTAAGTCTTCCAAGAAGCTAGGAAAGCTAGGAGACAGAGATGAAGAGGGCAAACATTCAAGGCAAGGAGTACAACCATAATTCAGAAAAAGTAAAATGTAAAACATTTTTCTTCATGTATTGATCAAAGTGCTTTGTGACCCTTCAAATAAAATTGTTTAATTAACTCATTGTTTAATGAAAGGATGAGAAATGGAATATTCTATCAAGAAGCTGCTTGCTTTGCTATTATTTAGATATTACTTAACTCGATATCTAGAGTTTATGCTTTATGTGAAAATGAGAAGTAGAAGCAAACTATAGATATGTGCATTAGTACATTTACATATGTGTGTATATGTGTGGAGAATTTAGCCTAACAGCAATATATTTGAAAATGGCAGTCCTTGACACCCACTGGGATAACAATCAGATATGTACTTATTGTTCTCATTTCCTCCAAATGCTCATGAGTCTCTAGGTAACCTTACTTCCTCATCAGTGTCACTCCTATAGATAATCTGACTTCTTTTTCTATTTCTTTCCACTGAGCTCAAACTAAACTTTCTTGGCCCTTTTTTCCATGTTCTACTAAATCTCTTCCATTCCTGTCTATCATGTTCCCCAACCTATTATGTAGTTTCATATAAATCATATTTTCATCTCTTTAAATATCATCTCCTCCAAGAAGTCAGATAGACTGGTGAAATAGTGGTGAAAATAGCAAACCCAACAGAAAAAAATGCTCATTTTCCCTTCCTGATAACAGTGTAAACGTAGAAAGTGCAGGAATTACACCTGTTTTGCATTCAGTCTGGACAAGGTAGCAAAAAATAAAGATAGAAGTATTCCTTAAATAAATAATGACCACCAATGCATGATGATAAATAGTGATTTGCAGAATCACCATCTTAGTGAAATGCCAGAAGATAGTTTGGAAAATTCAATAAATATTTAGGAATAGTTCTAGAACAAACCCCCAATTTAAAATACCTTTACCCACTAAAATTGCAATAAATAAGGTAGATATTATGACAAATGAATACAATGAAAACCTTTACATTGGCCATTTATTACTACAGGAAATAATAATTTCACTTTAACGTGCTTTTAGCAAGACTTGAGAGTTAGCAGAACTTCTTTTCTTACAGTTTCATTGCTACAGAAATTGTACCTGCAAAAAAATGAAATATTAACTATAATTATCACATTACCTTTATACATATGCATATATTTAGAGCTTTCTCACAGCATTTTATATAGCTCTTAAACTTTTATATTTTTACTCTAGAAATTTGAATAAGTGATGTCTCCTTTATTAGACTTTTAGCTCCTTTATCATGGAAGTTAAAGATGGAAGAGACATTAGAATAGAAGTCATTTTAAGGTCACAGACTATACCTGGAAGAGTGCCTTACACAAAGGAGGTATTTAATAAATGCTTGCTTGAGTGGATTTAATCTACTCTAACCCTCTCATTTTACTACAACAACAACAACTACTACTACTATAACTAACTAACTAACTAACCTCTATATAACACATTCTGTGTTCCAGGCACTGTGCCAACAATTAAATCACCACTTATTAAACACCTACTATGTACTATGTTCTAGGCCCTTTGCTAAATACTGGGAATTCAAAGATAAGGGAAAAAACATCTTTAAGAAGCTTTTATTCATCCTTGTATTACCTTCTACCTTATCAAGCATTTCATGGGCACTAAGTAAATATTTCCCAAATGTTAAATAAATATATGAAGAAGCATAAGAAACCAGTGCAGGGTAAAATATTCCTTTCCTACTTATTTTTATGTTTAGTTTTTCTCATAATTTATCTCATTAGCACTACTTGAACTATACTAGACATTTCAAAAAACACATGGATTAGGATCATCTTGGACCAGAAAGGATGGAGGAAGCGATTAATACGTGACCATCAAATGATTTTCCATATTAGTAACCAGCCATTTACCACACAACATTAATTCAACCATGATCATTTTGCAATAACAAAATTAGTGAATTACAAACTCTAAAATAATGCACAACTGTACTATATATTCAGTCAAAAGTGCCGTTAATGGTATTTACCACATTGTTCTGTCAAACTGTGTTTCCCTTAGATTTGTTTTTTCCTGGAGCCAATTAAATGTTTGCTACTTGTACGACATTTGGTTAAGTTCATTCATCTCTCTGATCCTCAGTTTTCTCATCTGTACAATGAGGGACTTGGATTAGTTGATTTCTGAGGTTCTTCCTCTCTCTAAATTCTGTGATTCTATACTCCTTAGATAGGGACCTGATTAAATAATTGGAATTTCACAATGGTAGAATTTCAAAGTCAAACTCTGACCTTTCCATGGACTTTGATGGGATGACACAATACCAACCAACACAGCTTTGAAAGTTCAATTTTCCTAAAGTCAACTATCATCTCATGAACTATTTTACAATATAAGTGAAAGGTAATATGAGAAAGCTACTGAAAGAAATCTATCTCACAATAGATTTTCTGGTGAGCATATTGCAAATATGCCTCTTTAATACTTCATGTCTATCTTAATTCATAATAAAGCTACTTACGTTTGTCCATCTGAAGTTTCTACGGTGATTGTTGATGCCCCTACTCTGGGCAGGGTTGGATTGATTAAACTGTTGTACCAAAGAAATTTAACTGTTTGAAGTGTTCCAACTTTGAAATCTGAGTCAAACTCACTAGAATGTGTATCACCTGATTTTAGGCTCCCCCTTGGAATAGAAGTAAATAACAAATTCAAATACAGGAATCTCTACATATATTTACTTATAAAGTCTATACGTGATACATATTTTGCTAAGTAAATTGTGTTTCCGACATATTAAACAAAGGCAAAAAGACACACAAACATAGTTTCAATTTATGCCCTAAATGCCTCATAGTATTCTAACATGTTATTTTATTCTAACATGTTTTGGTCACAATTTTCTCCTACAATTTAGTAAGTGATGACTTCATTAAATCTCTTTCCCCCAGCTGTTGTGTTAACAGCATAATTATTTACCGATTATAAATTAAGCACCTGGTGACAAGAACCAAAAAATCATCTTATGTAATAAAAATAAATGATTTATCCAGTAAATAGCAATTTGCTAAAGTTAGAAACCAAATTCAGAAGTCAATTTCAGTGTACAATATTCAAAAGGAAGTCTTGTGGTTAACATCATAAAATGTATATCTTAGTACTAAGTCTATTTTCATACCAATGAAAACAGAACCAATAATTTGGGTAAAATTCATTCATATGAAGTACTAATTCCAACATGTGAGATACATAATAATATTGAACTCACTTGTAAATCTCATATTGCCTGCTATTTCCATTACTTCCAAACAAAGTTACTGCTATTCTTCCAGTAACCTTTTTTCCAGACAATGTGATGGATACCTTGTACCTCCAACCTATAGAGAAAGGTAGAAATAGAAATGTAAAGAAACATGTTAAATGTATAAATATATAAATAGAGATATCAGTAATACTTAATTTATATGGCACTAATATAAAATATATGATGCTTTAATTATAGTATACATGATTCCTATTGGATGCAAAGTTTTAAGTAATTCATGTATTTTCAAGTTTTCACTTCTTTCTAATAAATGAATTCAAACTAAGGTCAAAAGTCAGCTTCAGCACTCAATCTACTATTATCTCACCCAAAGTCATACAGCGGCAAAACTAGGCCAAGAATTCAATGCTGTTGTTTCTTTGTTCAATATTTTTTCCATGTTCCTGTTCCTTACAGTTTATTACTACATGTTTATGATGAATTGGGATTTCTTCTCTCTTAAAATAGCATTTATTTTTAAATAGTGTATAATTGATATTTTTTCTTAAATTAATCTTTCCTCTGATTAAACCTGTAATTCTTCAAAATTTGTAAATTTTATATCAAAAAAGTTATTTTGTATATGGTTACTTCACCAAATTAGGGATAACTACCATGATGCTTGACAGCTTATGAAATGCTTTCCCCACAATGATCTTTTGATAGTGTGTTATGATCTCCCATATTATAGAAGAGAAAGTCAAGGTTTGAAAGTATAAGTTATTTGACAAAGGTCAAATATTAATATAAGATGCTAGTAGAGCCTGGAATTGAACCTTGTTTCATATTGTGGCTCTAAGGCCAGTACTCGTTCAACTGTATGATTTGCTTTAATATGACAAATTCAGAGCTGTAAAGGATGTTAGAGGCCATCTAATCTAACACTCTCATTTTCCAGTTGAGGAAAGTGAAAGTTAGAGAGATTAAGGGATTTATGCATAGTTACAGAGCTAGGAAGGATCAGAAGGAGAACTTGAACCTAGGTCTTTCTGACTTTAAGTTCCTCACTCTATATACTCTACCACACTATCTCAACATGGCTTGTCTACAAAACACTACAATTCTGCTAGGTCAGTGTGGGAGAAAAATTGTGAAGTAAAGGTGTCTTCCACATCTTTAGCTTCTTGGTTTTATATCTTCTCCATTCTTTCATTTCTTGACCAGAATACATTGAAATTATGTCACATTCTACTATATAAAGCTATTGGTAGATCCTTTATATATACTCTGAGCTATGAATAAGCTATTACTCCTTGTAGAGACCATCTTCCAGTGGTTATTGGGAAATGAGAATTTTAAAAACTGACTGTCCAAACGGATGTTTTTTTTAAATTCACAAAAGAAAACATGGGTGTATGTTTATGGACCCTGAGATACCAATATCAGAACTATAGAAAGTAAGAAATTTATTTTGTGAAACATGGATATTTAGCAATCTGTTTCAAGAACTATCTGAGGTCCATTTCTACTCCCAACACATTTAACAGTGGACCCATGCTGTGTCATCCAGATTTCTCAAGCCATGGAAAATCTACTGCCTCCTATGAATTGGCCATCAGTATCCAGTAGTCATCTCCTAAATATTGTCATTCCCTTCCTTTACCTGTATGTACTGGAGGAAGACTTTACAACAGGCAATAACAATGTCACAAAGCTTTGAAAATGAGAAAAGTCAAATGGAAACTTACGAGCAAAATTACTGGCATCCCCAGTGTTGAGATAAAAGACCTGTCCCATTACTGCCATTTTACCAGCAAATCTGTCAGCATAGTGGCCCATCTGTGGGCAGCCTCCAGCCGGACAAGGGAAGCACTTATTCTGATGAAAATACATAAATGGTTAATGAGAACATGTTATCTTTCCAGTTGTCCTCCCTATACTCACCCCATCCACTTAATTATCTAAAAAGCAAATATAATTCTGGTACCTTCATAACAGTTGAGAAAAATAATCTTATGTTTAAAAATATATGGATGAGTAATCTTATCCTCCAGACTAAGTCTGCATAATATAATGAATGTTGAACTGGTAGCTTAAATTTAATAATGAAGGAAGTTCTCAACAAACTTGTACTAATGAGTGTTAGCATAACCTAATGATGGAATATGGAGTTGTGACCTTCCCTTGACCTATCCAATAATCAAAGATGGCATTTATACAGCATAATTGTGAAGTGTTTACACATATTATTTCCTTTGGTCCTTACAACACAAATTGTAAGGTGGGTGCTATTAAAATCCCCATTTTACAGATAAAGAAACTGAGGCTAAGAGAGATTTAATTAGTTGCCCAGTGTCCCACCATTAGGAGCTTTCTGAGGCAGAATGAGAATTCAGGTATTTCTAAAACCAATTCCAATGCAGTGTCCATTGTCACATAACTCCCAACCAAAACTTGAGATGTTTTTACTTGAGAAATGTCATTCATCATTGATCATTTTTGGAAAGAATATTTGCATGAACTTAAGAAAGGTTGGTGTTTAAAAGTAATTGGGTGATCTTAATCAACATTTGGAATCCAAGATCACAACACAATAATGTTGCACTACACACCTTAGCAAATCTCTTTTTTCCTTTATAAGGAATCAAAACCTCTGTTTATAGTAGGCCACACCACTAGACAAAACTGAAAAAATCCAGTCAGTTATGAGGATGTTTATATGACCCATACTTTTGACAAACTGTCTGATTTTAATTCCTTTTTAAATTTGGCAGCAGATAGACTTTAGATCAGATTTCTATGTGCTGGATTCTTTTAAAAATGGTCCCAAATAAAGTGTCTAAAACTGTCCTAAATGAAACAAATACTTCATCAGTACTTATAAGGGAAAGGATGAGGCAATCATTAGAGTAATTTGAACCACAATGAAAATGTCATATTTACCCTGAAAATGCTAATATCATTATGTGATTAAAATCCAGTTTATGTGACTTTAAGTAGAATCATCATGTAGTATCATTGATTGAACATAAAGTTTGTGTGGAAAATGATACTAGAAATCAATAAATTCTTAGAGCTAGAAGGGTCTTAGAGAAATCTAACCCTCTTTTCTCATATTACAGGTAAAGAATTTGGAGCCCTACAGATGATGCTTTATGTCACATAGTGTCAGAATAGGACTGGAACTCAGGTCATCTAATTTCTAGTTCAGTGTTCTTTCCACAATATCACAATGTTCAGAACTATTCTACAGAGATCTGGTGGGATGGGAGACTTAGGTATATTCCATTTACTTGTTCTCAAGGATTGAATGAGATGAGGGGGTGGATTCTGCAGAAAAGGAGAAACAGGTGCCACTTAATAGATATCTTGAGAACTGTTAAACGAAAGGGAATAAAAATGTTCTTTTGGGTCATAATAGACTGAACCAGGAATTATAGATAGAAGAGGAAAGAGGTTACATGATAGTAAAAAATATTGACAATTATAATTTATAATAATGTAATGGAATGGTTATTATTCTCTCTTCATAGAGGACTTTCATAGCCACTGGATGTCACTTTTCAGGCATGTTGTAATATGGAGAGCTTTCAAGTATAGTTTGCATTAAATGGCCTCTAATTGTCCTTGTTCCTTCCAGGTCTGTTCTTCTGCATAGAGAAAGACCTTTTCTCTGTTTCTTGACATCTGATTTCATTTATAAGGAAGCTCATGGTAAGGAAACTCCCTCTATCAATACAGGTCAGCACCTTTCCAGAACACTAAGAAGTTAAGCTACCTGCCAAAGGTCAAGCAAATGTGTATTAGAGGTAGGAAGAGACCCCAACTTTTATAGACTTGGAAACCAATTCTCTATGCAGCATGCTATGCTGACTCTCATGGCAAGCAATTACTTACTGCCTCAAAAGCACTGTAGGAAGCACAGGGGTATCCAGAAAAGCCACCTGGGTTGAGGATGCTATCTGAATAATATTTGTAACTTCTGAGGTGATTACATGCTGCAAAATCACGAGTTCCTGCGAAATTAGATGGGGTAACACAGAAGGAACACTGCATTATTTTATTTGGATCCAAAATTATTATTAGGAATTAATGACATTTGCATAAGTTATAGACTTTGTAGATCATGGTCAAACTTTAAGGACATATCATACTTTTTAGAAATTATAGTTTGCTTTGTGATATATTCAGCTATCACTAAGATACCAATGGAGGGTGACACATTCTCTTCAACTTAGAGAGAAAACTGGGCTACTAAGAGGTTTAGTGACTTGCTCAGCATCATACAACCAGTACTTGTCTGAGGTAGGATTCACCCAAGATCTCTCTCACTCTGATATGTGCACTTTTACCACTAGACCACTCTGACTTTCAAAAGTATTTAGTGTTTACAAAAATGGGGTCAAATATACATGGGTGGGGGAAAATTCATTTTGAGGCATAATGGATTTACTGGGGTTCAAATAAATTAAAGGACAAGCTGGACTGACCCAAAGAATCCTTTTTACAAATATATTTCCTTTCATAACTACATGGACAGAGGTCTTATACAATAGTAGAGAACTATGGAACAGACTTTGAAATCCATAGTTCTACAGAAGACTAAGGCAGGGTTTTGGCAAGACATCTCGGCAAATTTAGCAAGATGGTAATAAGCATTTTACTGGTAACTTTTGTTATGTGCTAAACTGACTTACCTTCCCAGATTCCATCTATATCTATAATCGAAGAAAGGATATTTTTCTGACATCCAGGCATTTCCTTTCCTCCATTTGGGAAGAAATCGAGGTGTCCCACAATTTGACTCGTTCCAAAACCTAAGACATTTGAAACAAGTATTAACTGCATTTGAATGCATTGTGAAAAACTTAATTATGGTTCCTCATAGTTGCAAGAATCAAGAGGAAGAGCTCACCTAAGTTAGGAAGGAAAGGAGCAGCATCTGTGTGAATGACATCAACAAACAAGGCATCACTGGCATCCAGTCGAACTTCTTCTGGGGTCCCTTCAAAGCAAGGCTCAGCAGGATCCAATCCTGGGTGAAATATTGTTATATTTTAATTATATTATTTTATCTCATGTAACATAAACCATTATTTAATTTGGAACTCAAATTCTTATGGAAATTAATGTTGAAAATTAAAATTAAATAAATGCTTTTTTTTAAAAATCAGAGTTTAAAATATCAGAAATGATTTTTGATCATGGGATGGCAAGACCAGTACAATAAAATGAAAATTTTACCCAAAATAATTCATAATTCAACAAAATCTCAATTTAATTATCAAAATTATTGAATGAGAAAAATTATAATAAAATTCTTTCAGAAAAATTAAAAAGTCAAGAATACCAAAGGAAATAATGAAAAATGTAAAATATATAAGACCTAGTATGTGGCACCCATATATGACATGGTGTATAGACAGCTAACTACCAAGCAGGAAGGCCTGGGCTCTATTCCTCTCTTTGATGTGCAATCTGTCACACTGGATGTGTGACCCTGGGCAAGTAACTTCATCTCTCAGTATTTTAGGCAGCTCCATTAATTGCAGAGAATTGGTGACTTGAGTTGGTCACTCCTTATTCAAGAATTCACTATCAATGAAATCACAATTCTAGGCCTCATCCCTAAAATTTTTTTTAGAAAATCTCTGTAGATATAATCACTTTCATTTGGTGATTTATGTAATAATGGTGATAATACTATAACAGGTCACATTTAGATCGTGCCTGAGTTGCATAGTACATTTCACTCAAACATTCATTTACGACATGTAATTTGAGTAATTATTATCTCTGTTCTGCAGATGAGGAAACTGAGGCTAAGAAGGTTAAGCAACTTGGCCCAAAATCTTACGTGTGTGTATTGATAATTGTGGGGAAAGATTGTTTGAATTTCTTATTATTTTTAGAATATCCTTGGATCTTTTGTTGCTATCTCTTTTATAAAAGGAATTTTCTGAGCATCACAAAATTTACCACTAGGTTTCAATTCATAGAAGGCAGGGAAAACCAGTTTTAGAATTGTCCATCCCTTAAATGACACCATGGTGGTATTAAGCTTAAGGGAAACAGAAGGATGGGGGTACTTTTAGCCTACCAAGAGAATTGCAAACTTTATTGAAAATTTCTCTCCTATAAAGCCTGTGAAAATACCATTTTTTCCTAAATACCCCTATGAGGTAGTCAAAATATAAATACAGAATGAAGATTCTCCATAGAATCCATGAGTTTTCCTGATTTTTTGACAGTCATGATGTCAAAGGCAAAAAGAAGGGAATAGATAAAAGTCTAAAAGAGCTTTTTAATTAATGTTCCCCGAAAATTTCATCTCTTGTCAAGGATAAGATTATCTTTGTGAAGTAAAACAGTCTAATTATCCCAGGACAGGAAATGTAGTCAAATCAAGTGTCTCTTCCAAGAAAAGGCACAATTTTATATACGTTACCTGTATGATGCTCATAGCAGGCAAAATGAAGGAGCTTTTAAATATTTTACATAACATTTAAAAGATCACCAAGTACACCTGTGATTCGTCCAATGAGACCATTTGATCTTCTCCCAGCCTCTCCAGCAACATGGGATCCCAGGCTGTGGCCAATGATGTGAACATTGGAAGGAGAGTATCCAAGCTCATTCTGATGAGAGAAAGGTCTTCAGAAATGCCTAGGTTGGTATTAGTGAAATGATCTTGACATAAAGACTCCTTGAGAGTCTTTATTGAGAGTTGTTTCTCATTTCTCACCAGAGAAATAATGCTATGTCTAACTTTTCAAGTAGAGGAAAATATTAAAATATTCACGATTTATGACTTTTATCCTGTACTTACTTCTTATCTTAAGCAACATTGTCTTTAAGACGATTTTATCGTGTTTTGGGGAAGGTGAAGGTCTGATACTAAACTCACTATTTAGAATTGTTAGAAGCTTCCGAAAGCAAAGATTTAGAATAAGAAGTGATAAGAAGAAATTGCCCAGCTATCTCCAATTTGAGTCTAAGATTTCTCATGTCTTGTAGGAGTATAGGTCATAGTGGTGAAAGTGCCCCCAGAAGTCATCTAATCCAACCATTTCAATATTAAGGAATGAAGACACAGAAAATTGACTAGCCCAGGTTTATACAAGGAAGTTTAGTAGTAGAGGTGGAATTTGAACTAGGATCCTCAGATCCTAAATCAAGCATTCTTTCCACTGTGCCCCACTGCTTTCCAACATTCTTAAAAGCTGATATTGACATATGCACAAATAATTTGCCCCTTGATAATTATCTTGGCACTGTAGTTTTGAAAACTAGAAAAATTCAGTCAATCAACTTGTGCAAATGAGCTGTAGGAAGTTGGGGTGAGGTGCATCAATTTAAACTAGTTGCTTCATCATTTTCTTAAAACAGAGGAGCAAGCAATTAAGGCAAAATAAAAAAATAGGTCTCTGTTCATAATAATAATAAACATTCATACAGTGCCTTAAAGTTTGCAAAGCACTTAAATACTCTCTCGTTTTATCCTCACAGTAACCCAGGGAAGTAGATACTATTATTATACCCACTTTGCAGATGGGGAAACTGAGACAAAAAGAAGTTAAGTGACTTGCTCAGGGTGACACAGCCAGTAAGTGTCTGAGGCCAGATTTGAACTCGGTCATCTTAACTCAAGATCTACTATTTTATCTACTCAGCTGCCCTCATCATTGTTTGCAGACAAAAACCCAAATGCAGACACACTACTGTTCCCTTCTGGTCAACTAAAAAAAAGCTAAAACCTTTGCATAGAAAGGTTAATGATGACTTCTAGAAATTGCATGGGCACAGAATTCAAAGAACAATGGATACATTGTATGAGATAGCATGAATACACTTAGTTACCTTAAGATAATCGACAAAAAAGGCTATTTCAGCCCCTACTACTCGAACATTTTGTGAGGCTTTGGTGTATAAAGTCCGTGAACCCTTTTTCCAGTCCACACAGATGCAGTTTACCTCTTCTACTTTAAACAAGGTCTAGAGCAAATACAAGAAAAATAGTTACATCATTAAGGGAGTGTTAGAACATCCATTTGTAAAATATTTTTTTCTTTTACTTATCACTAACAAGCATAAAGAACTACATGTGGTAAATATGGTTTGTTCAAGATCTTAAAAGCTATGAAGAAATATATCCATTAACAATTATAAAAATATTTTAAGGATGGTACAATATGAAATTGCTACTCTTTGACATTTAACATTCCCATCTATTAATTTGACTGCTGAAAACGGTATTTGAAGTTCAGTAAGGACTCTACTGAGGGATTCCATTGCAGCAAGTAGTGTATGAGTGTCATGGGAAACTACAGGAAGTGTAATATGCAATGTGTTGTTGTTATTAAGTAAAAACAGGGATAGGTCTGTGTAGAGAGATTTCCCCTAGCAGGCCTTTAGAGATTAGTATAATTGGTAAGTGAAAAAGTTTGTTTAAAATATCCTGTTTCAAATGAAACTAAAGAGATTTGGGGACTAACCCATATAATTTTCTTTATAGCTGCATCCCTGGAAAGGTATTTCACATAAAAAATATCCTATAGTTAGATAGTTAAAACCTTTGGTTCTTTTATGCATATGTACCTTCCTATAGAACCAAAACTAGCGTGGGGCAAATGGAGCTTTTCTCTAGGGAGTTGATATTCCACATAGAAGGTGAAAGGGAATATGGGATGCAAACACTTCTCTGGCTACAGTCCTATAGTTATTGTCTATTTTCCTAGAGGCCAGCTTCCTCTCTCCCCCCAGTCCCAAACCTAGTATGTAGAAGTGGTAGGACTATTTGAGGATAGGGGAAGGGTTTCCCCCATGGAGAATAATGATTTTTCTCTACCACCCTGACCCTCACCCACCCAAATAGAATTGCCACAGAAACATTAATCTAGTTATGGCTTTGCCAGTGACTCCTAACCTCCCATCTTGGCTTCTTCACAGCAAGTCAGGCTTTCTGAGAATACAGGCAATTAATGCAAAACTTTGTTTAATTGAATCAAAATTTGCTGAATGCTTGAAGAGGAAGGTACTGAGGAGGAGAAAAAAGAAAGATTTTTTGTCTCCTGAGAGTCACGTCCCACCAGAGTGGGACCTGAGGACCTGCTCTCATAACCAACAAGCCAGCGCATACTTGAAGATGAAACCTTGAGGAGACCCAGGGGTACTTGCCCTGTACCCTGGAAGGCCACATGTGACTTTCTAGGTCCTTGGGTACTTCCTTTTGACTGAGTCCATGTTTCACAGAACAAATCCTTTTATTAAGTGGATTTGTACTGTGAAGTTTGGATTCAATTAAAGAGCTCCATTTGAGCACCTAGAGGTAATATATGGCCTCAAGGCTGCAGGTGCCCTCCTCTACTAGACATTCATTGGGCCTTTCAACCCTCCTCTGCCTGGCTTCAGAAGTCTAGAACACAAGCACTTAAGGTCTGTCTCGTTAGTAGACTTGCTAGCTAAATAAAAGAGTCACTGCTCCATGAGGATATAAGAGGAAGTGAGAATTATATCCATTAGAGTACTGCACTAGAAATATTAGGACTGAAAGGAAACATAATAATAATAATACCAGCTAGCATTTATATGGCATTTTAACTTTTGCAAAGAACTTTACATGTGTTAACTTCATTCTATCTTTACTTTATCCCCATTTTATAGATGAAGAAAGCAAGAATTAACCCGAGGTTAATTAACATATCTAGGATCACTCAGCTAGTGTCTGTGTAAGGTAGATTTTGCACTCATATCATTCTTAATCTAAAGTCAGTACACAATCAATTGTACTATCCAGATCCCCTACCCCTAAATTTAGAATATCTAGTCAAACAGCTTAGAATAGAATCAGGAGCATCTGTGGTCACCTATTCTAATCCCCTGATTTCATCAATGAGGAAACAAAAGTCCAGAGAAGCAAAAGTGCTCCCAGACCACACTCTTAGTAAAAAGCAGACCTGGAATTTGAACCCCAAAATGCTGACTACAAATCTAGGGCTTATTCTCCATGCTCCATCTCTTTTCAGTGAGGAAACTGAGACTAGAACTGACTGATGATTTGGAAAAGGGCCGTCAGCTAATAAATGCTGAAGCCAGGATTAGAGTCCCAAATCAGTGCTCTTTCCATGTATAATTCCTACCACGTTATGGTAAATTTTGTGTCTATGTTATTAGAACAAAATGAGGATGTCAACAAATGTTCCTTTGTAGCTTCCATTCTCATTTATAGGAACAAAAAATTACCATTGTTCTCCATTGTTATCTTGATTTTCTCTCTCCACTTTTCATTTACTGTAGAAAGGTAGTGTAGTTCATAATGTGTAAAAGTGTGAAATGAGTAGATTGCAATAAGGCAATTGACATCATCTCCATGATCACTGTGAATTGCCCTTCAATGAACTAAATTATAGCAAATGGTCAGGGGCCATCATGGTGCCCCTATACATGTTGAGTAATTAATGAATGTCTAATGAATAATCCTTGGAAATGAATTAAATGAAGGGATTAGCCACTAGGCTAAAGCTCTGGAAATGGCCATAAACCGTAACTGATTTGATTTGGGCTTCCTGGAGAAGTCATTGATCTTCTCTGCCCACAGTAGGTCATCAGTGTATACTTTCTGAATGAGTGAATGAAATAAAGCATGTGGTCATAATACAACTTCGGCTACTGGAAACTGATTACATTTTGTTAAAAGGTAAAATCTCTTTGTTCTCCTTTTAAAACTTTTATTATCAGAGGGATCATAGTTTCAAATATAGAAATCAGAAGTCAAGATAAAAAAGATGGAAGATGTGTACATCTTTTGCTTTCAGTGAGAAGTCAATGAGCAGAATTCAGGACTGATGAAATATTGTTTTCCTATGCCAAGCTAAATGCTTCTATTTGGGAAATCCAAGACCAAAGAGAAAACCCTCAAAATAACTAAGAGATTATTGTCGGTGGTAACTTCAGAGTACAATTGGGGCAAAATTTGTACTGTTTACCTCACAATATTTTTGAGAGGAAGGGCTCTTTGAAAATTAGTATAAAATAATGAGAGGGTGGGTTTACTACTGCTGTTCTCCTACCATGCACATGTCTGTCAGCCAGCCTTCTTCTCCTTTGTCTATGAAGCCATGAACGATAAATCGAGTTTTTCTATTCTTGTTGAAATTAGAGCTGTTGACAGCTGCCACATTGTCAGGAAGTATTTCCTGTATTAAGAAGGGAAAAAAATGCAAATCAACCTCTGTATTTTCTGAAATATGATTCTTTTAAGATTCCTTCTCTGGTGTATGTTCAGTGAGGAACAAGGAAATCTAGGCAGTGTATTATTTCCTCTAAATAATATTCGCAAATCACAAATCTTAAAATAACAGTAGGACTTACTTGATATTTGTTTGAGTTTTCATTGGTATACAGAAGAAAGCGGGTGTTGATACTTTCTGGAGATGAGGGGAGCACATGCAAGGGTCTTTGTACAATGCCAGCCCAGGGTGCATCATCTGTAAAGCATCCCAGTCTTGAATAGCAGACTTCGTCTCCTGTAACCACAAGAAAAGGAACATCTCGTAATAAATTAAACCAGAAGGCAGTTTTGAAGAGCTTTCTGCTACACAGAATGAGGACTTGTTAAAATATTGTTTTAGTTTTTACTTCTCTCTCCTCAAAATCAGCAAATGGTTAAAGTCCCTCATTCCTTTTATTGCCCTTGTAAGAACTCCAGAAGATCCATTTTTTTTTTTGTTTTAAATCCCACCATCTCTGTGCTGGGCTCACATGCAATAGAATCTGGGGAAAGCACACCGTAGCTAATCAATCCACAAACATATTAAGCACCTACTATGTGCCACACACTGTGCTAAGCACTGCTAAGACTCCTCAGTACTGGATGTGGTGGCCCACACCATAGTCCCTGCTACTAGGGAGGCTGAACTTGAAGGATCTCTTGAGCTTAGAAGTTCTAAGCTGCAATGGAATCAGACTGGCCTTGAAAATATTGAGACCTTGGGAGCAGGGGGCGGCCAGGTTGCCCTAGGGAGGGAGTGAAATGACCCAGGTCAGAAACAGACTTGATCAAAATTTCCATGTTGCCAGTGGTGATTAGATAAGACAAGTGAGTAGCCCCTGTACTTCTAACGTGGGAGATATAGAGAGACCCGGACTAAAAAAAAACAACAACAACAATACTATCCTTAATTAAAGAATGAATGGTGCAGCAGGATAAACTTTCTTTTAATTTAAAGAAGTAGATTTGAATTCCAGTCCTGACAACTTGCTTTAAAAAACATAAAGTTGGGGCAGCTAAGTAGTGAATAGAGAACCAGCCCTGGAGTCAAGAGGATCTGAATTCAAATCCAGCCTCAGACACTTGACACTTACTAGCTGTGTGACCTTGGGCAAGTAACTTAACCCCAATTGCCTCACCTCACCCCTCCAAAGAAATGAAAACCATAAAGTGACACATAGATGTGATTTGTATTTTTTTACTAGCTGTAGGAGTCTAGACGAGTCACAGCAACTCTGAAATTCAGCTTTTTACTGCAAAATATTACTGCAAATTACTGCAAAATAGGGAAGATAATAATATATGCTAGGGTTGTTTGGGGGACCCAGTGAGAGAGTATGTATTTCCAGTTACCTACAGCACCTGTCAGATCAGTCCATTAAATTAAACATGATTCCAACTGAACTCCTCTCCCCATAAAACCTGCCCCTCTTTTAACTTGTCAATTTATGTTAATGACAGCACCATCTTCCCAGTCTCTGAAGCTGGAAAACTCAAATACATTTGCATTTTCATCATTCTCCTTCATCCTCTACATGAAATCATTTGCCAAGTCCTATTTATTTAACCTCTATAGCATATCTCGCATCCTTCCTTTCATTTCTACTACCAGTACAACCTCCATATTTTAAAAGTTTCATTGCTTCTTAGGTGGATGATATCAATACTTTTTAATGGGTCTTTCTGCCTCTAATCTCTTTTCTCTCTCTCTTATAATCTTGATAATGTAACCTCTAAAATATGACTCTTATCTAACACCATCAGTGTCTCCCCACTGTCTAATGGATAGAGTTTAAGGTCCTTTACTTTTAAATCTTTCTGCAATATGATTCCATCTTTCCTTTGTAGACTTGTCTAATGCTAATAAATATCACTCCCCTCATATACTTTTAGTCAAACTAGACTATTGGTCATTCCTCAGTGTTATCCTGTCTGCTTCATGTACAGTCAGGAGTATAGTTAGAAGAAGAACTGGCTTGGAGTCAGACTCAGAGCTTTAGTTTCAGCTGTGTGACCTTACAAAGTAATTTAAGTTCCCTGGGTCTCATTTAGGAAACTGTAAATTGAAGGGATTGGACTAGATGATCTATGAAGTCCTTTCTAGCTCTAGATCTAATTATCCTTTGATCATACTTACCTTTCCCCCCTCCCCCCACCTCTTTTCCTTCAAAGCCCAATTCAGGAGCTACATCCCAATGAAGCTTTGGATAATTCTGCCTACTAGAAATCATTTCCCCTTCATCAAATTTCTCATATCACTTTGCTTGAACATCTTCTTTGCACTCAGCATATTCTGTCTTTCATTACAGCTATTTGTGTATGTGTCTCATATTCCTTGTTCCATTGAGTCCGGGGAATGAACTATATGTTTTCTCCCTATTCTGTACATACAGTACATGGTACAGTTGTTATTCAGTATATTTCTTTTGAATTGTGCTGAACAGGAAAGCACTGCACACATGTGAACCTATATATTCCTAAAGTCTTATGTGAGGGGGAGAGATGGTCCCAGCTCTAATCAGTGTTTAGTATTCACTTGAGAACTTAAATTTTATCCAACACCCAAAAGACTTTCATCTTTTGGTCCTAATTGAACCTTTGGCCCAAATGGCACTCAAGATGAAGGAGATGTAGGTTCAACCCATAAGCAAAAGCAATAATGAGGTTAGCATAATTTTGGGCTTGAAAATTGCAAAGTCCATGGGCTCCCTCAAAGAAAACATATTCAGTGTTCACAATGTTACCAGAATTTTAAGTTAGAACACTGTTGCATGGGATATTTATTTTTGGCCACCCTGTGATTTCGTGGATGTAGGGACATTTTTGTGAGGAATTCCTTCAACAAGCAGATCGACCACTGCTCTGCAACTTAGTCTTAGATAATTACTTCGACCACAGGGAGGTAAAGTTACTTGCCCAGGATCCAAGCAGCCAGTATATGCCAGGGATGAGATGTGAACCTAGGTTCTGTTGATATAGAAGCTGGCTTCCTATCTATTTCTTCAGACTGTTTGTATAGAGGAAACAATTCTGAACCATTTCACAGACTGACACACAAGGCACTTATATGTCCAACACCAACATAAATATGATTTCTTACCTGCCACTATCCCCAATAGCAGAGATATCATCCAAATTGGCAGCATCTAAATAAAAGCAAATACATAGTTGAGTCTTTGTAGAGTAACATGACAAAGATCATAATGATTCATGTTCACTTCATTTTTTTCAATTGTTCTGTTTTGTTTTGAATACTATAAATAATAAAAAAAAGCCTGGAAAAGATTTCCTTTACTCACCATGGAAGTTCTGGCAAGCCCCATGCACTGTTCCCAACAGTCTATAAATGTCCTTTTATAACAAAATCTTATCTTCTGCTTGCATTGCCATGGGAAATGGGCACAAAAAAGAGAGAAGCTGCCAAGTGTGTATTTTTTCATTTTAATCACAGATAAAACCAGATAGTGGGAAATTTTTCCATAGTAGTTATAGTCAGGGAAAGAATGTTTGTAGGTATAAAGCAGTGTTTATTAATCTAATTAGTAGTTGTTAAAATCCAACATTCAAAACATTCAACAACCATAGAGTAGATGGATGGGAGTAATATAAAATCAATCTGGAGATGTAGGTAGGAAGCAGATAGGGGCTTTGAATCCTTCAGATAAATTACCGAGGAGTTAGTATTTTCTCTTCAGCAAATGACGAGTGTTGGGGGAAGCTCCTGAGTTCCATTTTTGTAAATATTGACTTTGAGGTTCTTATATGACATTTAGGAGGGATTTTTTTGACAAATAATTGATATGTGGAGATAGATTTTAAAAAATGTTGACAGGGGTCGATTCATAGCTTTTGGAGTCATCTGCATAGAAATGATTCTTGAATCTATGACAGCAGATGAGATGTCTAAGAAAGTAGAGAGATAATAAAGAAACCAGGACAGAGAGCTTTGTAATACTCTAATTCTATAGGTAGAAAAGATGGACAATAATCCATCCTGCAAAGGAGACAGAAGTGCAATAATTGAACTTGAAGAATAACCAGGAGGAAGTAGAATTATGGAGGGAAAAGGAAAGAAGGCATGGTGAGGTTGACCATCCAAGTGTCCAAAGATACAGAAAAGTCAAGGACAATGAGGTCTAAGAGAAGATCTCATAGTTTAACAATGAAGAGATTATAGGTAGCATTGGATCAAAAGTTCAGTCAAGATATAGGGTTGTAAGTGATGTTATTAATGGGACTTAGAAGTTAGTGGCTGCTAAAGCAATGGATTCAGCTACTCTTGTGGTATTAAAAATGATAAGTAGGATGATTTCAGAAAAACCTGGAAGGGCTTGCATGAACTGTTGCAAAATGAAATGATCAGAATCAGGAGAATATTATATATTGTAAAAACAGTATTGTACAATGAACTGTGAATTACTTAGCTATTCTTTGCAATACAATAATCCAATTAAATCCCAGAGTACTCCTGGTAATATATACTCTGCCTCCAGAGAAAGAACTGATATTGTCTGAATACAGACTGAAGAATACTATTTTTTTTGCTTTCTCCATTTCTTTCTTTCATTTATACATTCTTGTCTTCCTGTACGAAATTACTACTATGTAGTTTTTATATTACAAAAATACTACTAATTTACCATAATACTATGGAAATATTTCACATTATTGCACATATACAAACTATATATGATTGCTTACTACACCAGGAAGGGGTAAAGGGAGGGAGGTACGGAAGATTGGGCTTTGAACCTCAAAACTTTTTTAAAATGTTAAAAATAGTTTTAACGTGTAATTTTTTGTCTTTATTAATTTGTTTGCTTTTAGTTTACAAGATTCATTTCCACAATTCTTTGAGTTTCAAATTTTCTCTCCCTCCCCCCTTCCCACCATGGCAGCATACAATCAAATATAGTATCTGCAAATACTTTCACATTAGACATTAGTCAAGTTATAAAGAAGGATTATATCAGATGGAATGAACAGTGGGAAAGAGGAAACAAAACCAAACAAGAAAAAGAAAAATAGCAGGTAGTTTACTTCAATCTGGATTCAAGCTCAGTTCTTTCTCTGGATATAGACATCTCTCGCCATCATGAGACTTTTGGGGTTGACTTATAACTCTGAATTGCTGAGAAGAGTCCAGTCTATCAAAGTTGTTCATCACACATATGTTGTGTCTGTAATTGTGTGCAAATTTCTCCTGTCTCTACTCTTCTCACTCAGCATCAGTTTGTGTAAGCCTCTCAAGTTAAATATGAAGTCCATCTGTTCCTCGTTTCTCATAGCACAATAGTATTCCATTACATGCATATACCACAATTTGTTCAGTCATTCCCCAATTGAGATGACCCCCCTTAATTTCCAATTCTTTGCCACCACAAAAAGAGCTGCTATAAATATTTTTGTACATATGGGTCTATCTCCCACTTCTATGATCTCTTTGCGATACAACCCTGGAAGTGGTATTGCTGGGTCAAAGGGTATGAAATTATTTATAGCCCTTTGGGCATAATTCCAGATTGCTCTACAGAATGGTTGGATGACTTCACAACTCCACCAGCAATGCATTACTGTTCTAGTTTGTCCACATCCTCTCCAGCATTTGCCATTTTCCTGTTTTGTCATCTTAGCCAATCAGACTGGTGAGATGTGGTTTTTGACTTGTTTTGATTTGCATTCCTCTAATCAATAGTGATTTAGAGCATTTGTTGCTTATAGATATCTTTAATTACTTCCTCTGAAAACTGCCTGTTCATATTCTTTGACCACTTATCAATTGGGGAATGACTTGTATTCTTATAGATTAAACTCAATTCTTTGTGTATTTTAGAAATGAGTCCTTTATCAGAGACATGGGTTGTAAAAACTCTTTCCCAATTTTCCACTTTCTTCCTAAACCTGGTTAGGTTGGCTTTGTTTGTACAGAAGCTTTTCAATTTACTGTAATCAAAATTATCCATTTTGCATTTTATAATGCTCTCTAATTCTTGTTTGGTCATAAAGACTTCCCCTCTTCACAAATATGACAGGTAAACTATTCCTTGTTTTCTGAGATTTGCTTACAGTATCAACCTTTATACCTAGATCATGCACCCATTTAGACTTGATTTGGTATATGGTGTTACATAATGCTCTATGCCCAGTTTCTGCCATATTATATTCCAGTTTTCCCAGCAGTTTTTGTCAAATAGTGAGTTCTTATCCCAAAACTGGGGTCTTTGGGTTTATCAAACAGTAGATTACTATAGTCATTGACTGCTGAGTCTCGTGTACCCAATCTATTACATTGATCCACTACTCTATTCCTCAGCCAGTACCAGGTAGTTTTGATGACTGCTGCTTTATAGTACAGATTAAAATCTGGTATAGCTAGTCCACCACATCCCTAGCATTTCTTTTCATTAATTCCCTTGATATTCTGGACCTTTTGTTCTTCCAAATGAATTTTGTTACTATTTTTGCTAGCTCTATAAAGTAGCTTTTTTGGTAAATTGATTGGTATGGCACTAAATATATAATTTAATTTAGGTAAAATTGTCATTTTTATTCTATTAGCTCGACCCAACCATGAGCAATTGATGTCTTTCCAATTAGTTAGATCTGACTTTATTTGTGCGAAAAGTGTTTTGTAGTAGTGTTCATATAGGTCCTTGGTTTGTTTTGGCAGGTAGATCCCCAAATATTTTATAATGTCTACAGTAACTTTACATGGAATCTCTCTTCATATCTCTTGCTGTTGAATTTAATTAGAATTATACAGCAATGCCTAGGATTTATGTGGGTTTATTTTATATCCTGCAAATTTGCCAAATTTATTTATTGTCTCAAGCAGTTTTTTAATTGATTCCCTAGGATTCTCTAAGTATATCATCATATCATTGCAAAGAGTGATAGCTTGGTCTCTTCTTTGCCTAATTTGATTCCTTTGATTTCTTTTTCTTTAATTGCTACTGCTAACATATCTTGTACCAGATTGAATAAGAAGGGTGGTAGTGGATATCATTGTTTCACCACTGATCTTATTGGAAATGCTTCTAGCTTATCCCCGTTACATGTAATACTTGCTGATGGCTTTAAATAGATGTTACCTATTATTTTAAGGAAGGCTTCATTTATTCCTATACCTTCTAGTGTTTTTAATAGGAATGGATGTTGTATTTTGTCAAAAGCCTTTTCTGCATCTATTGAGATAATCATGTGGTTTCTGCTAGTTTTATTGTTGATATGATCAATTATACTGATCATTTTCCTAATATTAAACCATCCTTGCATTCCTGGGATAAATCCTACCTGATCCAAGTGTATTATTCTTGTGATAAGTTGCTGTAGTCTTTTTGCTAATATTTTATTTAAAAATTTTACATCTATATTTATGAAGGAAATTAGTCTATAATTTTCTTTCTCTGTTTCATCTCTTCCTGTTTTAGTATCTGTACCATATTCATGTCATAAAAAGAATTTGGTAGGACTTCATTAATTTTCCCAAATAGTTTGTGGATTATTGAAATCAATTGTTCTTTAAATGTTTGATCGAATTCACTAGTAAATCCATCTGGCCCTGGAGATTTTTTCCTAGGGAGTTTGCTGATGGCTTGTTTGATTTCTTTTTCTGAGATGGGGTAATTTAAGTAACTTACTTCCTCTTCAGTTAATCTGGGCAACTTATATTTTTTAAATATTCATCTATTTCGCTAATATTGTCAAATTTATGTGCATACAATTGGGCAAAATAATTCCTAATTATTGCTTTAATTTCCTCTTCTTTGATGGTAGATTAACCCTTTTCATTTTTTATACTCATAATTTGTTTTTCTTCTTTCTTTTTTATCATATTGACTAAGTGTCTATCAATTTTATTGATTTTTTCATAAAACCCGCTCTTAGTTTTATTCATTAATTCAGTAGTTTTCTTAATTTCAATTTTTTAAATCTCTCCTTTGGTTTTCAGTATATCTAATTTAGTGTTTAATTGCAGATTTTCAGTTTGTTCTTTTTCTAGTTTTTTCAGTTGCATGCCCAATTCATTGACCTCCCTTTTCTCTAATTTATCCATGTATGCACTCAGGGATGTAAAACTTCCCCTAAGAACTGCCTTTACTGCATCCCACAAATTTTGGTATGTTGTCTCATTATTGTCATTCTCTCGAATGAAGTTACTGATTGTTTCTATGATTTCTTGTTTGACCCATGCATTCTTTAGGATTAAATTGTTTAGTTTCCAGTTAGTTTTTGGTCTGTCTTTCCATGGTCCTTTATTGCATTTATTTTTATTGTATCATGATCTGAGAATGATGCATTTAATATTTCTGCCTTTCTGCACTGAATTGTGAGCTTTTTATGTCCTAGTACATGGTCTATTTTTGTGTATATGCCATGTACCACTGAGAAGGAATATTTCTTTTTATCCCCATTCAGTTTTCTCCAGAGATCTATCATACCTACCCTCTCTAAAGTTTTATTCACCTCCTTAACTTCTTTATTATTTTTTAAGCAATTGGGGTTAAGTAACTTGCTCAAGGTTACATGGCCAGGTGTTTCTGGGTGGGTGCTAAGTGTCTGAGCCTGGGATTCGATCCCCAGGTCATCCCGACACACAAGTGCTCTTACTTGCTGTGCTACCTGGCCGCCCCTCCCACCTCCTTAACTTCTTTCTTGTTTATTTTGAGGTTGGATTTGTCAAGTTCAGAGAGGGGGAGGTTAACATCCCCTACTAGTATAGTTTGCTATCCATTTCTTCCTCTAACTCCCTTAACTTCTCATTAAAGAATTTGGATTCTATACCACTTGGTGAGTATATGTTAAGTAATGATATTGGCTCATTCTCGATGGTGCCTTTAGCAGGATATCGTTTCCTTCCTTATCTCTTTTAATTAGATCAATTTTTGCTTTTGCCTTATCTGAGATAAGGATTGCTACCCCTGCTTTTTTTTTTGCTTTATCTGAGGCATGATATATTTTACTCCAGCCTTTTACCTTTACCCTGTGTGTATCCCCTGTTTCAGATGTGTTTCTTGTAAACATCATATTGTACAATTATGTTTTTTAATCCATTCTGCTATCTGCCTCTGTTTTATGGGAGAGTTCATTCCATTCATGTTCATAGCTATGATTACTATCTGTTTCTTTCTCTCCATGCTATTCCTTCCCCTGTTTATGCTTATATTTTTTCTCCCCTTCTCCCTTCCCCTCCTCAATAGTTTTCCTTTTGACCACTGCCTGCCTCAGTATTCCCTTCTTATCAGTCCCCCTCCCTTTTCCTCCCCTTCCCCCTTATTTCTTCCCTTCCTTCTAACCACCTCTGCCTTTTGTAGCCCTTTCCCCCTCCTACTTCCCGTAGGATATTTTTATACTTAATGTAGTATGTTATTTCTTCTTCACACCAAGAGTGACAGGAACAAATCTCATGTAAAGCTCCTCTCTCTCCCCTCTTTCCCTCTATTATGATACATTCTGTGTCTCTTCTCCATAGAGTCCTATGCTTAACGGGTTGTGTTATTCCCTCCTTGCACCAGAACCAATGAGGGAAAAGCTCATATAATACTCCCCTCTCTCTCCTTTTTCCCTCCATTATTTTTTTTATACCTCTTTGTGTGGCACAATTTACCCTTTTCCACTTCATTCATTCCTCTTCCTCCATTGCAGTCCCTTTGTAGCCCTTAATAACGTTTTTTTAATTGTCATTTTGTGTAATTTGTACTCATACCATCTACTTGTCTATAAACAGTTTACTCTTATTAAATAACAGGGTGTGTGTGTGTGTGTGTGTGTGTGTTTTCCTTGTGTATATTTCTATGTCTCTATTGCTTCTCATAATTGGAAGTTGAATTTTCCATTGAGCTCTGGCTTTTTCATCAGGAAGGTCTGGAAATCTGTTATATCATTGAATGACCATCTCCTTGCCTGGAAGAATATGTTAAGTTTCGCTGGGTAGGTAGGTGATCTTTGGTTGTAACCCAAGCCTTTTTGCCTTTTGAAAAATTGTATTCCACTGCCTCTGATCTTTCAGTGTAGAGGCTGCCAAATCCTGTGAGACCCTCACTGTGGTTCCTCAATATTTGAATTGTTTCTTTCTGGCCACTTAACGCATTTTCTCTTTTACCTGGTAGTTCTGGAGTTTGACCACATTTCGAGGACTTTTCAATTTGGGATCTCTTTCAGGAGGTGTCCAGTGGATTCTCTTGATTTCTATTTTACCCTCAGGTTCTAGTATCTCAGGGCAGTTTTCCTTGATGAACTCTTGGAGGATGTTGTCCAGGCTCACTTTGTCATCATGATTTTCCAGTAGGCCTATGATTCTCAGATTATCTCTCCTGAATCTGTTTTCCAGGTCAGTTATTTTTCAATTGAGACATTTTACCTCTTTTTCTAATTTTTCATTCTTGATGTTTTGTTTGACTAATTCAAACTATGGTTTGAACTATGGTTCCTCATAGAGTTATTTGCTTCAATTTGGTTGATTCCAGTTTTTAGTAAATTATTTTCCTTGGTTAGTTTTTGGAGCTTCTTTTCCATATCACACATTTTTCTTTTTAAGGAGCTGTTTTCTTCATTGTGATGTTTTTCTAATTTTGCAATTTTGATTTTAAAAGAATTATTCATTTTGTCTTCCATCTCTCTCATTTGGTTTTCAAAGTTCCTTTTGAGCTCATCTAGGAAAGCTTTCTGTGACTGAGACCAGTTCTCTTTTGATGCTTCAGCTGTGGGTGTGAAGTCAACACTGTCTCTCTCTGAATTTGGTTCCTCCCTCTGATGGTAGTAGGACTACAGAGTGTTTGTCTTTTCAGTTTGCTTTCTACCCATTTTGAGGCAGGGCCCTATTCATGCACTTCCTTTAGGGTTCCCAAGCCTTTACTGTTTAGGGTTTTGCCTGGGGCAATAATTACTATGTTTTCAGGGTCAGAGAGGGGGGGTTGGAGCAGCCGGGGGTCACTCTGCCATTCTGGTCCCTGGAGGTCCATATAGGGGCTTTTTAAATTTCTGGGCTATGGATTGGTAGTCCCTGGAGTATTTGCTACCCTTGCCAAGGGCCCTGCATTTGATTCTTACCTTGCTTTGTCCAGTCCCAGCCCTTCATTGATAGGACTGGTAATGGCCCTTGTGGTTGGTGAGACAACTTGCTGCCATGTTAATCAGGCCTCATCCTGCCTGCCTCTCTCTGTGTGCCCTTAATGTGCTATTTTGAGAAAAAAAAATATTTTTTTAAAAAGGAGTGAATTCATCAAGTATAAACAACTTTTTTTTCCCCCTAGAACTTTGGTGATGAGAGGACAGAAAGATAGTAGCAGTTTGGTTAGGGGATAGAAAGATCAAATGATACTTTTTTTTTTTGCTTTTCAGAGGGCAGTTGGGGTTAAGTGACTTACCCAAGGTCACACAGCTAGTTTTTGTGTTAAGTGTCTAAGGCCAGATTTGAACTCAGGTCCTCCTGACTCCAGGGCTGGTGCTGTATTCACTGCACCACCTAGCTGCCCCTTCCTTCCTTTCTTTTTTTTTAAGGAAGTGACAGACCTAAGCATATGTAGAGGAAGAGAGGGATGCACCAGAGAAATTGAAGATGAGAGAGAAAGGAAGGGGATTATCAGCAGAAGAAGATCTTAGAAGAGATGAGAGAATGAACTCACGTGCCAAAGTGGAAAAGTTGGCTATGGTGAGGAAAAAGGTCAGTTCTTCTTCAGGAACAATGATGGAAAGGTATTCAATATGGAGGACAATCCATCCTTATTTCAGCCTTATAGCTTTTGTAGGGACCCCATTTCTCCCTACAATTCTAGTGGATCAAGATTCATATAAGAAATTTTTTTTGAATAGCCCTTATTACAGTAACTTTATAACTAAGTGATGACAATTTACCAGCCTACATGATTTTTCTACAACTCAATGAAAACACTCTCAGGAAATATTCAAACAATTAAATGATTAAACTTCCTTCTTATTAACCTAGTATTAAAGCTTAATAATTTTAGGTGGTGGAAATTAGTTTGACTTGATACTAACTTAATCTAGAATACATTTTTTCTTAACAATAATATGAAAGAAACCATTCATGAGAGAAAGGAATTGGATAATAATAGAAAAGGTGTCTAGGTGATATACCTCTGGAATAAAAAGTAAAGATGATGCTGAAATAGAATTCAACAAAATTTTAGAAAAGCTCAAGGGGGATATTATCTGGAAGGCAAGTGGTGGAGAAGAATTTTGAAAATATTCCATTTGGAAATGACTATATAAATATAAAATATTGCTATGTATATAATATCACTTTGTTTCTAGTTGTTTGCTACAACAAAAATAGCTACTATAAATATCTCTGTACAGATGAATAGTTTGTCCTATTTTTTTATTCCTTGGTCATAGAAATCTAATAGTGATAGTGCTGAGTCAACAAGTTTGTACTATTTCGTGGCTTTTGAAATATCTGAACTACTCCAAAATGTCTAGACAGGTATCTAAAAGCTGGAATTCAAATCCTAAACAAAATGTTCAGAAAGGATTCCACTTATTGTATTTATTTATAAACCACATAAATAGATCTTCATGGAGAAGGGGTTCATAGCTGCTGGGGAAGTGATATTTTCTGAAGTATCTCTAGAAAGCCAGTAATTTTACCTCAAAATTCTGATGTTAACCTTAAGGAACATAAAAAAATGCATCTTTTGTTTTTCATCAGAGTTTATATAGGTGTGTGTGTTTGTGTGTGTGTGTGTGTGTGTGTGTGTGTGTGTACCACAACCTCCTTTTTTATATTTAAGTAGGTATTATTTGGTAAAAACCCTATTTACCACTAATAGCTATTCTAGATAGCTTGGAAAAAGTCACACACACATACATACAAAACAAAATTGAAAAAAATACTTTGTTTACATATCCCACAAAAATTCACATTGATTATGTTGATTTTGAATTTCTTTTTCTCTAGTAGGGGGACTACCAAAAGAGAGAGAAAATGAATTCAGTCCATTGAAAATATATTTTGATTTAAAAAAAGTGAAATTGTGGTTCTTCATTGTTTTAGGTTTGTAGTAAAACAAAAAAAGTAGAGAGGGATAGAATCTCAGAATTACAAGAGATTCTGAAAGTTGCAAAGTTAATCCCATACCTGACCAAAAATACCCTTTAGAATGTCAATCAATTTATTAATAAGAATTTTTGAGTTCCTCTTATATGGCAGATACTAGCATAGGTTCTAGAGATACAAAGACAAAGCAAAGTAGTTGGCACAGAGGATGGAACACTGGGTCTTAAGTTGGGAAGACCTAAGTTCAAATCCTGGTCTAGATACTAGCTGTGTGAACTTGGGCATGTCACATTACCTCTATCTGCCTCCATTTCTTCAAAGTTATAAAAATTCTGTTCTAAAACAATTGTGAAATGGATAAAATAATAACATCTACCTCCAAATTTGCAGTGAGAATCAAATGAGAATCTATGTGTAAATTGCTTAACAGAGTATGTGGTATATAGCAAATGATTAATAATTGCCCATAACATTCCTTCCTTCCATATTTTTTACCCAGGAAAGACAAACATGGTCATATATACATACATACATACATATGTATATATATATGTAGATACAAGAACTTTTTTGACCATGAATGCCCTTGCAACTGGAGGTATAAGGAAAGATCTCATGCTGGAGATATTACTTGAATTGAATCTTCAATGAAATTAGAGGTCCTAAAAGGAAGAGATGGGATAAAAGGTAAACGTAGGGCTCTCATTCCAGGTGTGGGGGACACAGAGTACAATGTCATGGAGATAAAATATGCAGTGCTATCTATGAAAAATAGTAAGAGGTCAGCATGGGTCAAACTTAAAGTTTGTGAAGGGGAGTTATGTACTTCATACGTGTAACATTGTGTAAATTTGTTTATGTAATAATGATTACATGTCAAATGCTGGAAAATTAATTAGTGACCACACCATGAAGAGTTTTGAATACCAAATTGAAGGATTTACACAAGAATGCCATTCAGAAGAATTTACATTTTTTATTAGAGGTAATAGGGAGCCATTAGAGTTTATTGAATAGGGCAATGATCTGGTCAGATCTATGCTTTAAGGAAATCATTTGGCTGCTATGTGACTGATTACAGATCAGAGAAATGAAGTAGATAGCCCAATTAAAAACTTATTGCACTATACATGCAAGAGTTGATAAGGGATCATACTAATGTGTTAGATGTAAAAGTGGTGATTAGAGACACCTGGGAGAGATGTTGTAGAGGTAAAAAGCAGGATGTGTACTTGGTACTGATTGGATATATAGGGTAAGACAAGTTGAAGGATCTAAGGTGACTCTGAGGTTGTTAATCTGTATTACTGGAAGGTTTATGATTCCATTTTCAATAAGAAGAAAGTTGATAAAAGGTATGGATTGGAGGAAATAAAGAAATGATGTTTCAAATTATTTATTTATTTTTAGTTTGCATCATTCACTTTCAAAAAATTTTGAGTTCTAAATTTTCTCCCCTTCCACCTTTTTCCTCCTCCCAAAAATGGTGTGCAATCTGAAAAAGGCTCTACATAGACTTTCATATTCAACATATTTTTATATTAGTAATGTTGTAAAGAAGAATTATAACCAATGGGAGGAACCACCAGAAAGAAGATATAAAAAAAAGTTAGAGAGAATGCAAATAGTATGCTTCCATCTGCTTCCAAACTCCATAGTTCTTTTTTCTGGACAAGGAATGTATTTTTTATTATGACTCTTTTGGAGTTGTCTTAAATCTTTGCATTGTTGAGAAGAGCTAAGTCCACCAAAGATAGTCATCAAACATTGTTGCTGATACTGTGTAGTGTTCTCTTGCTTTTGCTTACTTCGCTCAGCATCAGTTCATATAAGTCTTTCCAGATTTTTCTGGAGTCTGCCTGTTCATCATTTCTTATGGAACATTAATATTCCATTACATTCATATACTACAGCTTGTTCAAACATTCCTCAATTGAGGGGCATCCCCTCAATTTCAATTCTTGCCCACCATAAAAAGAGCTGCTATAAATATTTTTGTACATGTGGGTCTTTTTCCTATTTTTATGATCTTTTTGAGATGCAGGCCTAGAAGCAGTACTGCTTAATAAAATTATTGTTTTTAATTATTGAGGATTATGTGCCAGGCACTATGATAAATTCTGGGGATGGAAAAAAATATTAAACAAGATGGTCCTTGTCTTCAAGGAGCTAGCATTCTAATGGGAGAAGAAGATACATGTAAGATAGTATTGGTGGATAGGGAAAAATGTTTTGGGGAAAGAAATCAATTATGATATAGATAAATTTGTCAGCAAGTCCTTTCTGAGAATATCAGTGTTGATTTGATTATTTTATTAGAAATAACTACGGAAAGGGAGCAGAGGCAGACAAATGCAGTGTTCTTAAGTCATGCTGGAAAGAGAAAGAACTGATAAATAGAAGTGCATATAGACTAGTTTTACATTTCTTTACTCTTTTAAAATAGTATTTTATATTTTCCAATTACTTGTTAAGATAGTTTTCAACATTCACTTTTATAAGATTTTGAGTTCCAAATTTTTTACTTCATCCCTCCCCAAGACACCAAGCAATCTGATTCAGTTTATTCAAGTACAATCATATTAAACATATTTCCACATTATTCATTTTCTGAAAAAGATCAAAACAAAAGGGGAAAAGCACAAGAGGAAAAAAAAATAACATACCTCAATCTGAACTCAAACTGCATTTTTTTCTCTGGGTGTGAATAGCATTTTCCATCATGAGTCTTTTGGAATTCTTTTAGATCATTGTATTGCTGAGAAGAGCAATGTTTCTCAAAGTTGGTCATTGCACAATGTTGCTGTTACCTTGTAAAATGTTCTCCTGGTTCTGCTCACTTCACTCAGCATCAGTTCATGTAAGTCTCTCCAGATTTAAAAAAAAATCTGCCTGTTCATCGCTTCTTAATAATTTTATATTTGTATACCTAATTGTGTCTAACAACAGCCATCTCTAGGGTGGAAGGGGGAAGGGAAGAAAAGGGGGAAAAAGAAATTTACATGATGATTATATTATATATTTAAAAAGAATAGTAAGTTGAACATAATAGATTTGCATTTCAATTGTGCAATCGTCTTGTTTTCTTATACTTTTTAAATGGAAATGTTTGTTTTATTCCATAAATAAAAATTTTTAAAAAGAAAGAAAAGAAAGTTCACCAATCAGAAGCTCAGGGACACAAGGCAGGTTGGTGGAATGCTGGGTGAGAGATAGAAAAGTAAGAAGTTACATTTTGGACTTGGAGTTTGAGGTGCCTATTTGGATATATAATTCAAAATGTCCAATAAGTAGTTAGTAATGCAAGATTGGTTCTCAAGAAAGAGACGAGGGTTTTATATAAAGCAAAATATAGCTATGAGAGTCATTAGCATTGAGATGATAATTAAATTATGGGAACTGGTGTGGTCACTATAGGTGAGAACTAAGTATAGAGCCTTGGGAAATAATCATAGTTAGGGTATAATATATGAACAATGATCCAGAAAAGGAGTCTGAGAGGAGGTGGTCAGGTAGGCGGAGAGCAAAAAAAAGTATTGTTAAAAACACCTGGAAAGGAGGCAATAGCCAGGAAAAGAGGTTAAATAAAAGTGTCAGTTGTTACAGAGAGATTAGATAGGATAAGAACTAAAGAGAAGCAACTAGATTTGGCAATTAAGAGAAAATAAAGCCTCAAATACTTATTAATTGTACATCCCTGAGCAAGTCATTTAAACCCAACTGCCTCAAAAAATAAAGAAAAGAAAAAGGAGATCATTGGAAACTTTGTAGAGAGCAGTTTCCATTTAGTTATAAGCCAGTCTGCAAAAGGATGAAAACTAAAAAGAAAGGAATTAGAATTACAAGTGTTTACAGAATTTTGTAGGAACTTGACTGAGGATGTGAGAAGAGATATCAGACAGTATCCAACAAGTGATTAACCTGCCTTTGCTTAAAGACCTCCAGAAATTGAGAGCCCAATGTCTCTCAAGGCAGTACATTCTATTTTGTGAGAGTTCAATTCATTTGGAAGCCCCAGTTGATAAATGATTAAAGGCAGAGTGACTTGTGTTCTTATAGATTTGACTCAGAGGCCTTTAACAGAGACACTGGTTGTAAAAAATCTTTTCACAATTTCCCACTTCCCTCTTAATCTTGGTTATATTGACTTTGTTTGTACAGAAGTTTTTCAATTTAATGTAATCTAGATTATCCATTTTGCATTTTATAGTGCCCTTTAACTCTTGTTTGGTCATAAAGTCTTTCCTTCTCCATAAATCTGACAGCTAAAGTATTCCTTGCTTTCCCAGATTGCTTACAATATCAGACTTTATACAGAGATCATGCACCCATTTGGATTTGATTTTGGTATACAGTGTTAGATAATGGTCTATGTCCAGTTTCTGCCATACTTTATTATAGTTTTCCCAGCAGTTTTTGTCAAATAGTGAGTTCTTATCCCCAAAGCTGGGGTCTTTGGGTTTATCAAACAGTAGATTACTATAGTCATTGACTGCTGAGTCTCTTGTACCAAATCTATTCCATTAATCCAGTACTCTGTTCCTCAACCAGTCCTAAGTAGTTTTGATAACTGCTGCTGTATAATAGAGATTAAAATCTGGTATGGCTAGGTTACCTTCCATAGCATTTCTTTCCATTAATTCCATTGATATTTTGGACCTTTTGCTCTTCCAAATGAATTTTGTTAGTATTTTTTTTCCTGCTCTACAGAGTAATTTTTTGGTAGATTGATCGGTATGGCACTAAATATGTAATTTATATTAGGTAAAATTGTCATTTTTATTATATTAGCTCGACCCAGCCACAAGCAATTGGTGTTTTTCCAATTAGTTAAATCTGACTTTATTTGTGTGAAAATTGTTTTGTAGTTGTGTTTACATATGTCTTGGGTTTGTTTTGGCAGGTAGATCCCAAATATTTTATAATGTCTACAGTAACTTTAAATGGGATTTCTTTTTTGATCTCTTGCTGTTGGATTTGATTAGAGATATATAGGAATGCCAAGGATTTATTTTGGATTTATTTTATATCCTGCAAATTTGCCAAATTTATTTATTGTCTCAAGTAGTTTTTTACTTGATTCTCTAGGATTCTCTAAGCATATCATCATATCATCTGCAAAGAGTGATAGCTTAGTCTCTTCTTTGTCTAATTGATTACTTGGATTTCTTTTTCTTCTCTAATTGTTACTGCTAACATTTCTAGTACCATATTGAATAAGAGGGGTGATAGTGCACATTCTTGTTTCACCCCTGATCTTATTGGAAATGCTTCTAACTTATCCCCATTACATATAATACTTGTTGATGGCTTTAAATAGATGCTACCTATTATTTTAAGGAAGGCTTCATTTATTTCTATACTTTCTAGTATTTTTAATAGGAATGGATGTTGTATTTTGCCAAAAGCCTTTTCTGTATCTATCAAGATAATCATCTCTAGTTTCTGCTAGTTTTATTGTTCATATGATCAATTATACTGATGGTTTTCCTAATATTAAACCATCCTTGCATTCCTGGAATAAATCCTACCTGATCAAATGTGTTATTCTTGAGATAAGTTGCTGTAGTTTTTTTGCTAATATTTTATTTAAAATTTTTACATCTATATTCATGAGGGAAATTGGTCTATAATTTTCTTTCTCCATTTTATCTTCCTGACTTAGGTATCAGTACCATACTTGTGTTATAAAAAGAATTTGGTGGGACTCCTTCTTCACTAATTTTCCCAAATATAGTTTGTGGAGTATTGGAATCAATTGTTCTTTAAATGTTTGATAGAATTCTCTAGTAAATCCATCTGGCCCTAGAGATTTTTTCTTAGGCAGTTCGCTGATGGCTTGTTTGATTTCTTTTTCTCAGATGGAGTTATTTAAGTAATTTACTTCCTCTTCAGTTAATCTGTACAACTTTTATTTTTGTAAATATTCATCCATTTCACTAAGATTGTCAAATTTATGTGCATACAATTTGGCAAAATAATTCCTCCTTATTGTTTTAATTTCTTCTTCATTGGTGATAGATTCACCTTTTCATTTTTGATACTTGTAATTTGATTTTCTATCTTTTTTATGATATTGACGAAGGGCCTACAAATTTTATTGTTTTTTTTATAAAGCCAACTCTTAGTTTTATTTTTTAATTCAATAGTTTTCTTAATTTCAATTTTATTAATCTCTCCATTGTTTTTCATTATTTACAATTTAGTATTTAATTGGGGATTTTCAATTTGTTCTTTTTTCTAGCTTTTTCAATTGTATGCCCAATTCATTGACCTCTGTTTTCTCTAATTTATTCATGAATACTCTCAGAGATATAAAACTTCCCCTATGAACCGCCTTTGCTGCATCCCACAATTTTTGGTATGTTGTCTCATTATTGTAATTCTCTTGAATGAAGTTACTGATTGTTTCCATAATTTTTTTTGACCCACTCATTCTTTAAGATTAAATTATTTAGTTACCAATTAGTTTTTCATCTATCTTTCCTTTGCCTTTTATTGCATATTATTTTTATTGAATCATGATCTGGTAATGATGCATTTAACATTTTTGCCTTTCTACATTGGATTGTGAGGTTTTTATGCCCTAATACATGGTCGATTTTTGTGTATGTGCCATGTACCATTGAGCAAAAGGTATATTCCTTTTTATCACCATTCAGTTTTCTCTGGAGATCTATCATATCTAGCCTCTTTAAAATTCTATTTACCTCCTTAACTTCTTTCTTTTTTGAGGTTTGGATTTATCAGCTTCATAGAGGGGGAGATTGAGGTCCCCCACTGGTAGAGGTTTGCTGCCTATTTCTTCCTCTACTTCCCTTAACTTCTTGTCTAGGATTTTGGATGCTGTATCACTTTGTGCATATATGTTAAGTAATGATATTGTTTCATTCTCAATGGTGCCTTTTACCAAGATATAGTTTCCTTCCTTATCTCTTTTAATTAAATGTATTTTTGCTTTTGATTTATCTGAGACAAGGACTGATACCCCTGCTTTTTTTACTTTAGCTGAAGCATAATATATTCTACTCCATTCTTTTACTTTTTAACCTGTGTATATCCCCTTGTTTCAAATGTGTTTCTTGTAGAAAGCATATTGTAGGATTGTGGTTTTTAATCCATTCTGCTATCCTCTTACATTTTCTGGGAGAATTAATCCCATTCACATTCACAGTTATAATTACTATCTGTATCTTTCCCTCCATCCTATTCCTTCCCTGTTTATGTTTTTGTTTCTACCTTCTCCCTTCCCCTCCTTAAGAATTTTCCCTTTGACCACCACCTCCCTCAGTATTCCCTCCCTGTGCCCCCTCTCTTTAACTATCCTTTCTCCTTACTATTGTTTCCCTCCCTTCTAACCACCCCCCTTTTTATTCTTCCCTTTCCCTTCCTACTACCTGTAGTGCACAATGGATTTTTATTCTTATAGGAGTATATTATTCCCTCTTTGGTCCCAAATGAATGTGAGTAAATTTCATACAATGCTCCTCTCCCTCCCTCCTTTCCCTCTATTATAATGAGTTTTTGTGCCCTTTCACAATTATAATCTTAAACTTAACTGATTATGTTGATCCCTTTTTGAAGCAGAAACAATGAGAATAGTTTATGTGATATTCATCTCCCTCCCTCCTTCCCTTCTACTATAGTACGTTTTTATGCTTCTTTGTGTTGCATAATTTACCTCTGCCTTCTCTTTTCCTTTTCTCCCATTACAGACCCTTTGAATCCCTTAATAAGGATTTTTAAAATCACCAGATTAGTTCATTTATACCCACTATCTCTATGTATGTATATCCCTTTTAAAGGTTGCAACAATCATAAATTTCAATATTGACAGACAGCTTCTCATATAGGGATGTAAAGAGTTTGCTGTTATTGAATCTCAAGTTATTTAAGTCTTGTAATTGGAGATCAAATTTTCCATTGAGCTCTGGCTTTTTCATCAGGAAATTCTGGAAGACTTTTATTTCATTAAATGACTATCTCCTTGCTTGAAAGATAATGCTTAGTTTTGCTAGGTAGTTGATTCTTGCTTGCAGTCCTAGTTCTTTTGCTTTACAAAATATCAAATTCCAATCCCTCAAATCTTTTAATGTAGAAGCTGCTAGGTCCTGTGTAATCCTGAATGTAGTTCCACTATATTAGAATTCTTTTCTTTTTGTCTGCTTGCAGTATTTTCTCCTTGATCTTGTAGTTCTGGAATTTGGCTACTATATTTTTTTTGAGTTTTCAATTTTGTATCTCTTTAAGGAGGAGCCCAGTGAATTCTTTGAATAACTGTTTTATCCTCTGATTCTAGGACTTCAGGACAGTTTTCTTTGACAGTCTTTTGGAGGATATTGTCCAGTCTGCTTTTTTCTTCATGGCTTTCCAGTAAACCAATAATTCTTGGTTTATCTCTCCTGGATCTGTTCTCCAGGTCAGTTGTTTTTCCAGTGAGATATTATACACTTTCTTCTAATTTTTCTATCTTCATATTTTTTTTTGTTTTTGCTTTTTGGAGGGCAGTTGGGGTTAAGTGATTTGCCCAAAGTCACATGGCTAGTTTTTGCATTAAGTGTCTGAGGTCACATTTGAACTCAGGTCCTCCTGACTCCAGGGCTGGTGCTCTATTCACTGCACCACCTACCTGCCCCCTTCATGTTTTTTTTTTTTTACTTACCCTTCATGCATCACAGAGTCTTAGCTTCATTTTGACTGATTCTAATTTTTAGTAAATTATTTTCCTCAGTTAGTTTCTGAAGCTTCTGTTTTAGGGAGCTATTTTCTCCAGTTAGATTTTTGAGTGTCCTGTCCCAGTTCACAAATTTTACTTTTTGAGGATTTGTTTTTTTTTAGTGAGATTTATTGTTCCAATTTTGTCACTGTAGACTTAAATTTATCTTCTACTTCCCTAATCTGGCTTTTTAAATAGTTCTTGAGCTCCTCCAAAAATTCTTTTTGGGCTTGAGACCAGTCCATATTTCCTTCTGTGGTCTCAGGTGTGAGTATAGAGTCCATGTTGTCCTCTGTATTTGGTTGTTCTTGCTTGCGATAATAAGGTTGGATTGATTTTCTTTTCCTTTTGCTTTTCCTTTCTCAGCTTCCTTTTTTCCCATTGTGATTTCCTATTTCCTGATTTCTCAGACTGGGAGCTAAGGGCTTTCTTGTTGACTTCTGTAGCCTCTAGGTGTCTAGACTGAGGCCAAGGCCAGGATTCTCAGTGTTTCCCCTGAGTTACACTGAGGCTCACAGAGTAATCTGTGGGGCAGAGGTGGTCTGGCCACATCAGATTTTCACCTCTATGCCCCAGGGCTACAGCTCAGGCAGGCTCAGCAGCTGGCAGCCAGCAGAGCAGGTATCTGTAAGTTCCTCTGGTGGTGCTAAATCCCATCTGGGCTTCTGTTGTTAGTACTTGCAGGCTCCACCACCCTGGGCTTTGGAAGCTCTTTCTGGTCAGCTGAGATGGGGCTTGCTGGGACCCCTCCCACCCTTCACTTCAGAATCCTTACTGCCTGAGTTACACCCTTTCTCAGTGACTCCTAAGCTTGAGGCTATTTCCACTATTTTAGGATTTTACTCTGGGTGGGACATTTGTCTCTGGGTTTTCTGGGTCAGGGAAGAGGAATTCGAAGCAGCTTGGGTTTACTTTGCCATCTTGGCTTCTGGAAATTCAGGTAGGTGATTTTTAAACTTCCAGGCTGTGGGCTGATAGCTGCAGGAGAAGCTGCAGTCACTGCTGTGGCCCTACACTTTCTCCTACTCAGCTCTGACAGATCCATTGTCCTGTGGTGAGACAGCTGCAAATCACACTTGGAGTGGATGAATCTGCTTTCTGGGACTCCTTCTCCCTCTGCTGTAGTCTGCTCTTAGGTCTGTGCTGGTGCAGTCCCAAAGTGCTCTGTGCTACCCCTGCCCAGACCTATATGGGCACTTTCCTGGGATGGAAATCTGCCATGCTCCATCTCTGAATGGATTCTGTCACTCTAAAATCCATTCAGATACACTTTTTAAAGTTTAGTGCAAAAGATATTTTTTCTTCTACTTATCACTAACAACAATAATGAACTATATTTTCAGAGTATGGTTTGCTCAACATCTTAAAAGCTATGAAGAAATACATGCATTAACAATAATAAAAGTATTTTAAGGATGGTGCAATATTCAATTACTACTCTTTGACATTAACATTCCCAACTTTTAATCTGACTTTGCTGAAAAGTGGTATATGAAGTTCAGCAAGGACTCCACTGAGGGATTCCATTGCAGCAAGTGGAGAAATGTGAATCATGGGAAACTACAGAAAGTATAATATACAATGTGTTCTTGTTATTAAGTAATAACAGGGACAGGTCTTTGTAGAGAGATTTCCCCTAGCAGGCCTTTATAGATGAGTATAATTGGTAAGTGAAAAAGTTTGATAGTCTGTTTTAAAATATCCTGTTTTCAATGAAACTAAAGGGATTTGGGGAAAGACCCATTTAACTTTCTTTATAGTTACATCCCTGGAAAGGTATTTCACATGAAAAAAAATATGCTGCAGATAGATAGTTCAAACCTTTGGTTCTTCTATGCATATGTACCTTCCTATAGAACCAAAACTAGCATGGGGCAGATGGGGCTTTGCTCCAGGGAGCTGATATCCCAGGTAGGAGGTGGAGGGGAATATGGGATGCAAACACTTGGCTACAGTCCTGTAGCTATAGTCTACTTTCCTGGAGACCAGCTTTCTCTCTCCTCCCAGTTCCAAATGTAGAGGTGCTAGGACTGTTTGGGGAGAGGGGATGGGTTTCCCCCATGGGGAATAATAATTTTTCTCTGCCACCATGACCCTCACACACCCAAATAGATTTGCCACAGAAACATTAGTGTAGTTATGGCTCTGCCAAGGACTCCTACCCTCCTATTTTGGCTTCTTCACAGAAAGTCAAGCTTTCTGAGAACACAGGCATTTAATGTAAATGTTTGTTGAATTGAGTTAAAATTTGCTGAATGCTTGAAGAGAGAGGCATTTAGGGGGAGAAAAAGAAAGATCTTTTGGCTCCTGAGAACCATGTTCCACCAGCATGGGGCCTGAGGACCTGCTCTCTTAACCAAAAAGCCTGAGCATACATGGAGAAGAAGCCTTGAGGAGACCAAGAGGTAGTGGTCCCATTGCCTGGAAGGCCACATGTGACCTTCTACATCCTTGGGTGCTTCCTTTTGACTGAGTCCAAGTTTCACAGAACAAATCCTTTTACTAAGTGGATTTGTTCTGTGAAGTTTGGATTCAGTTAAAGGGCTCCACTTGAACACCTAGAGGGCAATACATGGCCTCAAGGCTGCAGGCGGCCTCCTCTTCTAGACATTCATTGGGCTGCCTTTCAATCCTCATCTGCCTGGCTTCAGAAGTCTAGAACACAAGCACTTAAGGTCTGTCTCCTTAGTAGCCTTGCTACATAAATATAAGAGTCACTGTTCCTTGAGGAAATAAGAGGAAGTGAGAATTATATCCATTAGAGTACTGCACTAGGAATATTAGCACTGAAAGGAAATATAAGCATATACTATATAGCATTTATATAGCATGTTAACTTTTGCAAAGCAATTTACATGTGTTAATGTCATTGTATCTTCACTTTATACCCATTTTATAGATGGAGAAATCAAGGCTAAGAAAGGTTAATTAACTTGTCTAGGATCACTCAGCTAGTATCTGTCTAAGGTAGAATTTGCACTCATATCACCTTAATCTAAAGTCAAAACACAATTCATTGTACTGCCCAGCCCCCCCCCCAGCCCCAAACTTAGAGCATCTAGTCAAAAAGCATAGAACAGAAGCAGGAGCATCTGTGGTCACCATTCTAATCCCTTGATTTCATCAATGAGGAAACAGAAGTCCAGAGAAGCGAAAGTGTTCGAAGACCACACTTAGTAAAATGCTGATCTGAAATTTGAATCCCTAAACTATGACTACAATTCTAGTGCTTATTCTCCATGCTCCCTCTCATTTCAGTGAAGAAACTTAGACTAGAACTGACAGATGATTTGAAAAAGTGTCGTCAGCTAATAAATACTAAAATCAGGATTCGACTCCCAAATCAAAGCTCTTACCATGTATAAATCCCACCATGTTATAGGAAATTTTGTTGCTATGATAGGGCAACATGGTAAGGCAGAAAGAACATTGGTCAGGAAGTCAAAAGATCTTGCTTGCCACTTGCCTTACAAACTGACCCTAAGATCACATGTAGGAGGCATCAGAGGCAGAATTTGAACACAGTATCTTTGATCTAAATCCATTGCTCTTTCCCCCTTCCTTCATTAACTTTTTTGGCAGCATGCACACAAATTATAACATTTGACTGCTTAGTTCTCACTTAACTAGAATGAAGATAACAAATCTTGTACTGTTTTCCTCACAATGTTTTTTGGGGGTAGGGCTCTGTGAAGATTAGTATAAGAGAATGAGAGGGTTGGGTTTACTATTGCTGTTCCCCTACCATGCACATGTTTGTCAGCCAGCCTTCTTCACCTTTGTCTATGAAGCCATGAACAAGATATCAAGTTTTTCTATTCTTGTTGAAATGAGAGCTCTTGACGGCTGCCAAATTGTCGGGAAGAATTTCCTGTGTTAAGAAAGAAAAAAATGCATATAAACCTCTCTATTTTCTGAAATATGATTGTTTCAACATGAGAGGAAAGGCCTCTGAGAAAAAGGTCTTTCTCATAGCTACACTAACACTATTGCAAATCTCAGCCTAATCGGTAAATGCCACAGGACTCTGCCATTATTTAGGAAATAAAGTGTGAAATGTATGCTCTAATAAAGACAGTGAGGGCAGTTTGAATGTGCAAAAATATGACCTAGAAGGAGGAGCTGACCTTATTTATTATATTTAAGGAAATTATTCATATTTTTCACCTTGTCTGCAGAGTTGTTTGCATATGATCTTCCCCATTAGACCTTGAACTCTTTGAGAGCACAGACTCTTATTTTCCCTTCTCTTTTTATCCTTGGCACTTAGCACAGAGCCTGACACATAGTAGATGCCTAATATATGTTTGTTGACATGACTTGATAGAAGACAAATAGTGACTCGCTGGATAATTCACATGAAAGTAAAACTTGATCTTATTGTTTTAAAAAAGGGCCCCAACTCCAACTGCCTTCCTTCTCTGGAGTGCATTTAGTGAGGAACTAGGAAATCTAGGAAGTCTATTATTTCCTCTAAAAATATGCACAAATCATAAATCCTAAAACGATAGCATGACTTAGTTGATAGCTGTTTGAATTTTCACTGGTATACAGAAGAAAATAGTTGTCAATTTCTTCTGGAGATGAGGGGAGCACATGCTTTGGATAATTCTGCCTACTAGAAATCATTTCCCCTTCCTCAAATTTCTCATTTCACTTTGCTTTGTCTCTCCTTTGATCTTAGCGTATTCTTTTTAAATTATTTTCTTATTTATTAATCAATTGATTGATTTTTAGTTTTCAACATTCATTTCTTTAAGATTTCGAGTTCTAAATTTTCTCCCCCTCTCTTTTCTCCCACCTCCCCAAGATGGCTTGCAATCTGATGTAGGTTCTACATATACATTAATATAAACATATTTTTTACATTAGTCATGTTTTAAAGAAGAATAAAAACCAATAGGAGGAACCATAAGAAAGAAGAGACCTTTTTTTGGATGTGGATGGAATTTTCCATTATGAGTCTTTTGGAGTTGTCTTAGATCCTTGCATTGCTGAGAAGAGCTAAATCTATAAAAGTATTTTTTTTATTATTTTCTTCTTCTTCTTGGTTCCTTTTTCTTTTACTTTTTTAAGTTAAATTGGTTTATTTACATTTAGTTTACAACATTCAGTTCCACAGACCCTTGAGTTTCAAAATTTTTCCATCTCCCTCTCCTCCCCCTCCCCCCATCACGACATCATGCACTCGAATATAGGATCTACAAATATATTCACACTAATCATTAGTCAGGTTTAAAGAAGGATTATAACTGATGGAATGATCAGTGGGGAAGAGGAAACACAAGAAAACAAGAAAAAAACCACAGCAAATAGTTTGTTTCAATCTGCATTCAAACTCCACATCTCTTTTTCTGGATGCGGATATCTCTTTTGATCATGAATATTTTGGAGTTGTCTTATAACCTAACATTGCTGAGAGGAGCCCAGTCTATTGAAGTTAGTCGTCACACATATGTTGTGCTCTTCTCGCTCAGCATCAGTTTATATAAGTCTCTCCAGGTTATTATGAAGTCCATCTGCTCCTCATTTCTTATGCAATAGCATTCCATTACATTCATAAACCACAACTTATTCAGCCATTCCCCAATTGATGGGCATCTCTTTGATTTCCAATTTTTGCCACCACAAAAATAGCTGCTATAAATATTTTTGTACATACAGGTCCTCCTCCCATTTCTCTGATCTCTTTGCGATATAACTGTAGAAGTGGTATTGCTGAGTCAAAGGGCATGCATTTATTTATAATCCTTTGAGCATAGATACAGATTGCTCTCCAGAATGACTGGATCAGTTCACAGCTCCACCAACAATGCACTAATGTTCTAATTTTTCCACATCCTCTCCAGCATTTATCATTTCGTTGTTTTGTCTTCTTAGCCAATCTGGCCAGTGAGATGTGGTACCTCAGAGCTGTTTTGATTTGAATTTCTCTAATCACTGATTAGAGTGATTTAGAACATTTTTTCATATGCTTATAGATATCTTTAATTTCATCTTCTGAGAACTGCCTGTTCATATCCTTTGACCATTTATCAATTGGGGAGTGGATTGTATTCTTATAGATTTGACTCAGTTCTTTATTTGTATGAAAAGTGTTTTGTAATTGTGTTCGTATAAGTCCTGGGTTTGTTTTGGCAGGTAGATCCCAAATATTTTATGTCTACAGTAACTTTAAGTGGGATTTCTCTTTTTATCTCTTGCTGTTTTATTTTATTAGAGATATATAGGAATGCCGAGCACTTTTTTATATTCTACAACTTTACCAAATTTATTTATTATCTCAAGTAGTTTTTCACTTGATTCTCTAGGATTCTCTAAGTATATCATCATATCATCTGCAAAGAATGATATCTTTGTCTATTCTTTGCCCCATTTGCTTCCTTCAATTTATTTTTTTTCTCTTATTGCTACTGCTAACATTTCTAGTACCAAAATGAATAAGAGAGGTGATAGTGGACATCCTTGTTTCACCCCTGATCTTATTGGAAATGCTTCTAGATTATCCCCATTACATGTAATACTTGCTGATGGTTTTAATTAGATGCTACTTATTATTTTAAGGAAAACTCCATTTATTCCTATACTTTCTAGTGTTTTTAATAGGAATGGATGTTGTATTTTGTCTGCATCTGTTGAGATAATCATATGTTTTCTTCTAGTTTTGTTGTTGATGTGATCAATTATACTAATAGTTTTCCTGATTTTGAACTCCCCTTGCATTCTTGGAATAAATCCTACATGATCAAAGTGTATTATTCTTGTGATGAGTTGCTGTAATCTTTTTGCTTCTATTTTATTTAGAATTTTTGCATCTATATTCAAAAGAGGAATTGGTCTGTAATTTTCTTTCTCTGTCTCTTCCCTATTTAGGTATCAGTACCATATTTGTGTCATAAAAAGAATTTGGTAGGACTCCTCCAATTTTTCCAAATAGTTTGTAAAGTATTGGAGTCAATTGTTCTTTAAATGTTTGGTGGAATTCACTAGCAAATCCATCTGGCCCTGGAGATTTTTTCCTAGGTAGTTCATTGATGGGTTATTGAATTTCTTTTTCTGAGATGGGGTCATTTAAGTAGTTTACTTCCTCTTCAGTTAGTCTGGGAACTTATATTTTTGTAAATATTCATCCATTTCACTAAGATTGTCAAATTTATGTACCTACAATTGAGCAAAATAATTCCAAATTATTGTTTTAATTTCCTCTTCATTGGAGGTAGATTCACCCTTTTCATTTTTTATACTTATAATTTGGTTTTCTTCTTTCTTTTTTTTTTAAAAAACTATATTAACTTAAAGGTCTATCAATTTTATTGTTTTTTTTAAATAATACCAGCTCTTAGTTTTATTTATTAATTCAATAGTTTTCTTAAATTCAAATCTTGTTAATCTCTCCTGTGGTTTTTATAATTTTTAATTTAGTACTTAATTGGGAATTTTCAATTTGTTCTTTTTCGAACTTTTTCAGTTGCATGCTCAATTTATTGATCTCCATTTTCTCTATTTTATTTATGTATGCATTCAGGGATATAAAACTTCCCCTTATAACTGCTTTTGATGTATCCCACAAGTTTTAGTATGTTGTCTCATTACTGTCATTCTCTTGAATGAAGTTACTAATTGTTTTTATAATTTCTTGTATGACCCACTCATTATATAGTATTAAGTTATTTAGTTGCCAATTAGTTTTTAGTCTATCATTCCATGGCCCTTTATTAGTAATTTTTATTACATCATGATCTTAGAAGGATGCATTTAATATTTCTGCCTTTCTGCACTGAATTGTGAGGATTTTATGTCCTAGTACATGGTCAATTTTTGTATATGTGCCATGTACTACTGAGAAGAAGGTATATTGCTTTTTATCCCCATTCACTTTTCTCCAGAGGTCTACCATATCTAAGATTCCATTTACTTCCTCAACTTCTTTCTTGTCTATTTTGAGGTTAGATTTATCAAGCTCAGAGAGGGGAGATTGAAGTCCCCTACTAGTATAGTTTTGCTATCTATTTCTTCCTCTAACATCCTTAACTTCTCCTTTAGGAATCTGGGTGCTGTACTGTTTGGTGTATAAATGTTTGGAAATGATATTGCTTCATTCTCAATGGTGCCTTTTAGGAGGATATAGTTTTCATCCTTATCTCTTTTAATTAGATCCATTTTTGCTTTTGCTTTGTCTGAGATAAGGTTTGCTACCGCTGCTTTTACCCTGTGTGTATCCCCCTGTTTCAGATGCCTTTCTTATAAACACAATATTGTGGGATTATTTTTTTAATCCATTCTCCTATGCACCTCTGTTTTATGGGACAGTTCATCCCATTCACATTCACAGTTATGATTACTATCTGTATCTTTCCCTCCATCCTATTCCCTCCCCCGTTTATGCTTTTATTTTCCCCCCTTCTCCCTTCCTCCCCTTAAGAGTTTTCCTTTTGACCACTGCTTCCCTCAGTATTCCCTTCTTATCAGACCTCCTCCCTTTTCCTTCCCTTCTCCCTTACTATCTCTTCCCTACCTTCTAAATACCTACCCTTTCTTATCCCTTTCCCCTTCCTACTGCCTGTACATACGATAGATTTTTATACTTAATATAGTATGTTATTTCTTCCTTGAACCAAGATTGACAAGAATAGATCTCATGTAATGCTCCTCTCCCTCCCCTCTTTCCTTTTATTATGATAAATTTTATTTCTCTTCTTGATAGAGTCCTATAATTAACTGATTTTGTTACTCTCTCCTTGCACCAGAACCAATGATGGAAAAGCTCATATATTGCTCACCTCCCTTCCTACTTTTCCTACTATAATGTTTTTATGCCTCTTTCTGTGGCATAAATTACCCTTTTCTGCTTCATTCTTTCCTCTTTTTACATTTCAGTCCCTTTGTATCCCTTAATAAAGTTTATTATCATCATTTTGTGTAATTTATACCCACATTCTCTAGTTATCTATATCTCCTTTAGATGTTGCCATAGGTATAGAATTCATATTAACAAGTATCAGGTTCCCATATAGGAATGTAAATAGTTTGCTCTTATTAAATAACAGATTATGTGTATATGTGTGTGTGTTTCCTATTTACCTTTCTATGTCTCTCCTGAGCCTTGTAATTGGAGGTTGAATTTTCCATTGTGCTCTGGCTTTTTCTTTTTCTTTTTTTTAAGCAATTGGGGTTAAGTAACTTGCTGAAGGTTACATGGCCAGGTGTTTCTGGGTGGGTGCTAAGTGTCTGAGTCCGGGATTCAATCCCCAGGTCATCCCAACACTGGAGCCAGTGCTCTTACTCCCTGTGCTACCTGGCCACCCCATCCTCTGGCTTTTTCATCAGGAAGGTCTGGAAATCTGCTATATCATTGAATGACCATCTCCTTTCATGGAAGATTTTGCTCAGTACTGCTGGATAGGTGATCCTTGTTTTTAACCTGAGCTCTTTTGCCTTGTGAAAAGTCATATTCCAATTCCTTTGATCTTTCTTTCTTTCTTTTTTTTTTTTTTTGCCTTTTGGATGACAATTGGGGTTAAGTAACTTGCCCAAAGTTACACGGCTAGTGTTTTTGTGTGGGTGTTAAATGTCTAAGGCCAGAAACAAACTCGGGTTCTCCTGACTCTGGGGCCAGCGATTTACTTACTGTGCCACCTAGCCGCCCTCCTCTGATCTTTCAATGTAGAAGCTGCCACATCCTCTGTGATCCTCACTGTGGTTCCACAATATTTAATTGTTTCTTTCTGGCTACTTGTAATATTTTCTCCTTTACCTGATAGTTCTGGAAATTGGCAACAAAATTTCATGGACTTTTCAATTTGGGATCTCTTTCAGGAGGTGTCTGGTGGATTCTCTCTATTTCTATTTTACCCTCTGGTTATAGGAAATCAGGGTAGTTTTCCTTGATGAGCTCTTGGAAGATGTTGTCCAGGCTCATTTTTTCATGATAATTTTCTGGTAGATCAATAATTCTCATATTATTTCTCCTGGATCTGTTTTCCAGGTCAGTTATTTTTCCATTGAGATATTTTGCCTCTTTTTCTTTTTCTCTTTTCTTTTTTAAAGCAACTGGGGTTAAGTAACTTGCCCAAGGTTAAACAGACAGTTTTGTGTGCATGTGTATGTGTGTGTGTGTGTGTGTGTGTGTGTGTGTGTGTGTGTGTGTGGGTGTTGTGTCTGAAACTGGAACTGATCCCAGGTCCTCCCGACTCCAGGGCCCGTACTCTACTCACCATGCCACGTAGCCACCCCTTTTGCCTCTTTTTCTAATTTTTCATTCTTGATGTTTTGTTTGACTGATTCTTGGTGCCTCATAGAGTCATTAGCTTCAATTTGGTTGATTCTAATTTTTAGAGAATTATTTTCCTCAGTTTTGGAAGCTCCTTTTACATATATTCAGATTTCATTTTCAGTTCACACATTTTTCTTTTTAAGGAGCTGTTTTCTTCATTGTAATATTTTTCTAATTTCACAATTTTGATTTTAATGAGATATTGATTTTGTCTTCTACCTCTCTAATTTGGTTTTCAAAGTTCTTTTTGAGCTTATTTAAGATTGTTTTCTGTGTTTGAGACCAGTTCATATTCCACATTGAGGCTTGAACAGTGGATGTGGAATCAATACTGTCTCCTTCAGAATTTGGTTCCTTGCTCTCACAATAATAGAATTCTAGAGTCTTTTTCTTTGCAATCTGTTTTTCATTCATTTTAAGGCAGGGCCTTAGCCATGCCCTTCCTCCAGGGTTCCCAAGCCTTTACTGTTTAAAATTTTTGCCCTGGGGCAATAATTACCATGTTTTCAGAGTCAGAGGGGTGGATTAGAGAAGCCAGGGTTCACTCTGCCATGCTGGTCCCTGGAAATTCAGGTAGGGGCTTTTTAAATTTCCAGGCTGTTGCCCCTGCCCTGGGTCCTGCATTCATCTCTTACCCTGCTCCATTGGATCAAGCCCTGCAGTGATAGGCCTGGGAACGGCACTTGGGATTGGTGGGTCAACTTGCCACCAGGTATCAGTTTCGAGGAAATAAAGAAATGATGTTTTAAAATTTATTTATTTTTAGCTTTCATCATTCACTTTCAAAAGATTTTGAGTTCTAAATTTTCTCCCTCTCCCTCTTTTCACTCCTTTCCAAAATGGTATGCAATCTGAAAAAGGCTCTACATAGACTTTCATATTCAGCATACTTTCATATTAGTCATTTTGTAAAGAAGAATTGTAACCAATGGGAGAAACCACCAGAAATCAGATATCAAAAAAAAAAGTTAGAGAGAGTGCAAATAGTATGCCTCAATCTGCATACAAACTCCATAGTTCTTTTACTGGTCATGGACAACATTATTTATAATTTATAATCATCTTTGTTATACTCTATAATGGACTCTTTTGGACTTGTGTAATGGGAATGCAAATTTGGAAGATCTTCCCTGCCCTTAGGCTAAAGTGCACCAGAAGCCTGGGGAGGGAGGCTTGTTTTTCAGAAGATACTTTTTGATTGGCCAGTGGGTCAACAAGGTTGTTACATTCTCTGAGCCAGGAGAAGGCTATATAAGCCCTGATGTGTAGCTTTGTTTTGGGATTCACTTTGAGAAGTGTTCTGTGATTTGATCTGAATTCTGGGAAGCCGTTGCTGAGAGTCCCCCAGCCTTGCAAAACCCAGATGTGGAAACCCAGATGTTGACTGGGTATGGATGTAATGGTTGTACAGTTTGAAAATCTGTCTACTTGATATGTTTCTGTCTTGATAATTCTGTCTGTGTATTCTGAACTTTGGGGTGTTGACCTTTTCCCCTGAACAAGGTAAACGATATATGTCTGACTGACTAAAGTGAGCTTGTTAACCCATTTTGGGTTGCTTTCCTTTAACAAAGCAGATCCAAGAACCTATGGGCGGCAAACCCTGAGGACGCTTGGGGTGCTTGCTGCTACAACTTGTCTTAGATCTTAGCATTGCTGAAAAGAACTAAGTCTACCAAAGATAGTCATCACATGATTTTGCTGTTACTGTGTACAGTTTTTTCCTGGTTTTGCTTACTTCACTCAGCATCAGTCCATGTAAGTTTTTCCAGGTTTTTCTAGAGACTCCCTGATCATCATTTCTTATGGAACATTAATATTCCATAACATTTATATACCACAATTTGTTCAAACATTCTTCAATTAAGGGCATCCCCTCAATTCCAATTCTTGGCCACCACAAAAAGAGCAGCTATAAATACTTTTTTACATGTGGGTCCTTTTCCTGTTTTTAGATCTTTTTGGGATACAGACCTAGAAGTAGTACTGCTTAATGAAATTATTGTTTTTAATTATTGAGGATTATGTGCCAGGCACTATGATAAATTCTGGGGATGAAAAAAAAATAAAACAAGATGGTCCTTGTCTTCAAGGAGCTAACATTTTAATGGGGGAAGAAGATATGTGTAAGGTATTATTGGTGGATAAAGAAAGATGTTTTGGTGAAAGAAATCAGTTATGATATAGATGAATTGGTCAGCAAGTCCTTGCTGAGAATATCAGTGTTGATTTGATTATTTTCCCAGAAATAAGTGTGGAAAGGGAGCAGAGGCAGACAAAATGCAGTGTTCTCAGTCATGCTGGAAAGAAAAAGACTGATAAATCAAAGTGCACATAGACTAGTTTTACATTTCTTTACTCTTTTAAAATAATATTTTATATTTTCCATTTACTTGTTAAGATAGTTTTCAACATTCACTTTTATAAGATTTTGAGTTCCAATTTTTTTCCTTCCTCCCTCCCCAAGACACCAAGCAATTTGATACAGGTTATTCATATACAATCATATTAAACATATTTCCACATTATTCATCTTGTGAAAGAAGAATCAGAACAAAAGCGGAAAAGCCGGAGAGGAAAAAGGAGAAATAATAATATACCTTAATCTGCATTCAGACTCCATAGTTCTTTCTCTGGATGTGGGTAGCATTTTCTGTCATGAGTCTTTTGGAATTCTTTTATATCATTGTATTGTTGAGAAGAGCAATGTTGCTCAAAGTTGGTCATTGCACAATGTTGCTGTTACCTTGTAAAAAGTTCTCCTGCTTCTGCTCACTTCACTCAGCATCAGTTCATGGAAATCTCTCCAGGTTTTTCTGAAATCTGCCTGCTCATGATTTCTTAATAATTTTTACATTTGTATACCTATTTGTGTCTAACAGCAGCCATCTCTACCATGGGTGGGGGAAGGGAAGAAAAAAGGGGGAAAAAGAAATTTACATGATAATTGTATTATATATTTAAAAGGAATAGCAGTTGTACATGATAGATTTGCATTTTCATTTGCAATCATCTTTGTTATATTCTATAATGGAAATGTTTGTTTTATTCCATAAATAAAAATTTTTAAAAAGAAAGAAAATAAAGTTCACCAATCAGACGCTCAGGGACCCAAGACAGGTTGGTGGAATACTGGGTGAGAGATAGAAATGTAATAATTTACATTTTGGACTTGGAGTTTGAGATGCCTATTTGTATATATAATTCAAAATGCCCAATAGGAAGTTAGTAATGCAGGATAGATGCTCAGGAAAGAGACTATGGCAGAATATAGCTCTGAGAGTCATTTGAAGTGAGATGATAATTATATTATGGAAACTCATGTGGTCACTAAATGAGAAAGTGGAGAAAAAGAATAGATGAAGATTTGGAATATAATCATAGTTAGGGTATAATATATATATATATATATATATATGATGATCTGGATAAGGAGACTGAGAAGAGGGTGTCAGATAGGAGGAGAGTCCAAAGGAATGATGTCTAAAACACCCAAAAGGGAGGCAATAGCCATGAAGAGAGGTTAAACAAAAGTGTAATTGTTATGGAGAGATTACAAAGGATAAGGAATAAAAGAAGCAACAAGATTTGGCAATCAAGAGATCACAGGCCTCAAACACTTAATAGCTGTATGATCCTGGGCAAGTCATTTACCCAAAATTGCCTCAAAAAAAAAAACAACAGAAAAATGAAAAAGGAGATCTTTGGAAACTTTGGAGAGAGCTGCTTCAGTTGAGTGATGATCTCAGAAGCAAGTCTGCAAAAGGCTGAGTAGTGAAAGGGAAGGGAGTACAGTCAACAAGTGCTGACAGCATTTTCTGGGAAGTTGGTTGAGGGTGTGAGGAGACATATAAGAAAATATCCAATAAGTTATCATCCTGCCTTTCCTTAAAGACCTCCAGGAAGGGAGAACCCAATGTCTCCCAAGGCAGCACATTCCAATTTTAGAGATTTCAAATCATTAAGAAGACCCAACTGATTGGTCAAAGGATATGAAGACAGTTTTCCAGTGAAGTCAAAATAATTTATATTTATATTTTTAAAATGCTCTAAGTCATTATTGATTAGAAAAATGCAGATTAAAACATCCTTAAGATATATCATTTATAACTACCAGATTGGCTAAAATGATAGAAGGTTAAGTGACAAATGTTGGAGAGGATGTGTTAAAATTTTGACATTAATTCATTGTTGATTGAGTTGTGATCCAACCACTTTGGAAAGCAGGCTGGAATTATGCCCCAAGAGTTCTTGAACTACCTATACCCTTTGACTCAATAATAGCATTACTCAGTCTATTTCCAAAAACGATTAGGGGAAAATGAAAAGAACCTATATGTTCTATAACGTTTATAGCAGCTCTCTTTTGGGGGGCAAAGAATGGGAAATTGCAGGGATGCCCATCCATTGTGGAATGGGACAACAATTTGTGCTATATGATTATGATACAATTCTACTTTCCTATAAGAAATGAGAAGCTAAATGATTTTAAGAAAATTTGGAAAAATTTGCACAAAATCATGGAGTGAAATGAACAGAACTGAGAGAACACTGTATACAGTAATAGTAATATTGTTTTGAGAACATGGTTAGTGAATAAGTAATTTTATCTATTATAAATGCCCAAATTTACAATAAAGGCATATGAAGAATGCCACTATCTGCATTCAGAGAAAGAATTGATAGATGTATGTATAGAATAATTTTACATATATGTGTGTGTACACATGTATATATGTGATTATATGTGTATACATACACAGACTCATACACACACCTATTTGTGTGTAATGGTAGCTATGTCTAGAACAGGGGGAGGGAAGGAAAAAAAGAAATTTACAAGGTATTTTTAGTGTATATTTGAAATTAATGGCACATCACATAGTAGATTTAGAGTTTCATGTATAATGGTCTTTTATTGTATCATGTTATGGAAATGTTTATTTTACTCTATAAATTACATTTTTTTAAAATTGTTAGGAAGATTTTGCTTCTCTAAAACCTAAATATGTCACTTGGAAAATTCCACCCATTGTGTTCCTAGCTCGGTCTTCTAGTGCCATGCAAAACACTCTTATGACAACCTTTCAAATACTTGATAATAACTATCATATTGTCTCTAAGTTTTCTGACATTCCCAATTCTTTGAATATATTTCCATATGGCATACTCTTCTGGCCCTTCAAGATCCTGTTGTGCTCCAATGGATACTCTCTCACTTATTAATACCCTTCCTAAAATGTGACGCTACAATGCCCACAACAAACTATATTAAATAAACAATGAAATGAGGCTGAATGTTGAACATTTATTATAATGACCCATCCTGGCTCTTGTCAGAAGATTAGGAAATGCATCTCCCTGATTTTGTTTTTCTGTAGGGCAAGGTGCAAAACGTTGCATGTACTATTGAATGTGATGCCTGTGTCATTAATTAACCCCATTATTTTTTTTTACAATGGAAGATCACTGAAGGGAGAGAGAAGACATCAGAATTTCTGTGATATAAAAACTAGAGTTAACAATGCAACTTTTAAAATACAAAAATAAAATAAATTCTGGTGCCAAAAACTGAACCTAGTATAACAGATGTCATCTTCTCAGAGCACTTTGGGACAATCACTCCCCTAGAAGAGGAAACTGAATTCCACACCAAGGAAAAATAGCTGACTTCTTAAATGGTAAAGTCCACAAAGATCCCAGAAGGTTAGAATACTGGGTGAGATATAAGTTGAAATTTAGTGAGTATAAATTTAAATTCTTGGGCATGGTTCATTTAATCAAATATACAAGTACAAGACATAACTACAGAGCATCAGATTTCCTAGAAGTATAAATTACACTGTTTTTAAGTCACCACCCTAAAATTGCATCAAACTTTTTGCCTGCCTTATCACACTATTGACATATCAACCTTGCTACTCATTAAATCTCCTAGGTTTTTTTTTTTCTATATGAACGGCTGTCTTTCCACATCTCATACTTATAAGGTTGGCTACTTCAACTCATGTCCAAGGCTTCATATTTATGCTCATTAAATTACATCTTATATTTGACCCTGTGTTCTAATCTTATCAAATCTTTTAGATTCTATCATCAAAGAAGTTAGCTACTCTTCCTCAGTTTGAATCTAAAAGAGAGAAAAGAAAAGAGAGACAAGCAACCTCCATTGCACATAAAATATCTTCATATATCAGACCCAGTACATGAACATTCAAGAAGGCACCAGCATAACCATCCCTATAGGGAGATATAGTCAAAAGAACACTGGGCTCAGAAACAAAACACTTGAATTTGAATCCTGACTCTATTGCTTGTGTAATCTTGGGAAAGTCACCTTCCCTCTTTGGGATTCAGTCATTTTATTTGTAAAAGAAGAAGGTAAGAATAGAGAATGTCTAAAGTCCCTTCTTGCTCTAAATATTATGAGAAACCCAGTGTCTTTTAACTACTTTACCCTTTCAGTCATTTTAATAGTAGGGCAAAATTAGCAGAGATTGTGCTCTACATAGAAATTCAGCTAATTTAAAAGATATGAAAAGGTCTTTAAAATTCACCTGATCTTCTGACTCTAAAGATGTAGACACAGGGATATTTTTTTAAATAAGCCAAGCATTTTGGAGTTGTATTTGCAGACAAGTCAATATTGACACAAGTGCAAACTTTCAGAGAGATCTGGCAGACTTGCATCACCAAAGGAAAGTTAAGGGCACTTGCCATCTGTGGCTCTGGATAATCAAAATGTCAACATAGGATACCAAGTGCAGTCTAAACTTGTTATAACCTTCAGATAGCCTCACCTGTCCTCATTCAGATTGAGTTCATTTCTCCACAATTTATGCACAAATTAGCCAGGATTGACATTGACTGTCATAGGAGTATGAAGGGGACAGAAACTATCCTGGATGCAGAAAGCACACTCATTATCAAGTGCCACAGTCTGAGATTGCTTCAAACATAGCAAGGTCAAAATCCAGTCAATTGCAAGGAAGGAAATTGTGTCCTAAGCACAAGAACTGAGGGGAACCCATGAACAGACACAGAAATATACGTGGATATGGGAGGGTGAGGTGTAAGAAGAGATCAAAACATATGTCTATAAAAAGTGGCTACCAACAATTTCCTTTAATGAATTATGTAAAAAGGGGGAGAGGAAATGAAATGAAGAGTAAAATTAGTCAATGAGCATTTCTTAAGGACCTACTATGTGCGTTGGAGATACAAAAAAAGGCATAAGATGATTTATAGTCTCAAAAGGATCATAGTTTAATGAGAGAGAGGGCATGCATACAGCTATGTAAAGACAAAATATATCCTGGAGAAGCTAGAGAGAATCAAAAGAAGGAAGGTACTAGCATTGAGAGGAGTTGGCAAAGGCTTCAGAATCAGTTAGAACTGCACTTGTACCATAAGGCTATATTTCATCTTCCCTTCTCTCCCCGTTTCTCCCCACCCTTCCCCTCTTATCCTCTATTCTTGTCCACATAGGGAGTATGATACCCTTACCTGTGGTGCTCTGCCTAAGGGAAAGTAAATTTTGATCACTGAAACCTTGCGAAATATCTTGGGGTTATTTCTTAATGACCATGCCTTCAACCCAACATGACTCTGGCTCTCATTGGTCAGCCAACTATGGCTTCCAGCACAAGCCTCCCCTGTTCATTGTTTGGACCCTCATGGCCCAGAGGGAATGGGAATAGCAACCATTTCTATTTTGGCCAAAAGACCTGAGGGTCTTTGCCTCCCAGATTGATTATTTTTGACTAGGTTCTTCATCCATTCTTCACCTCCTTTCTTACCTAGCCTTAATCACTGAATGGGTGTTTCCTCAGTCAAACTGAGACCTGGGAAAGCCCTTAGCTTCAAAAGGCCAAGGTCTCCCAATGCATCCAGGGGTCATCTCCAGTAATCCTGATCTATATCTTGCTACTGCGTTCAGATAGCTCTGTAGGAGAAAGTTAGACTGGTGACTTTCCACAACCTCCCCTCACTTAATTCCAATGCAGTCATGAAATCGCCTTCCCTATGTCAGGATCCTCTTTAAGAATGAAGGACAAGGGGTGGCTAGGTAGTGCAGTGAATAGAGCACTGTCTCTGAATTTAGGAGGACCTGAGTTCAAATTCAGCCTCAGACACATAACACTTACTAGCTGTGTCACCTTGGGCAAGTCGCTTAACCCCAACTGCCCTCCAAAAAGCAAAAAGAAAAAGAATGAAGGACAAACAACAACAGTGCTAGAGAAACAATCTATAGCACTAAGAAAAAATTTTAAAAATAGAATGGCTAAACATAAGAAAAGAAATTGCAAAATTTTGTAGATAATATATTGTTTATTAGAAATCCTAGAGTCAACTAAAAATTTATTAAAACACTTAACTTTACCAAAGTTGCAAGATATAAAAAAATCCCACTGAAGTCATGAGCATTTTTATTTACTTGGTTAAGAAATAGAAACATTGATCAGAGGAACATATTAAGTACACTGTATACAGAAGCAAATTAAGAAAGTGTATTTGACAAAAACAAAGATACCTGCTATTGGGTCAAGAAATCACTATTACAACTTTTAAATAATACTTTATTTTTCCTTATTAAAAGTAAAGAAAATTTTTAATGTTCATTTAAAAAAATTAAATTTCAAATATTCTTCCTCCTTACCTGTGATAGTAAGCAGTTTAATGTAGGTTATACATGTTCAGTCCTGCAAAACTTATTTCTGTATAGTCAAGTTGTGAAGAAAATAGACTAAAAAAGCCCCCAAAAGTGAAAAATAGTAAAGTTCAATCATTATTCAGACTCCATCTGTTTTTTCTTTGAATGCGAATAGCTGTTTTCATCATAAGTCGTTTGGGATTGTCTTGGATCATTGTATTGCTGAGAATAGCCAATTCATTCACAGTTGCTCATCACACAATATTGCTGATACTATTTACTGTTTTCTTCTGGTTCTGTTCACTTAACTCTGCACCAGTTCATGTAAGACTTTCCAGATTTTTAAATCAGTCCTGTTTGTTTCTTATCGCACAATAGTATTCCATTACAACATTTACCCCCAATTGTTTAGCCATTCCTCAATTGATCGCATTCCCTTAGTGCCCAATTCCTTCTTATCACAAAAAGATCTGCTATAAATATTTTTGTACAAATAAATCCTTTTCCCTTTTTTGGCTTTGTGGAACAGAGATCTAGTAGTAGCCTTGCTGGATCAAAGGGTATGTACAGTTCTATAGCCCTTTCGGCATAGTTCCAAATTGTTCCCTTGAATGGTTGGATCAGTTCATCCCCAGCAACAGTACATTTGTATCTCAATTTTGCCATATCTACTCCAACATTTTTCATGTTTCTTTTCTGTCCTATTAGCTAAGAATATAATGATATAAGATAAGGCCAAAAGATTCATGATAGAAAATCCTATCCACATCCAGAGATAGAACTGATGGAGTCTGAATTCCAAGAAAAACATTCTATTTACACTTTCTTTATTTTTTTCCCTTAGTTCATTTTATTCTTTTACAACATGACTGAAATGGAAATATTTTTTTAAAAAGGAATGGTCACTAATTGAGGTTATGTTAAGACCACCAGTTTAAATTGTTTTATTAAAAAGTGTCATTTAAGAAAGTATGTTGCCAAACTTTGTTCTCTGAAAAAAAGTTTCTGGTAGTTTGATTGGTTTGACACTGAATAAGTAAATTAATTTAAGTTGAATTGTCATTTTTATCATATTGGCTCAATCTACCCATTAGCAAATGATATTTTTCAAATTGTTTATATCTGACTTCAGTCTTTTGTAAAATTTTTTTATATTGTTCCTGGGTTTGTCTTGGCAGGTAGACTCCCAGATATTTTATGTAGTCTAGAGTTATTTTACATAAAATTTATTTTTTTCATTTCCTGTTGCTGGGTTTTGTTGCTAATATAGAGAAATTCTAATGATATTGTAACTTTGCAAAAGTTTTTAATTGTTTCAATACTTTTTTAGTTAATTTTCTAGGATTTTCTAAGTATACCAATCAACACATCATCTGGAAAAACCGATAACTTTGTTTTCTCCTTGCTTATGCTTATTCCTTCAATTTCTTTTATTTTTATTATTGCTAAAGCTAAAATTTATAGCACAATGTTGGATAATAGACTGTTAATGGGCATCCTTGCTTTACTCTGATCTACTTGGGAAGGCTTCTAGCCTACCTCCACTATGAATATTGCTTACTAATGGTGTTAGATAGGTAATACTTATTTTAGGGAAAGTTCTAATTATTCCTTTTCTCTAGTGTTTTGTCAAAAGTTTTTTTTCAGAAACTATTGAGATAGTCATACAATTTCTGTTTTTGTTATTGAAATGGTCAATTATGTTGATAGCTTTCCTAATATTGAACCAGTCTTAAATTCCTAGTATAAATCCCACCTGGTTGTACAGTATCATCCTGGTAATATATTGTTGCAATCTCCTTACTAATACTTATTTAAAATTTTTGCATCAATATTCCTTAGGGAAATTAGTCTGTAGTTTTTTATCCCTATTTTAGCTTTTCTTGGTTTAGGTATTAGCACCATATTTGTGTCACAAAAGGAATCAGGTATGACTCCTTCACGTGCTTTTCTAAATAAATTATATAGTATTGGAATTAATTGTTCTTTAAATGTTTAGTAGAATTCACTTATGAAACCATCAGACCCTGCTTTTTTTTTCCCTTTAGGAGTTCATTGATGGCTTGTTCTGTTATTTTGTTTTTTCTTTAAGATGGGATTCTTTAAATATTCTGTTTTCTCTTCTCTTAATCTGTGCAATTTACATTTTCATTTACATTTATAAATTTAGCTTTGTCAGATTAGTTGGCATAAAATTGGGCAAAATATTTCCTGATGATCATTTTAATTTCCTCTTAATTGATGTGGAATTCACTTTTTGTCCTGGAAATATAGTTTTCTTCATTTTAAAATCAAATTTGTCAATGGCCTGTCTACATTATTGATTTTTACATAAATCCAACTCATATTTTTATTTATTAGCTCAATAGTTTCCAATTAATTTCTAATCTATTTTCCACTACCCTTTATTAAATGTAACATCAGTGGCTTTTCTTAATAAGAACAGTTGAAACTTTTTCTACATGTTAGCAAATGGGATCTTCCTTAACTCCAGGGAAAATTTTGAATTGAAGCTTTTAAAGCAATGAATTGATACATTTTTTTTTACAAGAACATTTTATAAATATCAAAAATAGAGTTCAAAACTGTTGAGGGACAACTCCAGTTAGGCAGATAGAAGCAGTCAGCTTCTTGTAGCTGCTCCCAAGCCAACCAGGTGGTGGCTCACCACTCTCCATGATGTGCAGGGAATAGAGAACCTTGAATTCTTACTCACCCTGATAGCAGTGATGCAGAAGGAACTAAGTATGAGGGCATGTACAGCCCATCCAGTATGAAACAGGAACACTAGATAAAGCATGGACATGATAGCCTTCATGATTTTCTTGACATCATCTGCCTGACATGGAACTAAACAAAGCAGTAATGGAAAACATAGTGACCTATAATTACCTTCTTTGTCTCATTGCTCTGTAAAAACCTTGCTCATTGTATCAAGAAATGGAGTTCTATCCTGAACTGCCTGCCTAGCCTGGTTTATCTCATGTCTCAGATCACATGTGATGATGGTATCAAGTGGCCCAGTTGCACAAAGCAAGTTAGGCTAAAATTTAAAATACAGTTAACAATAAATTAAAATAATTAAATTGCATGAATACTTCTTTGAGTTCAAAGTAAAAATTATCTTAACAAATTGATTTTTGATTAACAGTTGTGTTTTTTAAAACTTATCTTCAGCTTTTCTTAATCCTCTTTATTTGGGCAGGTTTTCTTTGTGCCCATGAACATGTTTTAAAGTTCCACTTGCAGGTGAACTGATCCATTTCAAGTGTGCTGAATTTTACATGTGCTATATGTGTAAGCCTGCATGCATCCATGCATGTATGTGTATATACATATGTATATGTGAAGGAGGTGTGCCCTGTGATGGAGATACATAGAATGGTGAAAGCATGATCTCTGACTTCAAAAGGGCTCACAATAAAATAGGGGAAACCACATTCAAATAGCTTTGTATGTATAATGCATATAGAATATAAAAGGAATATTATCTTAAAATGAAAGGACTAGGGGTGTGTGGGGATGAGGTAAACTGGAAAAAAAGTTTTTCATGGGAAATGGGTTTTGAAATAAGTCTTAAAAGAAACTAGGAGGGGACAGTTGGGTGGCACAGAGAATAGGGCACCAGCCCGGAAGTCAGGAAGGCCTAAGTTCAAATCTGGCCTCACACACTTAACATTTGCTAGCCATGTGACCATGGGCAAGTTACATAATACCAATTGCCCTGCTTTCCCCCCTACAAAAAAAGAAAAAAATTAGGAAAGCTAGGAGTCAGAGATGAAGAGGACAAACAATCCAGGCATGAAGGATAGCCATAATTCAGACAAAGTGTAATAAAGCCATACCAAACATTTTCCTTTGATTTTTAAAGTTTGAGTTTGTGACACATCAATTAAAATTATGGTTTTATTAGTTCACTGGTTTTTATTTTTGGTTTGTTTTTTGCTTTTTGGAGGGCAATTGGGGTTGACTTGCCCAAAGTCATATGGCTAATAATTGTGTCAAGTGTCTGAGGCCAGATTTGAACTCAGGTCCTCCTGTCTCCAGGGCCGGTGCTCTATTCACTGCACCACCTAGCCACCCTGTTAGCTCACTCGTTAATTAATGAAAGGATGAAAACTAAAATATTCTATCAGTAAATCCTATACATTGGCATTATTTGGGCTTTTCTTAACACTTGATATCTGGAACTTAATAATTTATGTGAAAATGAGAAATAGAAGCAGGTATGTGCATTAGTGTGTGTGTGTGTGTGTGTGTGTGTGTGTGTGTGTGTGTTTAGAATGTAAACTACCATCGATATATTTGAAAATCCCATCTCTGACACTCAACCACTGGGATAACCATCAAATATGTCCTTATTAAGTTTCCTCCAACTGCTCATGAATCCCCAGGTTACCTTTCCTCATAAGTATCACTCCTATAAATAATTTGTCTATTCTTTCTCTACTTTTTTCTACTGAACTCAAACTAAACTTTCTTGACCCTTGTTTTCATTTTCTACTAAATCTCTTCCATTCCTGTCTATCATATGCCCCAATCCATTATGTAGTTTCATATCAATCATGATTTCATCTCTTTAAATGTCATTTCTTTCAAGAAATCATATGGACTGGAGAAAAGGTGGTGAAATTGGCAAAAGCAATGGGAAAAAATGCTCATCTTCCCTTTCCGCTAATAATGTAAACCTAGAAAATACAGAAATTACTCCCTTTTGCATACTTCACAAATCTGGACAAGGTAGTAAAACAGGATAAATGGTGATTTGCCGAATCATCTTAGCAAAATGCCAGGAGATATTTTGGGAAATCCAATAAAGTTCAGGTATAGTTCTAGAATGAATCCTTCATTAAAAAAATGTTTCCCCACTAAAAACTGCAATGAAAATAATATAGATATTAATGATGAATAAATACAATGAATAGTTTTACATTTGCCTTTTATTACTACAGGAAATAATTATTTAACATGCATCAAGAGTTAACAGAACATCTTCTCTTACAGTTTCTTTGCTACAGAAATTGTACCTACAGAAAAAAAAGCAAAATTAACTAAAATTATCTTATTATCTTTGTACATATGCACATAAGTAGAGCTATATCACAGCATTTTATGTCTCTTAAGCATTTATATTTTTCTCTAGCAATTTGAGTAAATTATATCTCCTTTGTTAGACTGTAAATCCCTGTATCATAGGAATTAAAGCTGAAAGGAACATTATGGTATAAGCTACATTGAGGTCTGGGAATATGCCTTATAAATTGTAGGTATTTAATAAATGTTTGCTTGATTGGATTGAATAAATTCTAATCATCTAATTTTACTGCTTCTACTACTACTAAGTACTTTTATTGCAACTGACTAACATATGTAGCACTTACTATGTTTCAAGCACTGTGCTAAGCACTTAACAAATAACCTCATTTGATCCTCACAACAACCTTGGGAGATACGTGACTGTTATTATACTTATTGTACAGATGAGGAATCTTAAACATAGAAATGACTTGCATAGCGTCACATAGCTAGTAAAAGGAGATTGGAATAGACTTCATTTCTTCTTGACTACAGGACCAATGCTCTATCCACTGTGCTACCTAGCTGTCCTCTATGAGTACCATAAGGTCCTAAGGTTCAGTAACTCCTTTAAGGTCACACATGTAGCAAAGAGTTTGCATCCTTCAAAACATTTAATTGAGAGCTTTGATTGTAGTAGGTACTCAATAAATGCTTTTTATAGTGTCTTAAAGTATAAATATTGATGATTGAGTTTTCTGAGGCTGCAAACTTCCCTTTATGAAGAAAGGAAAATGGAGAGAGAGGAGGGTTTCCAGAATTGAAGGCACTATTGTGAGAAGGGGAGAGGATACTGGATATTCCACAGGAGCCAACTTGTAAGTTTTGCCTCAAATACTTTCAGTTAAGGAACTTCCAACTAACTTCAAGAAGTGCAAGGACCAAAGGACTGGGAATGGACTTTATCCTTATATTTTAAAATATTGTCAACTATTTAATATGACATTTCAGAAAAGAATTAGAGCATACTCTGAAAGGTTTTAAAAATATTGACAGAACCCATAATAAATCATTCAAAAAATTAAGCATGTATTTGCCACCTATTGCATGCCATGCACTGTGGTAGCTACTAGTCAAGGGGATCTATGGGTACAGAATACCTCCAGCATAAAGGAATGCCAAGGAAATGTTAAAGAAAAAGTTGAAATTAGTCTATTGTTGAATGGACTCAGGTAATATGTAATTTTGATAAATAATTTTGTACTTAACATTCGATAGAGGAAAATATTGCTAGCTTCAAAATACTGCCATAGAACCCTTATGCACCTTGAGTGCTGCTAAACACTGATTCTATGGAACATCATTTGTGAAGCTGAATTTGAGCACAATACTGCATATTCCTTGAAGTTCCTGCTCTGTGAGGACAGTTAGCATGCTCAATTCAATTTAACAATTAAATCAGCATTTATTAAACATCTACTATATGCTATATGAAAGAGCCTTGCTAAATACTGGAGATGAAAAGATAAAAAAATTTTAAGAACATTTTTTCATCCTTGTATTCCTTTCTAGAATTTATCCAGAATTTAATGGCACTCGGCAAATATTTGCTAAATGTTAAATAAATATATGAAGCAACACAAGAAACCAACCCAAAGTAAAACATATCTTTCCTCCTTCTGTTGTTTTTTAAGTTTAATTTTTCTCATATTATACCTCATTAATAGGACTGGATCTATATTAGACATTTCCAAAAAGGCATGGCTTGGGATTATCTTGGCCAGAAATGATGGATGAAGAAATTGGCATGTGACCATTAAATAATTTCCCATAGTAGTAACCAGGTATTTACCACACAACATTAATTCAACCATGATCATTTTGCAATAATAACAATAATGGATTACAAACAAACTCTAAGATAACATGGCACAACTGTAATATAATATTATTCAGTCCAAAGTATCCTTAATGGTATTGACCACATTGTTCTATGGAACTATCTGCCATTTATGATGCCATTTCCCTTAACTTTGTTTTCCTAGAGCCAATTAAATGTTTACTACTTCTATGATGCTGTAAGTTCACTCATCTCTCTGAGTCTCAGTTTTCTTATCTATACAATGAAATACTTAGATTGATGATTTCTAAGCTTCCTCCTCCCTCTAAATTCTGTGATTCTATACTGCTTTGAAGTACATTAGGTAGAGAAATACTTAAATAATTTGGAATCTCATGATGGTAGAATCTCAGGGTCAAACATTGACCTTTCCATGGACTTTCATTGAATGACACGATACCAACTAAAACATCTTTAAAAGCTCAATTTTCCTAAAGTAAACTTGTCTCATGAAATATTTTACATGTAAGCTAAAGGTAATATGAGAAGGGTGCTGGCACAAATCTATCTCAAAGTAAACTTTTCTGTGTGAGCATTTTACAAATATGTCTCTTCAATATTTCATATGTCTCTTGGTTAACAATAAAAAATACTTACGTTTGTCCATCTGAAGTTTCTACAGTGATCGTTGATGCTCCTACTCTGGGCAGGGTTGGATTGATCACATTGTTGTTCCAAAGAAATTTAACTCTTTGAATTGTTCCAACATCGAAATTTGAATCAAACTCATTAGAATGTGTATAACCTGGTTGTAGGCTCCCCCTTGGAACAGAAGGAAATAACAAACTAAAGTACAAAAATCTCTACATATAAATTTACTTATAAAATCTATACATGATACATATTTTGCTAATTCAATTATGTTTTCAACATATTAAACAGAGGCAAGAAGTCACACAGACATAGTTGTAATTTATGCCCTCAAATGCCTCATAGTATTTTAATATGTTTTAGTCCCAACTTTCTCCTAGAATTTAATAAGTGATGACCTCATTAAATCTTTTTCCACCATCTGTTGTGTTAACATCATAATTGTTTACTGATTATAAACACCTGGTAACAAGAACAAGAAAAAAATCATTTTATGAAATAAAAATTAATTATTGGCCCAATAAGTAGCAATGCACCAAAGTTAGAAACCCAATTCTGAGGTCAATTTCTGCATGCAAAATTCAAAAGGAAGTCCTGTGATTGACTTTATAAAATGTATATACTACTAAGTCAGTTTTCACAGTAGTGAAACTAGAAACAATAACTTGGGTAAAACATATTTACATAAAATAACTCCATCATGTAAGATATTTGGTAATATTGAACTCACTTGTAAATCTCATATTGCCTGCTGTTTCCATTACTTCCAAACAAAGAAACTACTACTTTTCCAGTAACCTTTTTTCCAGACAGTGTGACAGTTACCTTATACCTCCAACCTAGGGAGAAAGGTAGATATAAAATATGAAGAAATAAATATATTGAATGTATAAATATAAACATATAAGCAGAAAATAGAGATTTCTGTAAAACATAATTTAGTCTGCAATAACATAAAATGTGATAATTTAATTATGGAATGCATGATTCTTAATTATACAAAGTTTTAAGTAATTCCTTTATTTGCAAATTTTAAATTCTTACTAATAAAATTAATTCAAACTAATGTCAATGGACTTTTCTAACCAAGTAATTTAGATATTGACTATTATATTATGCAAAAATTATGATATTTGCATAATATAATAGTTTGCAATTGTTTTATTTGCAAACTTCTGTTTGATAATCCTTTTCTGTTAAAGAAATTTTGTGTCTATGATATAATTTTAGCCTAGCACAATTATTTTAATATTAACTTACCCAATTTTTAAGTAACTGTACAATATTAAATGTGGAGGGAGCCTAAGTCAATTTCTAGTCTGGCACCCACATTTTTGTTGATGAACACCTTAAAATCTTGTGCAAACGAGAGCTTTTATAAGAAAACCAGAGCATAGACTTTAATGATAATAGCTAATATTTTTATAGCCCTTTAAAGTTTGCAGAGTACTTTACATATATCACCTCATTTGATACTCAAAATGACCTTGTGAGGAAAGTGCTATTCTTAGCCCCATTTCACAGAAGAAGAAACCGAGTCTTAGAAAGGTTGGGTGACTTGTCCAGGAGTGAACTCTGGTCTTCCGATTCCAACTTCAGTGCTCAATCTACTCTAATCTTGCCCAATGTCACACAGTTAATTAGTGACAAAACCAGACCAAGACTACAATTCTGATGTCTCTTCATAACTATTTTTTCCATGATCCTGTTGCTTGTATTTTATTGCTACATATTTCAGATATGGCTTGGGATTTCTGCTTTCTTAAAATAGCATTTCTTTTTAAGTACTAAATAATAGATATTTTTCATTAAATAATCTGTCCTCTGACTCAACCTTCAATTTTCCCAAATTTATAAATTTTATATCAAAAAAGTTATATAGTTTATGATTACTTCCCCAACTTGCAGATCACTATCATGATGTTTGGCAGTTTATGAAAGGTTTTTCCCACAAAAAAAAATTTATGAAGAGTATAATGATCCCCATATTATAGACAAGAAAGCCAAGGCTTTGGAGGTATAAGGTATTTGACAAAGGTCACATGTTAATATAAAGCAGCTAGCAGAGACTGGAATCGAACCTTTCTTCACATTGTGACTTTAGAGGCCATCTTGTTAACACTATCATTTTCCAGATGAGGAAACTGCGAGTCAGAGAGATTAGGGAATTTATCCAGAGTACCACAGCTAGGAAGGATCAGAAGTGGGATTTGAACCTAGGTCGTCCTGACTCCAAGTTCCTCACTCTGTGTAGTCTGCCACATTATCTCAACATGGCTCGTCTACACAATTTTAAAAGCCTGTGGGGTCAGTGTGGGGGCAAAATTATAAGGCAAAGGTGTCTTCTATATCGTTAGCCTCTTTGTTCTCTGTCCTCTTTCTTTTACTGGCCAGAGAACATGGAAATGATGCCACACTCCACTATGCATAGCTATTCTCAGATCCTTTGTATACTCTTAGCTATGAATAAGCTGTTATTACACCTCATAGAGTTTATTTTTCAGCAGTTCTTGGTTAAGGATCATTAAAAAAATGGACTGACCAAAGTGGTAGGCAACCTCTGACCATCAGTGATCCTCTAAGTCCTCAAGTAAAACCATTTGACTGAATCCAAACTTCACAGAACACATCTGTGAATCTCTGAAGTTTGGATTCAGTTAAAGGGCCTTACTTGAGGACCTAGAGGGCCACATGTGGGCTCGAGGCCACAGGTTCCAAAGCCTTGTACTATAAAATGTTTCTTAATATTCACAAAAGAATATATGGGTTTATGTTTAATGACCTTGAGAAAATGTGCCAATATCTCAGTTACAGAAACTAGGAAATTTATTTTATGAAACCTTTGGATATTTGTCAATCTGTTTCAAGAATCAGCTGAAAGCAGAGAGGTTCAGTTCTACATCCAAAACATTTAACAATGGACCCATGCTGTGGTGTCATCCAGATTTCTCAGGCCAGGGAATTGGCCTGAAAAACTGAATTGGCCATCAAGTTCCAAAGACATCTCCTAAATACGATCAATCCCATCTTTTTTCTGTATGTACTGGAGGAAGCTTTCCAACAGGCAATAACAATGTCACAGAGTTGTGAAAATAAGGAAAGTCAGATGGAAACTTACGAGCAAAATTACTGGCATCCCCAGTGTTGAGATAAAAGACCTGTCCCATTGCTGCCGTTTTACCAGCAAATCTGTCAGCATAGTGGCCCATCTGCGGACATCCTCCAGATGGACAAGGGAAGCACTTATTCTGAGGAAAATAAATAAATGATTAATGAGAACAAGTTATCTTTCCAGGTTTTACCTCCTTTCACTCACCCCATCCATTTAATTATTTAAAAAGCAAATATAATTCTGGTACCTTCATAACAGTTGAGAAAAAAATCTTATGTCTAAAAATATATGAATGAGTTATTTTGTCCTCCATACTAAGTATGCATAATATAATAAATGTTGAACTGGTAGCTTAAATTGAACGATGAAGGCAGCTTTCAACAAACTTCTACTAATGAGTATTATGCAACCTAACAATGGAATATGGATCTATGACCTTCCCTTGACCCACCCAATAATCATAGATGGCATTTATACAGCACATAGAGTTTGCAAAGTGCTTTACATGTGTTATTTCCTTTGGTCTTTACAACACAACCTGTAAGGTAGATGCCATTATTATCCCCATTTTACAGATAAAGAAACTGAGGTTGAGAGAGATTTAATTAGTTGCCCAGGGTCCCATCACTAGGAGCTTTCTGAGGCAGAATGAGAATTCAGGTATTTACAAAGCAATTCCAGTGCAGCATCTATTGTGACATAAATCACAACTAGAACTTGAGATGTTTTTACTTGTTAAATAACATTCGTCATTGATCATTTTGGAAAGAATATTTGTATGAACATCAGAAAGGTTAGTTTTTAAAAGTAATTGGGTGAACCTAATCAACACCTGGGATCAAAGATCACAGCACAATAATGCTGTACTGCATACCTGAGCAAATCTCTTTTTTTCCTTTTTAAGGAATCTAAAGCTCTGTTTATAGTAGGCCACACTACTAGACAAAACTGAAAAAAATCCAGTCAGTTAGCAGTATGCTTAGTTGATCCATACTTCGACAAACTTTCTGATTTTAATTCCTTTTTTAAATTTGGCAGCAGATAGACTTTAAATCAGATTTCTATGTGCTGTATTCTTTTGAAAAATGAATCCCAAATAAAGTTTCTAAAACTTTCCTAAATGAAACAAATACTTCACAAGTACTAATAAGGAATAGGAAAGATGAGGCAATCATTAGAGTAATTGGAACCAGAATGAAAATGTCATATTTACACTGAAAATCCTAATATCGTTATGTGATTAAAATCAGGTTTATGAGACTTAAAGTAGAATTATTATGTAGCAGACTTGATTAAAGATACTTTGTGCGGAAAATGATACTAGAAATCAATAAATTATATTTTCTTAGAGCTAGAAGGGTCTTAGGAAATCTAACCCTCTTTTCTCATCTTCCAGGTAAAGAATTTGGAACACTAGAGATGATGTTTTGTGACACATAGTGTCAGAATAGGACTGGAACCCAGGTCATCTAATTTCTAGTTCAGTGTTCTTTCCACTATATCACAATGTTCAGAATTATTCTATAGAGATCTGGTGGGATGGGAGACTTAGGTATATTCCATTTACTTGTTCTCAAGGATTAAATGAAATGAGGGTTTGTATTCGGGAAAAAAGGAAAAACAGGTGCCACTTAATAGATAAATTGAGAACTGTTAAATAAAAGGGAATAAAAATGTTCTTTTGGGTCACAATTGACAGAACCAGGAATTTTGGACAGAAGATGAAAGAGGCCACATGATAGTAAATAAATATTGACAATTATAATATCTAAAAATGTAATGGACTAGTTATGAGTCCCTCTCTTGATAGAGGACTTTCATAGCCCCTGGATGGTCACTTTTCAGGTATATAGTAATAAGGATAGCTTTCAAGTATAGTTTGCATTAAATGGCCTCTAATTGTCCTTTCTAGGTCTCTTACAATGTGTGGAGAAAGACCTTTTCTCTGTTTCTTGACATGTGGTTTCATTTATAAGGAAGCTCATGGTAAGGAAACTCCCTCTATCAGTGCAGGTCAGCACCTTTCCAGAGCACTAAGAAGTGGTTACCTGCCAAAGGTCAAGCAAATGTGTGCCAGAGTTAAGAAGAGAACCCAGTTTTTATGGACTTGGTACCCAATTCTCTATGCAGCATGCTATGCTGACTCTCATGGTGAGCAATTACTTACTGCCTCAAAAACTTTGTAGGAAGCACATGGGTATCCAGAAAAGCCACCTGGGTTGAGGATGCTATCTGAATAATACTTGTAACTCCGCAGGTGATTACACGCTACAAAATCACGAGTTCCTGTGAAATTAGATGGGATCACACAGAAGGGACACTGCATTATTTTATTTGGATCCAAAGTTATTACTAGAAATTGATGACATTTGCATAAGTTATAGACTTCGTATACCATGGTTGAACGTTAAGCACATAACGCACTTTTTAGAAACTATAGTTTGCTTTGTGATACATTCAGCTATCACAAAGAACTGTTAGACCAGGCCTGTCATTTCATTAATATAGGGAGCTCCTGGGAAGAGGGTTCCTCTACCAATGGAGGGTGACACATTCTCTTCAACTTAGAGAGAAAACTTGGCTACCAAAAGGCTTAGTGATTTACCCAGCATCTTACAACTAGTACTTGTCTGAGGTAGGATTCACTCTCACCACTAGACCACTCTGACTCTCAAATGTAGATAATTATTACAAAAATTGCATCAAATATATATGCCTGGGGGGAATTTATCTTGAGGCATAATGGATTTACTGGGGTTCTATATATAGTTAAATTAAAGGACAAGCTGGACTGACCCAATGGATCCCTTTTACAAATTTATTTCCTTTCATAACTACATACTGCCACTCAAGGATGGAGGTCTAATACAATGGTAGAGAACTATGGAACAGAAATTGAAATCCATAATTATACAGATGACTTAGGCAAAGTTTTGGCAAGACATCTTGGCAAATTTGGCAAGATGGTTTAATAAGCATTTTACTGGTAACTTTTGTTGTATGATGAATTGACTTACCTTCCCAGATTCCATTTATATCTACAATTGAAGAAAGGATATTTTTCTGACATCCAGGCATTTCCTTTCCTCCATTTGGGAAGAAATCGAGGTGTCCCACAATTTGACTCGTTCCTAAACCTAAGACATTTTGAACAAATGTTAAGTGTATTTGAATGCATTGTGAACAACTTAATTATTATTCATCATAGTTGCAAGAGTCAAGAGGAAAAGTTCACCTAAATTAGGAAGGAAAGGAGCAGCATCTGTGTGAATGACATCAACAAACAAGGCATCACTGGCATCCAGTCGAACTTCTTCTGGGGTCCCTTCAAAGCAAGGCTCAGCAGGATCCAATCCTGGGCGAAATATTGTTTTATTTTAGTTATATTCTTTTATCTCTTATAACATAAACCATTATTTAATTTGGAAGTCAAAATCTTGTGGAAATGAACGTTGAAAACTAAAATTAAATAAATAAATTCTTAAAAATAAGATTTTAAAATATCAGAAATATTTTTTGATCATGGAATGGCAGGACCAGTGAAATAAAACAGCAATTTTACCCATACTAATTTATAATTCAATAAAATCTTTATTTAATTACAAAAAAATGTAATGAGTAAAATAATAAAATTCTTTTGGAAAAATAGAAAAGTGAAGAATATCAAATGAAATAATGAAAAATGTAAAAAAGACAATAAGCCATATTTAGTGGCAGCAACATATGACATGGTATATAGAGAACTAAGGTCCAAGCAGGAATACCTGGGCTCTGTTCCTCTCTTTGATGTTCAATCTGTCACACTGGATGTGTGACCCTGAGCAAGTAATTTAATCTCTCAATATTTTAGGCAACTCTATAAATTGCAGAGAATTGTTGATCTGAATTGGTCACTCCATATCCAAGAATTCACTATCAATGAAATCACAATTCTAGGCCATATCTCTAAGAATTTTTATAGAAGATCTTTGTAGATAATAATCACTTTCGTTTGGTGATTTATGTAATAATTATGATAATAATATAACAGGTCATATTTAGGTAGTGCTTGAGTTGCATAGTACATTTCACTCAAACATTCATTTAAGATATGTAATTTGAGTAATTGTTTTCTCTGTGCTGCAGATGAGGAAACTGAGGCTAAGAAGGTTAAGTAACTTGGCCCAAGATCTTATGTGTGTGTGTATTGATAATTGAGGGGAAAGATAGCTTGAATTTCTTATTATTTTTAGAATATGTTTGGATATTTTGTAGCCCTTTCTTTTATAAAATGAATTTTCTCAGCATCATAGTATTTACCACTGGGTTTCAATTTATAGAAGTCAGGGAAAACCAGTTTTAGAATTGTCCATCACTTGAATAACACCACAGTGGTATTAACCTTGAGAGAAATAGAAGGATGGGGGGGTACTTTTAGCTTACCAATGAATTTCTAACTTTTTTGAGAATTTCCCTGCTATAAAGCCTGTGAAAATACCATTTTTTTCTAAATATCAATTTGAGGTGGTCAAAATGTAAATACTGAAAACAGATTCTCCAGATCCCAGAGTTTTGCTGATTATTTTGACAGAGTTATGATGTCAAAGACAAAAAGAAGGGAATAGATAAAAGTCTAAAAGAGCTTTTTAGTTAATGTTCCCTGAAAATTTTTGTCTTGTCAAGGATAAGATTATCTTTGTGAGGTAAAATAATCTTAATTATCCCAGACCAGGAAATGTAGTCAGATCAAGTGTCTCTTCCAACAAAAGACAATTTTATGTACCTTTTACCTATATTATGCTCATAGCAGGCGAAATGGAGATTTTACTTAACATTTAACAGATCACCAAGTTTCCATAATGTCCATCCTCATGTCTTAATTATATCATTGCAATGTAAGCACAACATTGCAGATTTCACCCTTTTAATCCTACCTGTGATTCGTCCAATGAGACCATTTGATCTTCTCCCAGCCTCTCCAGCAATATGGGATCCCAGACTGTGGCCAATGATGTGAACATTGGAAAGAGAGTATCCAAACTCATTCTGATGAGAGAAAAGGTCTTCAGAAATGGCTAGGTTGGTATTAGTGACATGATCATAACATAAAGATTCCTTGAGAGTCTTTATTGAGAGTTGTTTCTCACTTCACAATAGAGAAACAATGATATGTCTAACTTTTCAAGTAGGGGAGAATATCAAAGTATTCATGATTTATGGCCTTTATCATGTGCTTCTTATCTTAAGCAACATTGTCTTTAGGATGATTTTGTTGTGTTTTGGGGAAAGTGAAGATCTGATTCTAATTTCACCATTTAGAATTATTAGAAGCTTCCCAAATGAAAGATGTAGAATAAGAAGTGGTAAGAAGGAACTGCCCAGCTATTTCCAGCTTGAGTCTAAGATTTCTCATGTCTTATAGTGACAAGTAGAATAGATCATAAATTCAGTGGTGAAAGTGCCCTCAGAAGTCATCCAATCCAACCATTTCCATATTTAGGAATGGAGACCCAGAAAATTGACTAGCCCAAGCTTATGCAAGGAAGTTTAGTAATAGAGTTGGGATTTGAACTAGGATCCTCAGACCCTCAATCAAGCATTCTTTTCACTGTTCCCCCCTGCTTTCCAACATTTATTAAAAGGTGATATTGATTCATGCTAAATAATTTGCCCCTTGATAAATGTCTAGGTAGGGTAGATTTTAAAACTACAAAAATTCAGTCAATCTACTGGTGCAAATCAGTTGTAAGATGTTGGGGGTAAGGTGCATCGATTAAACTAGTTGCTTAATCATTTTCTGAAAAGAGAGGAGAAGGCAATTTAGGCAAAATGAAAAAAATAGGTCTGTGTTCATAATAATAATAAACATTCATATTAGAACCTTAAAGTTTGCAAAACACTTAACAAATACTGTCTTGTTTTAACCTCACAGCAACCCAGGGAAGTAGAAGCTATTTTTATCCCCATTTGGCAAATGGGGAAACTGAGGCAAAAAGAAGTTAAGTGACTTACCCAGGTGACACAGTCAGTAAGTATCTGAGGTCAGATTTGAACTTGGTCTTATTAACTCAAGATATAGCATTTTATCCACTGACCTGCCCACATCATTATTTGCAGAGAAAACCCAAATGCAGTCACACTACTGTTCCCTTCTGGTCAACTAAAAAAAAAGCTAAAATCTTTGTATAGAAAGGTTCATGATGACCTCTAGAAATTGTATTGGCACATTGTTCAAAGAACAATGGATAGAGTGTATGAGACAGCATGAAGATACTTAGTTACCTTCAGATAATCCACAAAATAGGCTATCTCAGCTCCTACTACTCGAACATTTTGTGTGGCTTGTGTGTATAAAGTCCGTGAACCCTTTTTCCAGTCCACACAGATGCAGTTTACCTCTTCCACTTTAAACAAGGTCTAGAAAAATACAAGAAAAAATAGTTCAATCATTAAGGGAGTATCAGAACATCCATTTTTAAAAGTTTTTTTCTTTTGCTTATCACTAACAAATATTATGAACTATATTTTCTATGTATAGTTTGTTCAAGATCTTAAAAGCTATGAAGAAATATATACATTACCAATAATAAAAACATTTTTATTATTATATACCATTAGGATGGTACAATATGAAGTTGCTACCCTTTGACATTTAACATTTCCAACTATTAATTTGACTTCGTTGATAACTGGTATCTGAAGTTCAGCAAGGACTATACTGAGGGATTCCATTGCAGCAAGTAGAGAAAGTGTATCATGGGAAATTACAGGAAGTAGAATATGCAATATGTTATTGTTATTAAGTAACAACAGGGACAAGTCTGCATAGAGAGATTTCCCCTAGCAGTACTTTAGAGGTCAGTATAATTGGTGAGTGAAAAAGTTTGTTAGTTTGTTTAAAATATCCTGTTTTCAATGAAACTAAAGAGATTTGGGGACAACCCCATATAATTGTCTTTATAGCTACATCCCTGGAAAGCTATTTCACATGAAAAAATATACTGCAGATACGTAGTTCAAACCTTTGGTCCTTTTAGGCATTTTTACGTTCCTATAGAACCATAACTAGTATGGGGCAAATGGGGCTTTGCTCCAGGGAGCTGATATTCCACTCATATCATCCTTAATCTAAAGTCAAAACACAATCCATTGTACTACCCTGCCTCCCCACCCCCAAATTTGGAACAGCTAGTCAAAAAGCTTAAAACAGAATCAGGAGCATCTGTGGTCACCTATTCTAATCCCTTGATTTCATAGAAGAGGAAACAAAAGTCTAGGGAAGCAAAAGTGCTCCAAGACCACACTCTTAGTAAAAAGCATATCTAGAATTTGAACCCTAAAACGCTGACTACAAATCTAGTGCTTATTTTCTATACTCCCTCTATTTTCAGTGAGGAAACTGAGAGTAGAACTGACAGATGATTTGAAAAAGGGCTGGCAGCTAATAAATGCTGAAGCCAAGATTAGACTCCCAAATCAGTGCTCTTTCCCTCTATAATTCCTACCATGTTATAGGAAATTTTGTGTCTATAATACTAGACCGGGGCAGCCAGGTAGCACAGCCAGTAAGAGCACTGGCTCCAGTGTCGGGACAACCTGGGGATCGAATCCAGGCTCAGACAACCAGAAACACCTGGCCATGTAACTTTGAGCAAGTTACTTAACCCCGGTTGCTTTAAAAAAAATACTAGACCAAAATGAGGATATCAGCAAACTGTACCTTTGTAGCTTGCATCCTCATTTATGGGGAAAATGGTTATCCTTCATCGTTATCCTTATTTTCTCTCTTCACTTTTCATTTAATGTATAAAACTCGTGTAGTTCATAATGTGTAAAAGTGTGAAATGAGTAGATTGCAGTAAGACAATTGACATCATCTCCATGATCACTGTGAATTGCCCTTCAATGAGCTAAATTATAGCAAATAGTCAGGGGCCATCATGGTGACCCTATACATATTGGGTAATTAATAAATATCTAATGAATAATCCATGGAAATGAATTAAATGAGGGGATTTGCCAGTAGGATAAAACTCTGGAAATGGTCATAACCTGTAACTGATTTGGTTTGGGCTTCTTGGAGAAGTCATTGATCTTCTCAGCCCACAATAGATCATCGGTGTATATTTTCTGAATGAGTGAAAGAATTAATACATGTGGCCATAATACTACTTTGGCTACTGGAAACTATGTTTTGTTAAACGGTGAAATCTGATTCTCTTTTTACATATTTTTATGATCAGAGGGATCATAGGTTTCAAACATATTTCAGAGGTAAAGATCAAAAAGATGGAGGAGGTGTACATATTTTGCTTTCAGCGAGAAGTCCATGAGCAGAAATCATGGCTGATGGAATGTTTTTGTCCTATGCCATGTTAGATGCTTCATTTGGGAATCCAAGGCTAAATAGAAAGCCCTCAAAAAAGACAGAGTATCACGAGTGGTAACTTTAGAGTATAATCAGGGCAAAAAGGTATGATAGAGAGAATGTTGGTAAGGGAGTCAAAAGATCTTGCTTGCTACTTGCCTTACACACTGAATATATGAATACATGATCACAAATGGGAGCATCAGAGGCAGAATTTGAACCCAAATACCTTTGATGCTTTTTCCCCTTTCCTTCATTGACCTTTTTTGGCAGCATGCACTTAAGTTATACCATTTAACTGCTTAGTTCTCACTTAACCAGAACAAAAATAACAAAACTTGTACTGTTTTCCTCACGGTATATTTGTGAGGATGGGCTCTGTGAAGATTAGTATAAGAGAATGATAGTGTTGGGTTTACTATTGCTGTTCCCCTACCATGCACATGTTTGTCAGCCAGCCTTCTTCACCTTTGTCTATGAAGCCATGAACAATAAATCGAGTTTTTCTATTCTTGTTGAAATTAGAGCTCTTGACGGCTGCCAAATTGTCGGGAAGAATTTCCTGTGGTAAGAAGGAAAACATGCATGTCAACCCCTCTGTTTTCTGAAATATGAGAGGAAAAGTTTCTGAGATAAAGGTCTTTTGCATAGCTACACTAACACCATTGCAAATCACAGCCCAATCGGTAAATGCCACAGGATTCTGCTATTATTTAGGAAATAAAGTGTGAAACATATGCTCTAATAATGATAGTGAAGGCAGTTTGAATGTGCAAAAATATGACATAGAAAGAGGAGCTAATCCTTACTCATTATATTTAAGGTAAATATTGATATTTTAAATACAAACTATAGGTCTTCACCTTGTTTGCACAGTTGTTTGCATATGATCTTCCCCATTAGACTGTGAACTTGGCCCTTAGCACAGAGCCTGACACATAGTACATGCCTAATACATGTTTGTTGACATGACTTGACATAAGATAAATAGTGACTCCATGGATAATTCGCAAGAAATTAAAACTTGATCTTATTTTTTAAAAAAAGATCTCCAACTCCAACTGCCTTCCTTCTCTGGAGTGTATTTAGTGAGGAACAAAGAAATCTAGGCAGTCTACTATTTCCTCTAAATGATATGCACAAATCACAAATCTTAAAATAATAGCATGGCTTACTTGATAGTTGTTTGAGTTTTCATTGGTATACAGAAGAAAACGGGTGTCGATACTTTCTGGAGATGAGGGGAGCACATGCAAGGGTCTTTGTACAATGCCAGCCCAGGGTGCATCATCCGTAAAGCATCCCAGTCTTGGATAGCAGACTTCGTCTCCTGAAATCACCCAGAAAGGAACATCTCAGTAATAAATTAAACCAGAAGGCAGTTTTTTTGAGCTTTCTGCTACACAGAATAAGGGCTTGTTAAAATAATGTTTTAGATTTTACTTCTCTCTCCTCAAAATCAACAAATGGTTAAAGTCCCTCGTGCCTCTTATTGTCCTTGTAAGACCTCCACAAAAACCGTTTTTGTTTTGTTTTGTTTTAAATCCCACCATCTCTGGGCTGGGTTCACAAGCAATAGAATCTGGGAAAAGCACACCATAGCTAATCAATCCACAAACATATTAAGCACTACTATGTGCTACACACTGTGCTAAGCACTGCTGAGACACCTCAGTGCTGGATGTGGTGGCCCACACCATAGTCCCTGCTACTAGGGAGGCTGAACTTGAAGGATCTCTTGAGCTTATAAATTCTAATCTGCCCTGGCCTTGATAATGTTGAGTCATTGGGAGCAGTGGACTTCCAGGTTGCCTAGGAAGGGAGTGAAATGACCCAGGTCAGAAACAGACTAGATCAAAATTTCCATGTTGCTATTGGTGATTAGATGAGACCAGGGAGTAGCCCCCCTACTTCTAACCTGGAAGACACAGAGACCCAGACTAAAAAAAAATTCTTCTTAATTAAAAAATGGATAGTGCAGTAGGATAAACTTTGTTCTTGTAATTTAAAGAAGTAGGTTTGAACACCAATCCTGACAACTTGCTTTCAGCACTTAAGTAGTGAATAGAGCACCATCCCTGGAGTCAGGAGTATCTGAAGTCAAATCCAGCCTCAGACACTTGACCCTTAACTAGCTGTGTGATTTTGTGCAAATAAGTTAACCCCAATTGCCTCACCTTGCCTCTCCAAAGAAATTAAAACCATAAAATAACACATAGGTGTGATTTGTATTTTTTTACTAGCTGTAGGAGTCTAGAGGAGTCAGAGCAACTCTGAACTTCAGCTTTCTTATTGCAAAATAGGCATGATAATAATATATAGTAGTGCTGCTTGGGGGATCCAGTGAGAGAATATGTATTTCCATTTATCTACAGCACCTCTCAGATCAGTCCCTTAAATTCAACATGATTCCAACTGAACTCCTTCCCCTATAAAACCTGCCCCTCTGTTAACTTGTCAATTTATATTAATGACAGCACCATCTTCCCAGTCTCAGAAGCTGCAAAACCCAAATTCATTTTGCATTTTACTCTCTCTCCTTCATCCTCTACATCAAATCAAATGCCAAGTCCTATTTATTTAAGATCCATAGCATCTCTCACATCCTGCCTTTCATTTCTACTACTGCTATAACCTCCATATTTTAAATGTTTCATTGCTTTTTAGTTGGACCTAGCAATACCTTTTAATGGGTCTTTCTGCCTCCAATCACTATTCTCTCCCTTATAATCTTGATTATGTAACCTTTAAAATATAACTCATCAAATACCATCAGTGACTCCCCACTGTCTAATGGATAAAGTGTAAGGTCCTTTATTTACTTTTAAATCTTTCTACAACATGATTCCATCCTTCCTTTGTAGACTTGTCTAATTATAATAAATATCAATCCCCTCATATGCTTTTAGTCAAACTAGACTATTATAATCATATCTCAGTGTCATCCTGTCTGCCTCATGGACAGTCAGGAGTACAGTGAGAAGAAAGAAGACTGGGCTTGGAGTCAAATAGATTCAAGAGTCTTACTTTCAGGTGTGTGACCTAACAAAGTAATTTAAGTTCCCTGAATCTCATTTAGGAAACTGTAAACTGAAGGGACTGGACTAGATGATGTAAGAAGTCTTTTCTAGCTCTAAATCTTATTATCCTTTGTTCATGCTTCACCTTCCCCCCCATTTCCTTCAAGGCCCAATGCATGTGCTATATTCCAATAAAGTCTTCTCTAATTCTACCAACTAGAAATCATTTCTCCTTACTAATATTTCTCATGTCACCTTGCTTAGATCTCTCCTTTGCTATTAGCATATTCTACCTTGCGTTACAGCTATTTGTGTACATGTCTCATGTCCCTCATTCCATTGAGTCTTTATGGAAATGAACTATCTGTTTTCTCCCTTTTCTGTACATGCAGTACTTGGTACAGTTGGTATTCACTAAATTTCTTTTGAATTGTGCTGAACAGGAAAGCACTGCACACATCTGAACCTATATGTTCTTGCAATCTTATGTGAGAGGGAGAGATGGTCTCAGCTCTAATTAGTGCTGAGCATTTACTTGAGAACTTAAATTTTATCCAAGACCCAAAAGACTTTCATCTTTTGGTCCTAACCGAACCTTTGGCCCAACAGGCATTCAAGATGGAGGACATGCAGGTTCAGCCCATAAGCAAAAGCAATAAAGAAGTTAGCATAATTCTGGGCTTGAAAATTACAATGTCAACACTCCCTCAAAGAAAACATATTCAATGTTCACAATGTTATCAGAATTTTAAGTCAGAACACTGTTGCATGGGATATTTATTTTTGGCCATCCTATGATTCCATGGGCATAGGGACATCATTGTGAGGAACTCCCTCAAAAATGCAGATCAACCACTGCTCTGCAACTTAGTCTTAGGTAATTACCTAGAGCACTAGGTTACTTGCACAGCATCCAAGCAGCCAGTATATACCAGGGGTGACACATGAACCCCTGTTTGCCTGATGTAGAAGCTGACTTTCTGTCTATTACATCAGACTGCCTGTATAGAGCAAATAATTCTAAACCATTTCACAGACTGAGATACACAAGGGAATTAAATGTCCAACACTCACATAAATATGGTTACTTACCTGCCACTATGCCCAATAGCAGAGATATCGTCCAAATTGGCAGCATCTAAATAAAGCCAAATACATAGTTGAGTCTTGGTAGAGTAACATAACAAAGATCATAATGATTCATGTTCACTTCATTTTTTTTTTCATTTGTTCTGTTGTGTTTTCAATAATATGCATAATAAAACAGCCTAGAAAGGATTTCCTTCACTCACCATGGAAGTTCTGGCAAGCCCCATGCACTGTTCCCAACAGCCTATAAATGTCCTTTTATAACAAAATCTTATCTTCTGCTTGCATTGCCATGGGAAATGGGCACAAAAAAGAGAGAAGCTGCCAAGTGTATATTTCTCATTTTAATCATGGAAAAAAACAGATAGGGGGAAATTTTTCCATAGTACTTATAGTCAGAGAAAGAATGCCTGTAGGTAGAAAGCAGTGTTCATTAATCTAATTAGTAGTTGCTCATTTTCAACATTCAAAACGTTCAACAACCATAGACTAGATGGAGGGGAATAATATAAAATCAGACTAGAGAGGTAGGTAGGAAGCAGATAGATGGTGGGAGCTTTGAATCCTTCAGGTAAATTACTGAGGAGTCAGTATTTTTTCCTCAGCAAATGTTGAGTGTAGGGGGAAGCTCCTGAGTTCCATTTTTGTAAGTAATGACTTTGAGATTCTTCTGGGACATTTAGGAGGGAATGTCTTGCAAATAATTGATATGAGGGATATATTTTAGGAATGGTAATTAGGGCTGGTTCATAGCTTTGGCAGTCATCTGCATAGAGATGATTCTTGAATCTATGAGAACAGATGAAATGTCTAAGAAATTAGAGAGATAATGAAGAACACAGGTCAGAGAATTTTGTAATACTCTGACTCTAAAGGTGGAAGAGATGGACAATAATCCATTCTACAAAGGAGACAGAAGAATGGTATGGGAACTTGAAGAAAAACCAGGAGGAATTAGAACTATGGAAAGAAAATCAAAGCAGTCATTGTGGGGTTGACTAAGTGTCAAAAGAAACAGAAAAGTCATGGACAATGAGGTCTAAGAGAAGGTCTCATAATTTAACAATGAAGAGATTATTGGTAGCATTGGCTCAAAAAGTTCAGTCAAGTTATAGGGTTGTAAGTGATATTGTAATGAGACGTAGAAGTGAGTGGCTGCTAAAGAAATGGATTCAACTACTCTTGTGGTATTAAAAAGATAAGCAGGATGATTTCAGAAAAACCGGGAAGAACTTGCATGAACTGATGAAAAATGAAGTGATCAGAATAAGGAGAATATTGTATACTGTAATAGCAATATTGTACAATGAACTGTGAATTATTTAGCTATTCTCAGCAAATGATCCAAGAAAATCCTAGAATACTCCTAATTATGCATACTTTTCCTCCAAAGAAAGAACTGATATTGTCTGGATACAGGCAGAAGCATACTGATTTTTTTTTTTGCTTTATTCATTTCTTTTTTTTAATTTTTTCTTGTCTTCCTGCATAAAACGACTACTATGGAAATATTTAACATGATTGCACAGGAAGGGGAAAGGAGAGGGAGGTAGGGAGGATTGGGATATGAAACTCAAAAGTTCTTTTAAATGCTAAAAAAAACTTTTTTGAACAAGTAGTTTTGAGATAAAGCAACATTTTTTCTATAAAGGAGTGAATTCAGCAGGTATAAACAACTTTTTTTCTAGAACTTTGGTAATGAATGGGCAAAAGGATAATAGCTGTTGGTTAGGACATAGAAAGATTAAATAATTTTTCTTTCATTTTTTTAAAGGAAGTGACAGACCTAAGCATATGTAGAGGAAGAGAGGGAAGAGTCAGTAAATAGTGAGAAATTTAAGATGAGAGAGAGAGGGATGATCATCAGAAGAAGCCCTTAGAAGAGATGAGAGAACAAGCTCAAGTGACAAAGTGGGAAGTTGGCCATGGTGAGGAGAAGGGTCAGTTCTTCCCCGGGAAAAATGAGGGCAAGGTATTGTAAGGGTTATGGGATTTAAAGATCTCCCATGCCCCATGGACGTGCTGACATAGCAGAGCAAGAGAAAGTGAAAAGCCGAGCTAACGGTCCTGCGGTTGGCAGTTGGCGGCGGTTGCCTTTTTTTTTTTTTTTGAGTTAGGACTCCTGCTGAGGACTGCCAGAGGCCAGAGCTGCTGGGAGCACGCTGGGTGGTTGCTGTGAGTGGGGAGAGGAGGACCTTTGCCTGAGGTAGCCTGTTCTGTTTTAAAGGCTTGAAAATGTGGGTGTTTTCTACTTTATCTACCTGTGCCCATGTCATAACTACTCTGATGGCTTTCACTTTCTGGTTTTGGGACTCAGTCTTTTGGTATCTTAATAAATTTTCTAGTTTATTTCCCCAAATGGCAAACCTGACGTATTTTGTGATGGATAATTATATCAGCATATTTGTAATCTCTATAGGCATTGTGAATATGGCATTGCTGATACATTTGGCGACGAGGATGGGATCACAAAATGTCAGGCCTCTATTTGGAAGCAGTGGGGCTTTAGAGGGAGAAATGGCTATTCCAGGATGGGAGGATTTGCCTTATTCCTCTCTAGCCAGAGAATGGGCTAAAAGCACAGGGCCCTGTGAAAACTGGGAACCAAGGCTAAAAGAGGGAGAACCTGGAGATTTGGAAAGATGTTTGAAAGCAATACCCATAGAACCAGGCAAAGAACTGG